>NC_047107.1:69374915-69734915 GCF_902500255.1 Thalassophryne amazonica
CACCACCATTCTGTCACATGGGGTGACATAGTCTGAAAAAAGTAATGAACTGCAGATTCAGTTTTATTTATTGATCTATAGCCTACTCAATTCTAAACAGACATGTTTTTTTCAGAGCTCCTTGTATTAACATATTTTGTACAAATACTATAGCCATTCATTCATTCATTTGCTGTCCGGTTCAAAATGGTTTTTCATTTGCTGCCACTTATCTGTGTCTGGTTCAAAATGGCAGTAAACGAAGTACCTCATCCCACTCTTCCACATTCTAGACCAAATCCTACTCTTCTTGGGGGATCCTGAGGCATTCCCAAGCCAGCTGGGAGATATGATGCCTTCAACATGTCCTGGATCTTCCCCGGGGGCCTCCTCCCAGTTGGCCATGCCTGGAAGACCCCCCTGAGGAAACAACCAGAGAGTATGTCACCAGGTGCTCGAACAACCTCAGCTGGCTTCTTTCAGTGTGAAGAAGTAGTAGCTCTACTCCAAGTACCTCCCTGGATCCATGGATTGCCACCTTATCACGCTGCAGGAATTTGTGTGCTCCATTGATTTGTGTTGTCTGGAGCATTAGCTAGCTGGTAGGGCCACCTTTGGAAATTGGTCGGAGACGGACAAAGGGTGATTCAGGAAGGTCCTTTAGGATGTACACGTAATAATAGAGTCATCTTGCCTGCCTGGATGAGGGAAACTTAAGGTTCCTACTGGAACCAGGCCTGGGGATTGAGCTTGCAGGCGACTGCCTGTTGGCTGGGTCTAGAACCATGGGGCTCTGATGGGCTCAGCTGGAAAAAACAACATGGTGTCACTCAGGGTTCAAAGTAAGCCGGTGTGGTCCAGAATGTACTGGTAAAAGACTGAGAGGCGGTATGCAGTTGTGGTGAGAGAAGAGGGCTACTGTCTGCCAAAAACCCACATTCAAAACCAATCAGGACCACAGTTTCAGCATAAACACATCTGCTAACAACATGTCATCAGAAACACATGTTATTCTCCTCATCAAATGTTTGTAAGTCATCCTGAAATCCCTCTGAAGTCAGGGCTGGACTGGAACAAAAATTCTGCCCTGAATGTTTTGGGCCAGACTGGTCCACCACTACAATCCGCATGCAGATACGATACTGTGCCAAGTCAACCCCCGTTAAAGTACATATAAACACACAAGCCCTTAATAACACAACTATACTGAACGATATCCCTTTTTATTATATGGCTACGAACGTATGCTTGCTCTGATTGGCTGATTTCCGGTCTGATATTTTCCCATATCAGACCGTTACTATGACAATCAGCCCAAATCGTGTATCAGATATGCTATTTTGTTTACAATTTTCACGAATAAAACAAAACCAAAAGCTAACAAAAAAATTACAAGCGATGAAGAAGACCATTCTCCAAGCAAATTTTATTACACTGATGAGTTTGAATTGGAGTAATTAACAGCAAATGCGCTCAAAGTGCACATGGAAAATGAAGGCCGACAAGATGAAAACACAGCTCCGAACAACCATATAATAAACAAATTATTAACCTTGCTTGCTCTGTCTATATGGGAATATCAGACCCTGTACAGACTGTGTGCTCGGTTAATAATTCTTTAATATTCTGGAGCCTTGAATAAAATAAATGATGACGACACAGTATGTTGCTCACTTGGTCTTAAGAAGGATGCTGGAGAAAGGATTTAAGATTTAAGAGTGTTTATTTATCACTCACTCACTCATAGACGGTGAAATTGTCATGGCATTGACAGGCTGGCAGCAGGGCATACTGTAGGTCCACATCAGACAAATACATAGCCCTGTGAAAGACAGACAACAAAAGATCAATGCATTATTTAAGTGATTACTGAACAATATCCACGCAAGTTGTCAAGTCTTGACTAAAATAAATGTATAATAGATTGCCAAGAAAAGAGGAAAGTAAATGTATTGCTCTTCCAAGGAGGATGCTGGCTGAAGCACATCAGGACACTGACAGCAAAGAAGACAACTGTAGGTTTCACCGCACAACAACTCAGATCATTCCAGGTGTTCTCATAAAATACTCCATACTCTACTCTCGTAGAGCGCAGACATCCTAACGGATCAGATATCTCTGCTGCAGTAGATACGCTGAGTGAAACCCTTGTCAGATTTATTGTTAGTTACCCCCTGGCAGATCCCGAGCAGCCGGGAAAGCAGCCGGACTGGGTGACTGTGAGGAGGAAGCGTAGTTCTAAACAGAAGCTCCGTGTACACCGCCAACCCGTTCACAATTCTAACCGTTTTTCCCCACTCAACGACACACCCGCCGAGGATCAAACTCTGGTTATTGGCGACTCTGTTTTGCGAAATGTGAAGTTAGCGACACCAGCAACCATAGTCGATTGTCTTCCGGGGGCCAGAGCAGGCGACATTGAAGGAAATTTGAAACTGCTGGCTAAGGCTAAGCGTAAATTTGGTAAGATTGTAATTCACGTCGGCAGTAATGACACCGGTTACGCCAATCGGAGGTCACTAAAATTAACATTAAATCGGTGTGTAACTTTGCAAAAACAATGTCGGACTCTGTAGTTTTCTCTGGGCCCCTCCCCAATCAGACCGGGAGTGACATGTTTAGCCGCATGTTCTCCCTGAATTGCTGGCTGTCTGAGTGGTGTCCAAAAAAATGAGGTGGGCTTCATAGATAATTGGCAAAGCTTCTGGGGAAAACCTGGTCTTGTTAGGAGAGACGGCATCCATCCCACTTTGGATGGAGCAGCTCTCATTTCTAGAATCTGGCCAAATTTCTTAAATCCTCCAAACCGTGACTATCCAGGGTTGGGACCAGGACGCAGAGTTGTAGTCTTACACACCTCTCTCAGCTTCTCTCCCCCTGCCATCCCTCATTACCCCCATCCCCGTAGAGACGGTGCCTGCTCCCAGACCACCAAATACCAGCAAAAATCTATTTAAGCATAAAAATTCAAAAGGAAAAAAATAATATAGCACCTTCAACTGCACCACAGACTAAAACAGTTAAATGTGGTCTATTAAACATTAGGTCTCTCTCTTCTAAGTCCCTGTTGGTAAATGATATAATAATTGATCAACATATTGATTTATTCTGCCTTACAGAAACCTGGTTACAGCAGGATGAATATGTTAGTTAAATGAGTCCAACACCCCCGAGTCACACTAACTGTCAGAATGCTCGTAGCACAGGCCGAGGCGGAGGATTAGCAGGCAATCTTCCATTCCAGCTTATTATTAATCAAAAACCCAGACAGAGCTTTAATTCATTTGAAAGCTTGACTCTTAGTCTTGTCCATCCAAATTGGGAAGTCCCAAAAACCAGTTTTATTTGTTATTATCTATCGTCCACCTGGTCGGTACTGTGAGTTTTCTCTGTGAATTTTCAGACCTTTGTCTGACTTAGTGCTTAGCTCAGATAAGATAATTATAGTGGGCGATTTTAACATCCACACAGATGCTGAGAATGACAGCCTCAACACTGCATTTAATCTATATTAGACTCTATGGGCTTTGCTCAAAAAGTAAATGAGTCCACCCACCACTTTAATCATATCTTAGATCTTGTTCTGACTTATGGTATGGAAATAGAAGACTTAACAGTATTCCCCTGAAAACCTCCCTTCTGTCTGATCATTTCTTAATAACATTTACATTTACTCTGATGGACTACCCAGCAGTGGGGAATAAGTTTCATTACACTAGAGGTCTTTCAGAAAGCGCTGTAACTAGGTTTAAGGATATGATTCTCTCTTTATGTTCTCTAATGCCATATACCAACACAGTGCAGAGTAGCTACCTAACTCTGTAAGTGAGATAGAGTATCTCGTCACTAGTTTACATCCTCATTGAAGACAACTTTGGATGCTGTAGCTCCTCTGAAAAAGAGAGCTTTAATCAGAAGTGCCTGACTCCGTGGTATAACTCACAAACTCGTAGCTTAAAGCAGATAACCCGTAAGTTGGAGAGGAAAATGGCGTCTCACTAATTTAGAAGATCTTCACTTAGCCTGGAAAAAGAGTCTGTTGCTCTATAAAAAAAAAGCCCTCCGTAAAGCTAGGACATCTTTCTACTCATCACTAATTGAAGAAATAAGAACAACCCCAGGTTTCTTTTCAAGCACTGTAGCCCAGGCTGACAAAGAGTCAGAGCTCTATTGAGCTGAGTATTCCATTAACTTTAACTAGTAATGACTTCATGACTTTCTTTGCTAACAAAATTTTAACTATTAGAGAAAAAATTACTCATAACCATCCCAAAGACGTATCATTATCTTTGGCTGCTTTCAGTGATGCCGGTATTTGGTTAGACTCTTTCTCTCCGATTGTTTCTGTCTGAGTTATTTTCATTAGTTACTTCATCCAACCATCAACATGTTTATTAGACCCCATTCCTACCAGGCTGCTCAAGGAAGCCCTACCATTATTTAATGCTTCGATCTTAAATATGATCATCTATCTTTGTTAGTTGGCTATTGTACCACAGGCTTTAAGGTGGCAGTAATTAAACCATTACTTAAAAAGCCATCACTTGACCCAGCTATCTTAGCTAATTATAGGCCAATCTCCAAACCTTCCATTTTCTCTCAAAAATTCTTGAAAGGGTAGTTGTAAAACAGCTAACTGATCATCTGCAGAGGAATGGTCTATTTGAAGAGTTTCAGTCAGGTTTTAGGAATTCATCATAGTACAGAAACAGCATTAGTGACGGTTACAAATGATCTTCTTATGGCCTCGGACAGTGGACTCATCTCTGTGCTTGTTCTGTTAGACCTCAGTGCTGCTTTTGATACGGTTGACCATAAAATTTTATTACAGAGATTAGAGCATGCCATAGGTATTAAAGGCACTGCGCTGCGGTGGTTTGAATCATATTTGTCTAA
Organism: Thalassophryne amazonica; assembly: GCF_902500255.1. Taxonomy (NCBI): domain Eukaryota; kingdom Metazoa; phylum Chordata; class Actinopteri; order Batrachoidiformes; family Batrachoididae; genus Thalassophryne; species Thalassophryne amazonica. The sequence goes on from NC_047107.1 coordinate 69,379,791, forward strand.
TAGATTACAATTTGTTCATGTAAATGGGGAATCTTCTTCACAGACTAAAGTTCATTATGGAGTTCCACAAGGTTCTGTGCTAGGACCAATTTTATTCACTTTATACATGCTTCCCTTAGGTAGTATTATTAGACGGTATTGCTTAAATTTTCATTGTTACGCAGATGATACCAAGCTTTATCTATCCATGAAGCCAGAGGACACACACCAATTAGCTAAACTGCAGGATTGTCTTACAGACATAAAGACATGGATGACCTCTAATTTCCTGCTTTTAAACTCAGATAAAACTGAAGTTATTGTACTTGGCCCCAACAAATCTTAGAAACATGGTGTCTAACCAGATCCTTACTCTGGATGGCATTACCCTGACCTCTAGTAATACTGTGAGAAATCTTGGAGTCATTTTTGATCAGGATATGTCATTCAATAGCGCATATTAAACAAATATGTAGGACTGCTTTTTTGCATTACGCAATATCTCTAAAATCAGAAAGGTCTTGTCTCAGAGTGATACTGAAAAACTAATTCATAGCATTTATTTCCTCTAGGCTGGACTATTGTAATTCATTATTATCAGGTTGTCCTAAAAGTTTCCTAAAAAGCCTTCAGTTAATTCAAATGCTGCAGCTAGAGTACTGATGGGGACTAGAAGGAGAGAGCATATCTCACCCATATTGGCCTCTCTTCATTGGCTTCCTGTTAATTCTAGAATAGAATTTAAAATTCTTCTTCTTACTTATAAGGTTTTGAATAATCAGGTCCCATCTTATCTTAGGGACCTCATAGTACCATATCACCCCAATAGAGCGCTTCGCTCTCAGACTGCAGGCTTACTTGTAGTTCCTAGGGTTTGTAACAGTAGAATGGGAGGCAGAGCCTTCAGCTTTTAGGCTCCTCTCCTGTGGAACCAGCCTCCCAATTCAGATCAGGGAGACAGACACCCTCTCTACTTTTAAGATTAGGCTTAAAACTTTCCTTTTTGCTAAAGCTTATAGTTAGGGCTGGATCAGGTGACCCTGAACCTCCCTTAGTTATGCTGCTATAGACGTAGACTGCTGGGGGGTTCCCATGATGCACTGTTTCTTTCCTCTTTTTGCTCTGTATGCACCACTCTGCATTTAATCATTAGTGATCGATCTCTGCTCCCCTCCACAGCAGTCTTTTTCCTGGTTCTCTCCCTCAGCCCCAACCAGTCCCAGCAGAAGACTGCCCCTCCCTGAGCCTGGTTCTGCTGGAGGTTTCTTCCTGTTAAAAGGGAGTTTTTCCTTCCCACTGTAGCCAAGTGCTTGCTCACAGGGGGTCGTTTTGACCGTTGGGGTTTTACATAATTATTGTATGGCCCTTGCCTACAATAATAAGCGCCTTGGGGCAACTGTTTGTTGTGATTTAGCGCTATATAAAAAAATTGATTGATTGATTGTTGTATGCTAACGGAATTAGCACTTTTAGAAGCTGTCAAGAGCTTCACCTGTTAGCTTCACTTAATGTATGAGTATGGAAAAAAAAAATACTTGGCTCATAACTTTTAATGTCCACAACAAGTAAACTGTTAGGAGCAGTGTTGCAAGGCGAAGACTCTTGCTTCTACTGGTGGTTGGCTCTCACTGCGGTATTGTATCACTTCCTGTTCCGGAGCACAGCGGTGTTTTGCTGTATCTGTTAGCTGTTTAATCTGCGCAGTTAGATTGATCTAGTTAACTAGATAACGATTTGTTTCACAGTGTAATCTTCACGTGCCTTAACTAAAGCACTGCCCTCTGCTGAATCACCTCTAAATTATTTACACATTATTCACTTTGTGTGTTTTTAGAAATCCGCTAGCTTAGCACAGCTACTAGCTCTTAGCCGGTTTAGCATGGCAGCTCTCCTGTCTCTCCCGCACTATTTCTGCTCTGGGTGTGAAATGTTTAGTTATTCCTCGCCTCCTTTAGCAGTAATGGTACTTGTAATAAGTGTAGCTTAGTTCGTAGCTTTGGAGACCAGGCTGGGCGAATTGGAGACTCGGCTACCGCACCGTGGAAAATTCTACAGCTAGCCAGGCCCCTGTAGTCGGTGCGGACCCAAGGTAGCTTAGCCGCCGTTAGTTTCCCTCTGGCAGATCCCGAGCAGGCCGGGAAAGCAGGCCGACTGGGTGACGTGTGAGGAGGAAGCGTAGTTCTAAACAGAAGCCCCGTGTACACCGCCAACCATTCACATTTCTAACCGTTTTTCCCCACTCGAACGACACACCCGCCCCGAGGATCAAACTCTGGTTATTGCGACTCTGTTTTGAGAAATGTGAAGTTAGCGACACCAGCAACCATAGTCATTGTCTTCCGGGGGCCAGAGCAGGTGACATTGAAGGACATTTGAAACTGCTGGCTAAGGCTAAGCGTAAATTTGGTAAGATTGTAATTCACGTCGTCAGCAATGACACCCGGTTACGCCAATTGGGGGTCCTAAAATTAACATTGAATCGGTGGTGTAACTTTGCAAAAACAATGTCGGACTCTGTAGTTTTCTCGGGGCCCCTCCCCAATCGGACCGGAGTGACATGTTTAGGCCGTAATGTTCTCCTTGAATTGCTGGCTGTCTGAGTGGGTGTCCAAAAAAATGAGGTGGGCTTCATAGATAATTGGCAAAGCTTCTAGGGAAAACCTGGTCTTGTTAGGAGAGACGGCATCCATCCCACTTTGGATGGAGCAGCTCTCATTTCTAGAAATCTGGCCCAATTTTCTTAAATCCGCCAAACCGTGACTATCCAGGGTTGGGACCAGAAGCAGAGATGTAGTCTTACACACCTCTCTGCAGCTTCTCTCCCCCCTGCCATCCCCTCATTACCCCCATCCCTGTAGAGACGGCGCCTGCTCCCAGACCACCAATAACCAGCAAAAATCTATTTAAGCATAAAAATTCAAAAAGAAAAAATAATATACACCTTCAACTGCACCACAGACTAAAAGTTACATGTGTCTATTTAAACATTAGGTCTCTCTATTCTAAGTCCCTGTTAGTAAATGATATAATAATTGATCAACATATTGATTTATTCTGCCTTACAGAAAACCTGGTTACAGCAGGAGAATATGTTAGTTTTAAATGAGTCAACACCCCCCGAGTCACACTAACTGCCAGAATGCTCGTAGCACGGGCCGAGGCGGAGGATTAGCAGCAATCTGCCATTCCAGCTTATTAATTAATCAAAAACCCAGACAGAGCTTTAATTCATTTGAAAGCTTGACTCTTAGTCTTGTCCATTCCAAATTGGAAGTCCCAAAAACCAGTTTTATTTGTTATTATCTATCGTCCACCTGGTCGTTACTGTGAGTTTCTCTGTGAATTTTCAGACCTTTTGTCTGACTTAGTGCTTAGCTCAGATAAGATAATTATAGTGGGCGATTTTAACATCCACACAGATGCTGAATTACGCCTCAACACTGCATTTAATCTATTATTAGGCTCAATTGGCTTTGCTCAAAATGTAAATGAGTCCAACCCACCACTTTAATCATATCTTAGATCTTGTTCTGACTTATGGTATGGAAATTGAAGACTTAACAGTATTCCCTGAAAACTCCCTTCTGTCTGATCATTTCTTAATAACATTTACATTTACTCTGATGGACTACCCAGCAGTGGGGGAATAAGTTTCATTACACTAGAAGTCTTTCAGAACGCACTGTAACTAGGTTTAAGGATATGATTCCTTCTTTATGTTCTCTAATGCCATATACCAACACAGTGCAGAGTAGCTACCTAAACTCTGTAAGTGAGATAGAGTATCTCGTCATAGTTTTACATCCTCATTGAAGACAACTTTGGATGCTGTAGCTCCTCTGAAAAAGAGAGCTTTAATCAGAAGTGCCTGACTCTGTGGTATAACTCACAAACTCGCAGCTTAAAGCAGATAGCCCGTAAGTTGGAGAGGAAATGGCATCTCACTAATTTAGAAGATCTTCACTTAGCCTGGAAAAAGAGTCTGTTGCTCTATAAAAAAGCCCTCCGTAAAGCTAGGACATCTTACTACTCATCACTAATTGAAGAAATAAGAACAACCCCAGGTTTCTTTTCAGCACTGTAGCCAGGCTGACAAAGAGTCAGAGCTCTATTGAGCCGAGTATTCCTTTAACTTTAACTAGTAGTGACTTCATGACTTTCTTTGCTAATAAAATTTTAACTATTAGAGAAAAAATTACTCATAACCATCCCAAAGACGTATCGTTATCTTTGGCTGCTTTCAGTGATGCCGGTATCTGGTTAGACTCTTTCTCTCCGATTGTTCTGTCTGAGTTATTTTCATTAGTTACTTCATCGAAACCATCAACATGTCTATTAGACCCCATTCCTACCAGGCTGCTCAAGGAAGCCCTACCATTATTTAATGCTTCGATCTTAAATATGATCAATCTATCTTTATTAGTTGGCTATGTACCACAGGCTTTAAGGTGGCAGTAATTAAACCATTACTTAAAAAGCCATCACTTGACCCAACTATCTTAGCTAATTATAGGCCAATCTCCAACCTTCCTTTTCTCTCAAAAATTCTTGAAAGGGTAGTTGTAAAACAGCTAACTGATCATCTGCAGAGGAATGGTCTATTTGAAGAGTTTCAGGTCAGGTTTTAGAATTCATCATAGTACAGAAAAAGCATTAGTGAAGGTTACAAATGATCTTCTTATGGCCTCAGACAGTGGACTCATCTCTGTGCTTGTTCTGTTAGACCTCAGTGCTGCTTTTGATACTGTTGACCATAAAATTTATTACAGAGATTAGAGCATGCCATAGGTATTAAAGGCACTGCGCTGCGGTGGTTTGAATCATATTTATCTAATAGATTACAATTTGTTATGTAATGGGGAATCTTCTTCACAGACTAAGGTTAATTATGGAGTTCCACAAGGTTCTGTGCTAGGACCAATTTTATTCACTTTATACATGCTTCCCTTAGGCAGTATTATTAGACGGCATTGCTTAAATTTTCATTGTTACGCAGATGATACCCAGCTTTATCTATCCATGAAGCCAGAGGACACACACCAATTAGCTAAACTGCAGGATTGTCTTACAGACATAAAGACATGGATGACCTCTAATTTCCTGCTTTTAAACTCAGATAAAACTGAAGTTATTGTACTTGGCCCCACAAATCTTAGAAACATGGTGTCTAACCAGATCCTTACTCTGGATGGCATTACCCTGACCTCTAGTAATACTGTCAGAAATCTTGGAGTCATATTTTGATTAGGATATGTCATTCAAAGCGCATATTAAACAAATATGTAGGACTGCTTTTTTGCATTTACGCAATATCTCTAAAATTAGAAAGGTCTTGTCTCAGAGTGATGCTGAAAAACTAATTCATGCATTTATTTCCTCTAGGGGGTCGTTTTGACCGTTGGGGTTTTTACGTAATTATTGTATGGCCTTGCCTTACAATATAAAGTGCCTTGGGGCAACTGTTTGTTGTGATTTGGTGCTATATAAATAAAATTGATTGATTGATTGATTGTATAGTAACGAAGTAAAAATACTTCACTACTGTACTTAAGTACGTTTTGGGAGACTTTGTACATTATTTGAGTTTTTTAATTCAGCTTACTTTCACTTATACTTCACTACATTTCTGACCTTAATTGCATACTTAAATACATACATTTTCTATGCTCCATGCCGTTACTCGTTACAAAAAAAAAAAACACACACACACATGAATAAAGTCCTGTTTTCACCCAGAGACACCACTGATTACTAGTGACTGCAACGAAGTCAAGCCGATTGTCATGAAGCATGTCCGGTAGGCTTTTTTTCAGTTGCGCACTTGGGGGGGTGTTTGTCAGGAAAATTATCATTTCTCTAAATTGATTATAGACCTGCAGTGGGTCTGTAATCAACTTTAGTGCAGCGCGGCTTTGCTTTGAACCTTGAACCAATCGAAGCAGTGATTCGCAGATCGCAGCACTGCTTTGATCTATGATTCGTGGATTCATTGTTTCATTTCGCTTTATCCTAATTTTTCCCTGCTAAAACCCTGAAGAGCATATGTCTGTGAGTATTATTTAATATTTTTATGTTAAACCGACCTGTTATGGTCTTCTGAAACATTTGATAGATGTATTTTATAACTTAAAAACGGGACCGATGCTAACGCGTTAGCGTGTCTATGGCGTTTTCAATGTTAAAGTTAGCATGTTTGTGTTTTCTGTATAAATAATGGCTCAGCATTCGTTGTCGTAATAGTAATTTTTTAATTTATTTTTATTCATATATTAATAATAATAGCAACAACAATAATAGTCTACATAATAGACAATAATAGTCAATAATAATAGACTAATAATGTTACAATACAATTTTTGAGAAAGAGACAAAAGAACCTAATGAAACAAAACACAACAGAAAAGATAAAAAAAAATGTAACAATGAAAATAAATAAATACATATACAAATAAATAACTGTTTCCTGTGAACTCCTGTGAGTAGCCTACTCTCGTTTAGGTTATGAAACCTTGTTTCTGAAGTGTTTTTGTGTGATGTGCACAATTTTCAGTATTTTGACTAATACTACCAGTTGTGCACAATTTTCAGTATTTTGACTAATACTACCAGTTATTTACAAGCCCAGATGAACTTTGTAATATAAAAAAAATCAGTCTGTTTTTGATTATTAACATTTACTTGTACTTTTACTTTCAATACTTGAGTACATTTAGTTGTACATTACTTGTCATACTTAAGTACAATAAATACTAGATACTTTAAGACTTTTACTTGAGTAGCATTTCAATCGGTGACGTGAACTTCTACCAAAGTCATTTTTTTTAATGGGTATCTATACTTTTACTAAAGTGTGATTTTCTGGTACTTTATACAACACTGGTTAGGAGAACCACCATGAGTCCCCAAAAATATGAAAACACCCGAACCTAGGTTAGATGGTTCAGACTTCATAAAGAGGTATGTTCGGGCATCTTTTGTCACACGTAGGACCACGCATGCTCTACCCCTTTATGCATTATTGAGTTTTGACTTTCTAATTGCCTGAGACTTGTACATAATGCCAGAAGTATCCTATGAACAAAATCTTGCAGGCTGGGAAAGTTACCATGAAAAAAACGAGCAGCCATTGGCCCATTTATTGATCGGTCCACCGGGAAAAATCCCGGTACTCTCAATGGTCAATCCACCCCTGTCTGAAGTGTCCATACAGTGATTTTGATTGGTACATGTCAGACGTTTATACATGGCTGTTATTCATGGTCACTATGAGAGTTTGGTAGGAGGATGTTTAAATCACCCAAATAAAATGTGTGGCTCTTTCATGATATTGTGTGCTTTTATGTGTGCCAGCATCACAGAAGGCAGGTACGACATTTTGGCCATGTGGTTACAGATGTGGGAATGGGCCGGTTGTTTGCCTGGGTAGTTCCATGTTGTGGTGTGGTGTTGTGGATGTGGATGTGGCAAAGTGCAGCACCAACTCATGGTCTCAGACTTGACTTAAGTTCCTGTTGTGTGAGAGCCGTGGGCCACAAACAGACAGCCTGCTTACTTCTCAGTTCTCACTCTTTTTTCATGCCCCATTCAAGAAAATGGAGCACTTTTTGTGAAACATTTTTTTGAATTTATTTTACTATTTATAAACCACCCTTTTCTCCTAACTCTAACCATAACATGTCTCCCTTCCCCTAACCATAACCCCCCAGACTCCCCCTCCCCCCGTCACCCTGTATTTTGTGCCCCCATCACAAAATGAATTTGTGCTCCCATCACAGAAAGCACCCCATTTTCATGACGATGTCACTAACCCATAGATTAAACTGCCATGAAACTGGGCTGAATATTCCAGGTTCAAGGCTGCCGTAGCCCATCCTTCTGGAGCTGGAATTGTGTTAGAAAAGGATCATCAACATGTGGATCCCCTGCCCCACAAAAACAGCACATAGTATAAAGCCTTAAAACTCATAATGATTAAGATGCTCATAACTATTAACATCATGATAAAATCATGATGACAGTGATGAAGACTGAATGTTCATTCAGTTGCAGTTGATAAGTGTTACCATGACAATGAAAACGTAATCTTAAAATTAAATAAAGAACCAAGTTCGTAGTCACCTCTTTGTTGGGAAAGTGTAAGTACACGGACCCACAACAGGGGGCGCAAATGAACGGACAATAGAATAGGTCAAATAACAACACTTTACTGTTGCGAACGTGCACAACAAACACAACAGATTACACAATAGATCAAAGGTCAAATTACAAGGTGTCGTGTGGGCAGGCTCGAAGATAGGAGACGCCTGTCCAAAGCAGAACCGGAACCACACGATTTCCTCCGCCACCAGACCCCGGGAATACTGGAGCCGCCAAGTCCCGAACTCCCAGGTGGCCACTGCCTCCGCGTGTCGGACCTGGTACTGCTGGCGAGGAACAAAAACACAATTAAACGTGGGTGCGTCTGCACCCAGCAATCTGCACGGCAGGGAAGCTACCTCCACCTCTCGTTGGAGAAAAAGTCTGTTATCACTCACAAAAATCACAACAAAAAGGCTTTCTATCAAGCAGTCAGTCTGAGGATATTACCTTTCAGGTAGAACGATATCTCGGCAAAGAGGTGGAGATGACGTCTTGCTGATATACCGATGCAGATCAGATGAGAGTGTCAGCTGTCACCCCGGCTGCTCCTGTGAGGCGGCAGCGCCCTCTGGTGCCTGGAGCCCGCACTCCAGGCAGGGTGCCCTCTGGTGGTGGTGGGCCAGCAGTACCTCCTCTTCAGCAGCCCACACAACACTCTTGACACTAAAGTGTGCAAGTTCCAAAAAGTAAGCATGCAGGAGGGACCAACCCAGTCTCACAGCAGTTCGTGAGACTGGGTCACAAAAAGTACATTAATGTATGAGTTGGTGATGGGGTACGAAAATGGGGTGCTTTTCGTAACGGGGGCATGAATTAATTTCATGACAGGGACACAAAATGTTGGGTGAAGTGGGTTGGGGGATCTGGGGGTTGTGGAGGATGTGAGAGTTGTGGATTTTTTTTATTATTATTGTTATTTTTTAGCAGAGCTACTTGAGCATTATTGGCACTGCTGATTTTAAAATGTATGTTTAGGAATAAATGCAGCAGAACCAATTTTAGATCATTGGAATATTTGATAAAATGTCCAAAATTACTGAAGAAAAACAACAGCTAAACTGCTTGCATATAGAAAAAAAAATTAACCCAAACATGAAATGCATGCATGGCACAATTTTTCACGTCCATGAAGGAATTTGCAGTAAAATGTCACTTTATGCATATCTTTGAAATGACTTGCTTTGTGATTTGGCACCATCTAAATGAATAGAACTGAACTCAGTTTACGTATGTGAATGGAACATCTTGCTTTTGACTGGAGTATGTATCAGAAATTATCTTGTGCATGCTTGACACTGTACACAGTACGTGCACTAAATATCTGAAGGGACATAATAATTGTTTAATGCTTTTGAAGAACAGCTGCAGCACCAATATTCCAGCACCTCCTATTTTTAATAAACTAATATTTGTCTGTATTGTAACTGCAGCATTGAACCAACATTGAAGGCACTGAAGGGACATTGCTGAAAATGAGAATAAATTTCATTAAAATGGCTTCAAGTTTGTGTAATGTCCATAAGAGTTCATTTGCAAACAAAATAAGTTAAATATTTGAGAATAATCTCATAGCTCTCTCGTGTTCTTATCCATGTGAACCTGCATGCTCACAAAGTTATCAAACACTTTCATCAAATACATTACTTTACTAATAAATAAAATCTGTTAAATGGCCTTCAGGTGTTTCTCAATTATTTATTTTGTTTAATGTATCTATGATGTATAACCAGTTATTTGAAAGTGCAGAAATCAAACTGACTAATTATTTAAAATCATAAATAACACAGTAATATGCCCAATAATATGGATTGTTTCTTTTCCTACAATTTTCAAGTATTAGCAAGTTGATTTTAGAATCCTACCAAAATGGACTGAAGTCGATTTTGATTCAAGAAAGAAATTGTTCTTAACTTACATTTTCATTTTCATCTTTTTAAAAAGCTGTAAGTACACATCTATTTTGTTTCACTTGTGGGTTTCTTGAGTTCTGTGTTTTATGTCTTTATTACAAGACATTCAGTCTTATTGCAAGTGTTTCCTTGCACTTGAGTTAAAAAAGACTTTTGCCTTCCATACAATCTGTATTTGTTTTTGGGTTCCTGTGGCAGCAGAGAACAGCCACTGACAGATAAAGCTCTCATTATTGTTCCTTTTACACATTGGGTACTGACTGTGGCATTCTGATCCACCTGGTAATTAGGTAAATAGATTATTTCCGCCCATTAATTAGCCTGTTGTTGGTCTTGATTTGATTTGATTTGTTTATTCGGCAGACAATACATACAAACACGCAACATGTAAATATGACATTATAAATCAGGATAACACATGAAAGCATAAATGTTTATTTCCAATGTGGTCACAACTCAACAGACAATCATGGTTATGGGTACATTGTTTGTAATGCTAACAATTAAAAAAATGAACAAATAAATAATAATAGAGAAATAATAATACAAATGTAATTATGAAAATATCTATAATAATAATATCAATAATAAATAGAATAATAAATAAGTATAATAAACAAATAATAATTATGACAAATAATGATAAAAGATAGGTGAGAAAAACAAAAAAGATAGGATACTAAAACAAAAACAAAAAAGATAAAATAGAAAACTAAACAACAGAATGACTGGTCTCAATTAGAATGACTAAAAGAGAAAGAGAACTAAACCAAAAAGGAAAAACTGGAACTGACTTTGCTAAAAAATACATAAAAGTGTTTTGCTCCTGGTGAGTCAATTCCCTTAAAAAAAAAAAAAAAAATCACATTTAACAGCTGATTTAAAATGATCAAGAGTGGTCTGAGTCTTTATACTGCTTGGAAGGCTATTAAATGCAGTAATGGAGGTGTATACAAAGGAAGATTTGCCGAATGCCTTGACGTGAGGAATCTGCAGGGAAGAGGCACATGATCAAGTACTGATGGAATGTAAATTTTGAACCAAGCTGACCTGATATGAAAAATAACTGGGGGCCATACCAAGAATAATTTTAAAAACAAGGTTCAGCTTGAGCTGGGCAATGCGCCTGTGGACTGCATTTTGACCTGATTGAACTCAGCAGCACCAACATGCATTGTGGCCGGTGCATCCAAAAGAAAACAAACAATTTTGTTCTGGGAAACCTGTAATCTGTCTTTGCATCTTTTAGTTAGCCCAGAATACATGAGTATTCTGGTGCATGCATAGTCATAGTGACTCTAAATAATTTCCGAGACCAATGGTCTTTTAGTTTCTTGGCTAATGTGCTTAGCCTGCCGATACAGAAACTTCAATTTTACATTGGACTTCCTGATTGTATTGTACATTATCAGATCTCCATCCAGAGATTGGTCCCAAAAAAGGCCCAGATATTTAACATACGAACGACTTGCAAGCATGTTGCCATCACATTGCACCTGAATGGTTTTAGTTTTTCTGAGTCTTCTCTTTGAGGCAAAGAGTATAGACTCCGTTTTTCCTAAATGTAGGGATAATTTATTGTCGATCATCCATTCCCTGATAGATTCCAACTCCCTTGATAATCTATGTTCTATTACCTCAGGACTCGATTAATCTGCTATGGTCCACCATATCAAAAGCTTTTTGGCGGTCCAGCAACACCATCACAACACCCCTTTGTCCTGTTCCTGCCTGATAAAATCCAATAGGTGGACAAGACAGGTGTCAGTCGAAAATTTTGATCAAAAACCTGATTGATACTTGTATAAGAGTTCATTATCAGTGCGATACTTGTGCAACTGGTCAAACACAACTCTCAAACAATTTAGAGATGGTACTGAGAATTGAAACAGGTCTGTCAGGATCCGTCTTACTTGCCTTCTTATAAAGGGGAATCACCCTTGCTGATTTTAGATCAGGAATGACCCCGGAAGCAATGGACAGATTCAGAATACGTGCATGCTTGGGGTGATGAAATGAGCATGGCACAATCTTTAATAAACTTTGGGGACAGCTGGTCTAAACCGGTAGCCTTGCTGGAATTTAGAGTTGACAGGATCTTGTACACTTCATCTGCAGAAACCTCTAAAAAACAAAACTTATTTGGGTGAACACCTTTAGCAGAATAAAAACAACTTACAACCATATTTGCCAACAGCAACTGGAAGTTTCTCAACCAGCTTGGATGCTACAGATGTAAAATAAGAGTTAAAACAATCTGACACTTTGTCATACACTTCCTCATCAATAATAAAAAAAAATACATTCCTGCCAGTCACGGGTTAAGCACCTATGATTCGTCTCTTCTCGAGTGGGTCTGTCCGCGTGCAGCTTTTCAGCCTCGCGCCACATCCAACTCGTGTCGGGACGGCGACACCGTGCGCGAGCCCCCTGCTCATGTTTCTCTTCCCTTGATACTTTTTTCTTTCTTTCTTTGCCGACAGGGCGTTCCGAGACCGGATCAGAAATTTTCAGACCCCGGTGCAAAAGAAAAATGGAAATTGGAGATGAACCTGAACGAACCTGAAATGAAGCCGCACAGACCTCCACCTCTCTCTCTCTCTCTCTCTCTCTCTCTCTCTCTCTCTCATCTCTCTCCTCTCTCTCTCTCTCTCCTCTCTCTCTCTCTCTCTCTCAATTTCGATTATTTATGCAGTTTTGGCAATGTACGGAAATTTAATAAAACTGTCAAAAACTAAAACGGTACTTCTGTTTTTAGATATGAGTAATACAAGCCGAATTATTTACCTCTTTCCAATGAAGTTGTTTTCAGTAGTTCGTCTGTAGCACGATTGTTATTTAAATAAATAAATAAAACAATCTGCATTACTATCTCTTGAGAAAATAAAAAAATGCTCAATCTCGCAATGTTGATGTAAGACTTAAATAAAAACAAGCTTGATCCGCCTCCTTAATCGGATCTGCTTCAAAAGTTCATAATTTCCTCCACTTTCACCGAGTTTAAAGAAGTTTTAAGAAGTTTTAATCCCGCCAACACAAACAGCACGGAAAACAGGTCATTTAAAAGTTTCAAAATCAAATGAGACAAATTACACATTACATACATTATATATAATTATATGACAACCGGATTGTTTTATTAATTGAAAACTTTTCATTTTGCAACGACTGATCCAATGTGGCAGACCTTGAAGTGTGTGTGTGTGTGTGTGTGTGTGTGTGTGTGTGTGTGTGTGTGTGTGTGTGTGTGTGTGTGTGTGTGTGTGTGTGTGTGTGTGTGTGTGTTGTCTCCTCTCAATTTTAGTGGGGCTTTATTGACATGGGAAACATACTATTCATTGTCAAATAAAAATTAAGATGTACAGACAATTAATAATATTCTACAGTAAATAAAGGTGTAAATCTCTCTCTCTCTCTCTCTCTCTCTCTCTCTCTCTCTCTCTCTCTCTCTCTCTCTCTGACCAACTGTTGTCTCTCTCTCTCTCTCTCTCTCTTACCGTCACATCCCCGCGTGCGTCCTGTGGGAGTGTCCTCTTACGTCCCCTCGCGCGTACATTCCTTAAATCGGGCGGTAATCATATAAACACTCCGGGTGTGGGGGGCATAATCAGCCCTCTCGGGCTTTAAGGAGACTTCTCATTGGACGTTAACACGCGACCAGCGCGAGGAGGGGGGCAACGGACGCGTGCCACTTTTTAAACCGACGTCGCGCCTCGAGACACCAGAGAAGGAGTCCCGCACGCGACACATCCGTATACTGTGAACACAGTAAACTTCAGAGGAAAAAAAAAGAAAAAAAAAATACCCCAAACTCGTCAAGCCTCTGTGTGTTTGGAGAGTTTAACATGGATGCTCTAATGGGAGAAGACTGGAGCGATGGAGCGGGCTCGCGGGGCGGGCAGCAGCAGCTCCACGAGCCCCACTTCGAAGCTCATGTGGCGCTCGTGGACGGCGGCAGTGACCCACGCGCTTGGCTCGCTCCGGTGCCGCCTTCTGACACCTGCGCGGCACGCGACACCTCACCGGACTACCTGCGTCACTCACCGTGCTCCAGCACGAGGTCCTACCACGGTGAGAACACCTGCTTTGAGCTTAGCAAAACATTTTCAGCGACTTTTTTTCGTTTTTATTTATTTATTTTTTGAATGTATAACGCTGCTTCTTTCAGAGAGTGGCTCTCCGGGCTCCTCGTGCCACTCCAGTCCTCCCAGCTGCAGAAAGCCTCCCAGGAGCACCTCCTCCTCCTCCTACTCCTCGTCCTCTGTCAAAGTCAGGGACCTGTGCCGTCTAAAAACCAGCAGGAGCGTGGAGGAGGCGGCTACGCGGCAGAGAGCCTCGTCCACTAAACCCGTCACAGGCATCCAGAGGCAGAGGCGCGTGGCCGCCAACGCGCGCGAGAGGAGGCGGATGCACGGGCTGAACCACGCGTTCGACGAGCTGCGCAGCGTCATTCCAGCGTTCGACAACGACAAGAAGCTCTCCAAGTACGAAACCTTACAGATGGCGCAGATTTACATCAACGCCCTGGCGGAGCTGCTCCAGGGCCCGGTCTCCTCCTGCTCCTCCTCTGATGTCAGCACCGACACCTCTGCCAGCTCCTCAAACTGTGACGTTCTGCTCTCCTCCTCTTCCTCCTCCTCGGTGCCGGTTTCAGATGTGAGCAACAGCGGGGGGTCTTTCCGCTCCTCCTTGAACGCCATAGTGGAAGAAGGGATGTGTTCGCCTTCCTCCTCATCCTCATCCTCCTCCTCCGCGTGCGCGACCGGCTCGATCGCAGCTGGGATAAAAGGGTCCCCACGGAGCGACGGGGAGTTTTCCCCACGCTCCCACTTCAGTGACTCAGATGAAATGGCGCTGGAGCTCAGCGAGGAAGATGAGCTGACGGACCTGAAGCTGCCCAGCCATCATCATCACCACCATCATCATCATCACCATCATCACCAAGAAGCGCAAACCAACAGACTCTTTTAGTTCACAGCGAGTGTCAACAGCATCATCTGTTCCTAAAACTTATTTTTAACAAAGCTTTGCTTCTTCAGAAGAATAATAAGTTTCGGTTTTAACACCAGTTGCATATTCTAAAGGTGATTTTATATGACATATAGGCCTAATTCGGTTCTGCCAATGTAGCCGATCATTTTAGTGACAGGAAAAACCCCTCTGCCATGTTGCGCGCAGCACAGCCACGGGTACCTCCCACGTCACGCCGACCAAAAAGCTGTCTTCCACCAATACCCTAACTGCGTATATTTGGTAATGTTCAAACCATTTTATAGTTATAAATCTTTTTTGATTATTTGCGATGTATGTTTTATTTGCTTTTTAATTATTGTTTCGTTTTTGCAACTTCTAAGTTAAGGATGTGCACTTTAAGTTTGACAAGCCAGAGGCTTGAGCTCATTTGTTTTCAAACCATACATACAATACCTTTTTTTGTTTTTTTTGTTTTTAGCGTAGTACTGCCAAGTTCGAACAAATAGCCTATTTAATGTAGCCATTATTGCAAAGCCTCCTTTTGTATTTTGTATTTTCACATGGACTTGTGTGTCTTTGCTTTCACTGGATGAGATTAATTGACATGTATTTATTGCTGATACATTTCATTTGATTGTTTTTTATAATTCAGTAGATAAAGCTATAATTTTTGCCATTTGCTGTTACGTTCATTTGTTTTTGAGAATAAAAAATCCAAAGCGTTTATGTTGTTCTGTCTCATGTTTTCAGATATTAATTATTACAACTAATATATTGTGGTCATATATCTTTTCATAAATGTTTCAATGCCGTCACATTTTATTTTTGCATTTTTATTATTATTATTATTATTATTATTATTATTATTATTATTATTATTATTATTATTATTTAACTAGGTTAGTCCCATTGGGATCGAGACCTCTTTTGCAAGAGAGACCTGGACAATTATAAAGTTTCCAATTCACCATGACTTTCTTGCTGTGAGGCAAAACAGCACTTGTGTAAATTATTAAACACAAAAAAAATGTTTAAAAATACACAAAAAAATTATTAAATAATAATAACAACAATAATAATAATAACTATTATTATTATTATTATTATTATAGAAATATACAATTACTTTATTTTATTAATAACAATTTTAATTATGAATATTTGACATGCAAATTATAGTCTGTGAGTCCTCTAAGGTTGAATTTAATCTCTTGACTGCATATTCAACATCCCAAAAGCCTAATTTAAAATACGTCTAACAGTTAGCAGTTATAATGCTATCATGTTCAGCATTATGATGCGCAATTTGACCAATATTAACTTGAACAAGGTTCTGCAAAACAAATTTTTCATATTCATGACTGGGAAAATAATGTAAGAACTTTTAAAACTTCTTTGCCTTCCTTAAATTTAAACGAATATATAAAATAGTTCACGCAGTATTTTAAATACAATTTATATTCAACTAATAATGAAATGTGCCCCGCTTGCCATATGCTGTTGGCGCATGCGCCAAGTATCTTAAGCAGTTTGACCTCCAACCCTCAAAAAAATAAAAAAAAATAAATAAAATAAAATCTTGCATTAAATATTATCGATACCAGTATGAGTCATCTTAATGGACCGTTTTTTTTTCTTCCTGTTGTCATGTGCATTCAGTAATGGGCAGTGCGCGTTCATTTAGTCTATTGTTGTCAGGCTCGTGCGGGCCGAGGTGTTGGGTGTCCTCAGTGGAACACGCGCTGTCAGCTGGTGAGCGCTCGCGGGTCCCCGCCGTGTCCCCGAGGACGTGACTCGAGAGGAAACACACTTTCGCTCGTGGACGGACGGACACACACACACGCACACACACACACACGCACACACACACACACACACCACCTCCTTCTGCAGAATGCTCCCTCTTTCCATCAGCTTTTAACAAACGCACTCGTGGACGCAGACACGCGCACACCGATACGTCAGTCGACCCCACCTGCTGCGGAACGTGTTCGAGCTGGAAATGTCTTTCTGTCCATTCAGGGTTTAAAAGCCATTCACCCCGGTGGACAAAAGGGCGTGGCACACCGAAATCAAACCTCGTATAATTATTGATGAAGCTACCTGTTTACTACCTGTCTGAACCAATCAGCACTCTGCCCCGTGCGCGCCTTCTGAAGGCACAATAATGGACAATACACTGACGATGGAGTGTTTAATAATTTACACAATTTATGCAGGTAGGAGTGTATCTGATATGATGTGAAAGCCATCTGCCGAAAGTTCGTCTTGCGGTGAAGAGAGATCAGGTTGCCGTAAACATGTTCAAACGGTTACAGTGGAAACATCAGACTTTAAAATTCTGTGTAGGGATGTTGTTCTTCTTCTTCTTTTTCGTCTTCATTATTATTATTATTATTATTATTATTATTATTATTATTATTATTATTATTATTATTATTATTATTATTATTATTATAATAATAAGAAGAAGAATAACAATTATTATTATTATTATTATTATTAATAATAATAATAATAATAAGAAGAAGAATAACAATTATTATTATTATTATTATTATTATTATTATTATTGATAATAATATTTTCTTCTTCTTCTTCTTATTATTATTATTATTATTATTATTATTTTACAAATGCATACTTAAAGATTTGCTTTGACCTTTATTGACCCTTAAATTTGTCATAGTAGCAGTAGTAATAATAATAATAATAATAATAATAATAATAAGAAGAAGAAGAAGAAGAAGAAGAAGAACAATAATCGATTTATTGTATTATTTGGGTTACTGGGCAGGTAACAAGGTTGGAAACTTTACACAAACAATAAATTGATAGGGGGAAATATTTCATTTGGTTTCAAATAATTAAAAACCAAATGGTATCCACATTTATTTGGATTGTGAAAGAGAAATGTGGTTGTTTTAGTCATTTTTAGGAACACGTTTGTCTATTGTAAGAAATTCAGTTTACTTTATGTAGATGTATACGTATATATAAATAAATTACACAACAGGAAAAAAGCAAAATGTAAAATTGCCACATATGAAAGCATCACATTAATTTATGAAACAAAAGAATTGCAGAGAATGCAAATGAAAAAAACTTAATAAATGGTAAACCATTATAATCAATTCAACCTTTAAAGTAAAAACACATTTTGTAAACAAGTCTACCGGGAAAGGTTGGCACATCTATTCAGTTGTCATTTGTGGCCGTTGAGGCTTCATATAATCTTCTTAATTTTGTGGAGGTCTACAGCATGCTTTTTGTGTGTGATGGAGTTAAAAAGAGGAGGCACTGTGTTCAACAGGTGGGATGCTGAGCAGGTTGATACTTCGCACATTAATTATTGAAGTGGAGTTGGAGAGAACCTGAGATGCACTGATGCCTCTGTGAATGTGAGAAGAAGGAAAACATCATGCAGGATTTCAAAAAACACAATGAGATCAAACATAATCCATCTAGAACAACCTCCCAGAACACAGTGTTTAAAGATAGTAGTCTTATCAGACCATGAAAATAAGAACAACAAAAACAGAATAAACTGTGAGTTCTTGGTCCATAAAAAATACAGGTGTGCATGCAACACTTTTAAACTTACTTTTATAACAATAACATCATGCATTAAAGCTGGTTTGCATGAAAAAAACTGCAAAACGTTCCAGACGATGTGATAAAACCGATTCTTTCAGAAAAACATTCAACATGTTTGAAGCCTGTGTAGTCATGCTCATTATAATAAACATATTCAGAATATGTGCATTCCACAGCTCGTGTTTTTAATCAAAAGAGAGGCCCTTGCATTTTGTATGAGATACAGGGAGCCGGCCTGTGTGCTGTCCAAAAAGCCACCAGTCTCTCTGGGGACCTGGAACAAAAGGCAGAACTGGGCCATAGTCTCCATCTGCTGTCTGACACAGAGAGAGAGAGAGAGAGAGAGAGAGAGAGAGAGAGAGAGAGAGAGAGAGAGAGAGAGAGAGAGAGAGAGAGAGAGAGAAAACAAGACAGAGAGATGGACAGACAACGCAAGAGACAGACAGAGAAGCAGAGAGCAAGGAAAAGAGAGCAAGTGAAGGAAACAGAGACAATACGATCACTTAAATAGTCTTTCTTCCCTAAACTACAAAAAAACTTTCCTCAATTTTGGAGCCGTCGTCAACAACAGCAAATTGGCCATAATTCTCAGTGAAGGGCCTTCTGCTACCTCGACATCAAAATATGTCTTACAGTGCCATGATCTGAGGGAATCCACCTCAAGAAAAGTTGTGTCCACACACACACACACACACACACACACACACACACACACACACACACACACACACACACACACACACACACACACACACACACACACACACACACACACACACACACTGCCGTATTTTATTTCTTTAGTTTTTTCTCCTTTTTTATTTTCACTGCTTTGGTAACACTGTACTCAAAACAATCATGCTGATAAAGCAATTTGAATTTGAATTTCAATTTGACAGAGTGGAAGAGAGAGAGAAGACAGACAGACACAAAGCAAGAGAGAGATAGAAAGACAGACAAATAGCAAGAGAGCTAAACTGAGAGAGAGTGTCAGACAGACAGACAGACAGACAAACACAGTGCAAGGGAGCAAGTGAGAGAGACAGAGACAGACAGAGAGCAAGAGAGCCAGACAGAGAGCCCAGGAGAGACAGACAGACAATGAAAGAGAGTCAGAGATTTCTGACGTTCGCCAATCTGCATCACGTCCAAAATTCAGTGGAGTCGCCATGCTCTAATATCTTTCTGTTGCCTCATAGCAAGAAGGTCATGGGATTGATTCCCACCTGTGGCTTTTCTGTGTGGAGTTTGCATGTTCTCCCCATGTTTGTGTGGGTTCCCTCCAGGTGCTCTGGCTTCCTCCCACATCCAAAGACATGCAGGTTAGGTGGATTGGAATCTTTTAAATTGTCCGTAGGTGTGTGTGGGTGTGAATGTGTCTGTCTATGTGTGGCCCAGCAACAGACTGGCTTCCTGCCCAGGGTGTAACCTGCCTCATACCCTGTGACTGCTGGGATAGGCTCCAGCCCCTCCTTGACCCTTAATTGGAGTAAGTGGTTGAAGATGAGTGAGTGTTACCTCCATTCGAAATAGGGTTTTGGGAAACAGTTGTGCTCCAGCTGAATAACTCCAACCATTTAAGTTGCAAATGTAGTCAGCAATGATGCTTTCGGGAAATGTACCCTAGTTCAGTGATCAGTCTGGCTTCATGCCGAAGAAGTCAACCATCAACCACATCTTTGTTCTGCAAGTATTCATTCAATGCAAATTAAATAATCAACATTGTTCTCTTTGTAGCCTATGTTGAGTTTTGCAGTACATTTGATTCAGCTGTCAAGGCTGCACTGTGGGACATGCTGAGAATTGCTTTATCCCTAATAAGTTACTGGACATCATAGCTGGCAGAATCTTTGGCTTCTTCCCACTGAGGGCTGGTGTTCATCAGGGGTGATGTATTAGTTCTTGCTCTGCTCAGTGCTTGCATGTACTGGGTGTTGGACAGGGTTGTGGAAACCAGTAGCTTAGTTGCCTTTGTAAGCAAGGAAAGGTTTGGTCGCCTCAAATTCACAGATGATCAAAATGGGTCAAAATGCATAGAATACTGCCATCTAGTGGATGGCAGTGTGAATAGCATGCAAATATCACTGTCACTGTTTGTTGCACTGAATCAGACTTAACAGAATTTGCAGTTTTGCAAATGCCATTTTTTACAAATGAAAAACACATTTATTTGTAAAAACCAACACACACGTTACAGTAACTTGTGTGTTGGGTTTTTACAAATAAATAAACCAACCAACCAGTGATGAGCAGAGGCTCCTTTTCCCATAATGCCTTTTGGCATCTGCATGTGTTCATGCTCAAACCTTCAGAATTAGTGCATTACTTTAAAACTAAAAAATATGCATTATATTTTCACTCTGTAAAAATGACACCGTTGACATTAATGTAGTTAAGCCATCCAGATTAATTTGGTCTGTAAATCAAAACAATAAGTCAAACCTGCTTTCCTTTTCAGGACTTCTGCCTCACATCTCGACCACTGTATGTTGAATGTAAATGACATTTCCTTACAGCGGTGGGCAGGGTGCACAAAGACAGAAGCTCTGACTCATTGTTTGTGATTACCTTTGATTGTACTCAGAAGTGTCAGCAGTGCTTAAACTCAAAACTGGGTTGTCAGTAGCTAACAGTTTACCGGTGTGAATAAAGTTAGTGGTTGGCTGTAGCTTCTGCTAAATTTTTTAGTGGTTTATTGGTTTAGCATTATAAAAGTTAACATTTCAGTTAGCAGATAAGTGGTTATTGAAGCTTACTTTTTTGGTTAGCTGTGCCCACCACTGTCTGCCACACCAAAACTGCTTTGTTTGTGTGTTAAATATAACATGTTTCTCATTTACCTCTGGTGTGATGTCATTCACATTTAAAACTTATTACTTCAATAGCCACAGCATCGATTTTAGTGATGATGATGATGATGACAGTGTTTGAGACAGTAGATGCATGAAGGCAAGAGAACAGGATTTGTGACTAGAGTTGCCAGTCCGAAGTAAAAAAGCACTTGGCCCACCATTATTGCTACCGCTGTTGTGACCTAGAGCAAGGTTAAGTGAGCTGTGAATGTTGCTGTGCTGGGAAACTGCAGCTGAAAAATAATGTTATGAGAAATGAATAAATTTAGGGGGAAAATTATATTGCAAGTACAACTCCAATTCAATGCAGTTGAGACATTGTGCGAAATGTAAATAAAAAAAAATACAATGATTTGCAAATCCTCTTCAACCTATAATCAATTGAATACACCACAAGTCAAGATATTTAATTTCAAACTGATAGACTTTTTTGTTTTTGTGCAAATATTTGCTCATTTTGAAATGGATGCCTGCAACACGTTTCAAAAAAACTGGGACAGTGGCAAGAAAAGACTGGGAAAGTTGATGAATGCTCAAAGAACACCTGTTTGGAACATTCCACAGGTGAACATGTTAACTGGAAACAGGTGAGTGTCATATTGGGTATAAAAGGAGCATTCCCAAAAAGCTCAGCAGTTCACAAGCAAAGATGGGGCGAGGATCACCACTTTGTGAACAACTGCATGAAAAAATAGTCCAGCAGTTTAAGAACAATGTTACTCAACGTTCAATTGCAAGGAATTTAGGGATTCCATCATCTACAGTCCATAATATAATAAGATTCAGAGAATCTGGAGAACTTTCTACATGTAATTTGCAAGGCCGAAAACCAACAATGAACGCCTGTGACCTTTGATCCCTCAGGCAGCACGGCATTAAAAACCAACATCATTGTGTAAAGGATCTTACCGCATGGGCTCAGGAACACTTCAGAAAACCATTGTCAGTTAACACAGTTCATGACTACATCTACAAGTGCAAGTTAAAACTCTACCATGCAAAGCGAAAGCCATACATCAACAACATCCAGCCGCCTTCTCTTGGCCCGAGCTCATTTGAAATGGACAGATGCAAAGTGGAAAAGTGTGTCCACATTTCAAATTGTTTTTGGAAATCATGGACGTCGTGTCCTCTGAAAAAAAGAGCAAAAAGACCATCCAGATTGTTACCAGTGCAAAGTTCAGAAGCTAGCATCTCTGATGGTATGGGGGTGTGTTAGTGCCCATGGCATGGGCAACTTACACATCTGTGATGGCACCATCAATGCTGAAAGGTACATCCAGGTTTTAGAGCAGCACATGCTGCCATCCAAGCAACGTCTTTTTCAGGGACGTCACTGCTTATTTCAGCAAGACAATGCCAAGCCACATTCTGCACATTACAACAGCGTGACTTCATAGTAAAAGAGTGCGGGTACTAGACTGGTCTGTCTACAGTCCAGACCTCTTTCCCATTGAAAATGTGTGGCGCATTATGAAGCGCAAAATATGACAATGGAGACCCCGAACTGTTGAACAACTGAAGTCGTACATCAAGCAAGAATGGGAAAGAATTCCACCTACAAAGCTTCAAAAATTAGTGTCCTCAGTTCCCAAATGCTTATTGAGTGTTGTTTGAAGGAAAGGTGATGTAACACAGTGGTAAACATACCACTGTCCCAGCTTTTTTGAAACGTGTTGCAGGCATCCATTTCAAAATGAGTAAATATTTGTACAAAAACAATAAAGTTTATCAGTTTGAACATTAAATATCTTGTCTTTGTGGTGTATTCAATTGAATATAGGTTGAAGAGGATTTGCAAATCATTGTATTCTGTTTTTATTTACATTTTACACAATGTCCCAACTTCATTGGAATTGGGGTTGTAGAAAAAAGGCATACAAAGGCATATTTTCATTTATTTATTGTACTTTTGTTGAAAGCCTTTACATAAGTGTTGAACCATTTAGACACAATACATCCTGTGGTTTCCGAGACGATGACCAGCACATCTTTTACGTCTGCGTACACACCTGGATACAAAGACACACAAAGCAAACACACACTTGTTTTGGGAGAAGGAAGAAGATCATTTATCTCTGTTTCTTTCCATGAAAGATGTCTGTGGGTGAAGCAGGGTCTCCCGGGGCTTTGTTCTGGGCAGGGATCAGCTTTTTGTGTCCGCCACCTTCAAAGCAAATGTACATGAACACGAACATGAGGCTTCTTGGGTAACCGGCCTATTGAAGAGCAGCACAATAGTCCTACCAATTATCCACAGTGCTCAATGCTCCAGTGGAATCAGTTACACAGCGTTTTGTGTGTGTGTGTGTGTGTGTGTGTGTGTGTGTGTGTGTGTGTTTGTCTGATCATCATGTGTGGATATGTAGAAATGTTTAGTTTATGTGCATGTATCGTACACGTGTGTAATTCTGTGTCTAAAATATAATACATCTTCACATATATTGACAGTTCTGTTCAGTGTTGGTTGGTGCTGAAAAAAATTACATATTTACAAGTACACATTTATTTGTAACAACCAACACACACGCTACAGTAACTTGTGTGTTGGTTTTTACAAATAAATAAACCAACCAACCAGTGATGAGCAGAGGCTCCTTTTCTGCTGGGCTGATGGTGCTCAGGAAGATGAGAAGCCAGGAGATGGGAGTGGTGGTCCTCTTACTGGACCACTCTGCCGTCGTTACCTTGCCAGGTGTGTGGCTGTGGTTTGGTACTAGTACTGGAAATTTGCAGGCTATGTGAACAGGCTCACAACAGTGGCACAGGCAGAAAGTCAGACAGGATGTGTGTCACTGCCACAGTCGAGTCCATCATTGCAACTACTGTTGTGGAAGCGAGGCTCCTCATCCTCCTCATCATCATCTGGTTGAAATGAAACATGGTTAGTTAGTAGGAGTCTTCTACTGGCTAGTCCACATAGATAGCACCACCTAAGTCCATTCTGCTTCTTGGAGAGCCTTGTTGAAGGATTAGAACACAGCAAGATGAACATCCTGGTGCACCCATTCTAGTGTAAGGCCCTGCAAGAATGTGTGGAAGACTTGTTCCACTGGTGTGAATGATGTTTGGCATACAGCTCACCATCTTGGCTGCAGTGGTGGCTGGATAACAGCTCTTCACACTGTTCAGAAAAGGTTCTTTGCCTGAATTGTCTCCCTCAGGGCCTAGGGATCCATCTGCTCTTTAGAGGCTATGTTGAGGAGCACCTGCATTGTCTTTCCCTAGTTTGGGGTGGATGGATGCCGCCTTATTGCACCAGCTGCTGTGCTATGCCAGACGGGGCGATGGTTCATCTTTCAGCAGGACAATGACACTAAGCACACAGCCAAGACATTAAAGAAGTGGCTTCAGGACAACTCTGTGAATGTCCTTGAGTGGCCCAGCCAGAGCCGAGACTTGAACATTTTTGGAGAGATCTGAAAATGGCTGTCCACCAACGCTACCCATCCAACCTGATGGAGCTTGAGAGGTGTTGCAAAGAGGAATGGACAAAAGTACCCGAAGATAGGTGCGCCAAGCTTGTGGCATCATATTGAAGAACACTTGAGGCTGTAATTGCTGCTGAAGGTGCATCAACAAGGTATTAAGCAAAGGGTGTGAATACATATTTCTTAGTTTTTTTTTTTATTTGCAAACGTTTAAAAAAAATCATGGTGTCATTATGGGGTGTTGTGAGTAGAATTTTGAGGGAAAAATGAATTTTGGAATAAGACTGTAACATAAAATGTGTAAAAAGTGAAGCACTGTGAATACTTTCTGGATGCACTGTATTTGATGAATTTGAAGCTGCACAGCAATGAGCCTGACCATCCGGCGTAAAACTTGTACCAAATATCAATGCGGAACTGGTTGTACCTGCTGTGGCGACCCCGAACAAGCACGGGAGCAGCCGAATGGACAGCAACAACAGCAATAAGCTTGAACACGTGCCATGGACATCCTCATTTTGTGTGTGTGTGTGTGTGTGTGTGTGTGTGTGTGTGTGTGTGTGTGTGTGTGTGTGTGTGTGTGTGTGTGTGTGTGTGTGTGTGTGTGTGTGTGTGTGTGTTTGTGGGTCCACTTCCAAGAAACACCTTAACTGCAAAGCTACTTCCTTTTTGGACATCGAACAGTGTCAGGTTACCAAGTATGCAGTCGGCCCTCCTCCTCAGTGAGGTAGAAAACATCACCCTGTCTTCCTCTGCACACATGAAAGAAAACTTTGGAAGTTTAGGAAGTGATTTAGCTCAAGGAGATTTTCAATTTTCTCACACCTTGGAACATGAGAGGTCTGTGGGACTGTGCAGAGATGAGTGATTGGTGTCTCATTGTGTGTGCATGCATGTGTATGTTGAGCCTGCACACTTGTTTTGAATCATACATAACCTCAGTGAAAACTGATAAATTCACCTTGTTGCATGCATGTAAACATGAAACAAAACCTGATGATTTGCATCAAAGTCTGTAACTCAACTAGATGGTCAAATGTAACATCTTCATCCTTATGATGCGTTTGCATGGCCATCTTCCTCTCTGCATATAGGTTTAGATTCAGCCCTTCACTTTGGATATTATTCTTATTGTAAACACAAAATGTATGATGTAGTTTTCCATTTAAAGTTTAATAAAATGTAGGGGATAACTATGGAAATGTACAATCTAGACTCTATCCCCCGCTGACCAAAGGCCCAAAGGAGGATTATGTCATGGTGATTTCCGTCCATCCGTCTGTCCTTCGCAAAAAGCGTGTAAGCGTTCTGAAATCAACTTCTCTCACAACTGTAGGAATTTCATTGTACCACATTTCATGAAACATGGTACAAGTCCTTGTTATAGGTTGGTAATATGCATATTATTACATCATTTGAGTTGGGCCTATTTTATCAGAGTTATGGCCCTTGATTAACAAACCTAGACACTGCCAGTTTTCAAAAATAAACAGCTAACAATTAGCATATAACGTACTGCAATAAAAAGTACTCACCCTCAGCAGGAATTAAGCATTTGTCCAATCTGCAATCACAGATGTTTGGGTTTTTTTTTTGTGGGTGTCGACTGTTATACATTTGTGTGGTATATCAACTCCTGACACAGACCTCAAAAGCTTCACTCTTCACAGCTTTGTCTTCACTGGGTGAAGCCTTGCTCCATCTGATTGGTTGCCTGAAACTGTTACATCATGGCACTTTTCTGAAACATTTAAGGATTTTCATCTTAAGACACTCATAAAAAAAAGTCAAACGCTCTGAAAAACATGC
Source organism: Thalassophryne amazonica (assembly GCF_902500255.1). Classification (NCBI taxonomy): domain Eukaryota; kingdom Metazoa; phylum Chordata; class Actinopteri; order Batrachoidiformes; family Batrachoididae; genus Thalassophryne; species Thalassophryne amazonica. Next base: position 69,406,482 of record NC_047107.1, read on the forward strand.
TGGATGTGGCACTTTTTGTGGAGATGGATGCATGAGACTGCATGCCCTCTGTTCTTATTCACAGCAATTGAAATAACATGCTAGCACTAAGAACAAATCTCTGTGTGGACACAGGGTTTTAGTGTATGTGCATATAGAACCTGCCTGTGGAAAGCATATTTGAAGATTGTACTGCATAAATAACAAAAGCCCTGTGCTTCACTTTCAGCCATATGTTTGGTTGTCTATGGCATAATCAATTCAGTTTATTTATAGAACACCATATGAAAACAAAGTTGCCTCAAGCCCCTTCACACGGGTAAGGTCTAACCTTACCAATCCCCCTAAGCAAGCACACAGGCAACAGTTGTAAGGTAAAAAAAATACCCTCTGGTGTTTTTGAGGAAGAAACCTTAAGCAGAACAGGCTCAGAGGGGTGACCCAATGCATAAGACATTTTAACAGTTACAAAGTTGCAAGCAGTTACAAAATGAACACATAATGGTGCAAAGTCCATCTCAAGGCCAAGCCCACAAAGTCTGAGATCTTGATTTGGATGAGATGTTTTAGAAGTTTTTGGCAGGGTTATAGACTATTCTTGACCAGATTCTCAGCATGTAGCATCAGCCTCACCAGTCTTTTATCCCTGTCTCTGGTAGCGGCAATTATTGTGATTCTGTGTTGCCCTGGTTAGTTGCCATCCATGTGGGGCAGGTCGCATCCCATCCATTCACTCAGGATGTGACTCCCATACTCCTCAGGCTCAGCAGCAATACCTCAGACAGAGAGAAAAAGAACAGAATCAATTAGACAAAACTAATAGCACCTAGGACATTCGTTTCAATAGCAATAAATCAACAGAGAAACATAGGGGGTACTAATGTGGTCCCTAGCAACTTATAGACTCAGAATTAAACATAATGAGGCTGAGACCTGTTCTACTGTTAATAACACACTTTAAAGGGAGAGGAGAAATGGTTTGACATTACACAAGTATGTTAGCCATATGAAGGGGAAAACAGATGAGTCTTTACTCTGGACTTGATTCCAGAGAATCTAAGTGTTTCATCTCTGCAGGCAGATCATTCCACATAACAGACACATGAAAAGAGAATGCTCTGTGGCCTGCTAACTTCTTTTTAACCTTAGAGACACATAATAATCAATCCTGCATCCCGAGAACACAGAACATGGGCTTGTCCGTACCAACCAACCAACTAAACAAGCACTTTAAAACAAGCACAATGGACCAAAGTGCTGTACAGAAGAATAAATAAAAATCATCATATAAGACATAAAATTGTAAACAAAATACTACTAAAATAATTAAAAGCCATAAAAACATGAGAAAACATAACAACCATATGATAAAAAGCAATAAGATAAAATCAAATAAATGACACAAGGTTTAATTAGGTTGGCTAAGTATAGGGAGGCGCTTGTCCATAAATAATTTTGTAAGTAAGTAATTAAAACCTTAAAATCAGACCTCACAGAGACAGGAAGCCAGTTCCTGACGAAACTAATGCACCTGATCACACTTCATTATGAAGCCAACATGGGTGCACAAATGTACTTTAAATGGTAAATGGACTGCATTTATATCACACTTTTACATCTGAATCAGAAGCTCAAAGCTCTTTACAATGATGCCTCACATTCACCCATTCACCCAGACACACTCACACACCGATGTCAGGGTTCTGCCATGCAAGGCGCTCACTACACACAAGGGGCAACGAAGGGATTAAGGACCTTGCCCAAGAGCCCTTAGTAATTTTCCAGTTTGGCTGGGTTTAGAACCGAGGATCCCCTGGTCTGAAGCCCAATGTTGAACCACGACACCATCACCTCCCCCACTGGGTGTGAAATGACAAGAGTTAATTGAAAACTAGCAGTGATACTTGTACAGTGTGGCGTTTTGCAGCAGGTGCAAAATAGGGCCCATATTATTAGACTTTATTATGTATGTATGTCTGCATTGCAGCAGGTAGCAGATATATTCCTCTTTTTTCCTCATTTTTCTTTATCCCTGGCTATTTTTCACCTGAAGTTCACTGGGCTGTCATCTCCTTTCCGCTCTGCTGTCCTCTCTTGTCTTCGCTGGCTCCATTGTACAGTTGCCTTTGCAGATCTCCTTTCAGCTCGCTGCCCTACTCAGGTGAGGGATACAGTATATTGAAGGAGATTTTGCTTGTATTTGATTCCACTCCTTTTCATAGTGGCTGAAAGCCTGGCCTCCATGCTGCACCCTCCCTCCCTCCGTGTGCTGTCCAGTTCCCAGGGGACCCCCACTCTCTGCCGGGCTGGCCTGGGTGGAGCGGCCTCAGAGTGGGGCAAGTAGGGAAGACACAAGGATATCACTTACAGCCTCCCTCCCACCGCCACACCAAGCGCACCTCTTCGTCACACCCTTCTCCCTCTCTGCACGGGGACATAGGTGCGTGCGCTACCACACGCACATCTTTTCCTCCGCTTTACAATTAGAGATACATGTCCTATCGTTTTCACCCTCCTCTTTTCAAACTGTCCATTCAGCCACCAATCCAGGAAGAAGGCCAGGCACAATGGAGTTGAGGAAAGCCACTTCTGTGCACTGAAAAGTGAGCAATTGAGATTTGGTGGCTCACAGTGGCTGAAGAATTCAAATGGAGAGAAGCACAAGTCCAGTCACAGGGACAAAAGCATCAAACCACAGGCACTGACACTCATTCCAGCACAAACTCAAGACGATGAATTGAAGTTACCTTGGGTGTCCCATATTTATTAGCATGCCCTATACTCACACAACCTTTGACCTCCTATGTAAACTAGCTGCATATGTCAAAAAACCCTCCTGCTCCTACGGCTTTAAAAACATCATGTTTAAAAACGTCTCACTTCAGATATGGAGGAAATAAGTAAAAGAAATGTGACTTTTTCCCATTCGCTCTATTGAGGTTTCAAATCTCACAAAATCTCAGAGCAGTGGCTGTGCAGCGAGATGTCAACAACATTGAGAACTGCTATAAGATGCTCAGATCATTTAAGACGCTCTGCAATTTAACCACTGCAGATGGACAACAGCATCAACATTGCAAGGTAAAACTCTTTCTATATTGTGTGTAAAACTCTCATGAATATATTATCTGGGTTTTTAGACATTGTTATTGTGTTTATTTTATGTAAACATGCGAGAATCTCAAGTGATTTCTCCGTTATTTACAGTGGGAATTGTCGTTAAACATGATCGCTTCCTGTTCATGTAATTGTTGTGGAAAATGAAGTTTGTTCTCTTAACCTCCTGCTTATTGTCCTTTACACTGTCCGTGCTGTTTGTTCCACAGTAATATATTAAGATGTCTGAAATTCAGTTTGCGTTTATGAAGTTCTACACAGGTTGAAGGCAGCAGACATGGAATATTTGTAATATTTGTTTTAGCTAATGTTCAGGGTCTCATGCATGCATTCTCTTATAGATGTTATGAAAGGCATCAAAATGTGCATTTTGGTAGTATAATGTTCATTTGCAATTGTCGTCATTTGGTTTCTCCATAGTAGAGAAGCTTGAAGTCTTTCAGAAAGCGCTGTAACTAGGTTTAAGGATATGATTCCTTCTTTATGTTCTCTAATGTCATATACCAACACAGTGCAGAGTAGCTACCTAAACTCTGTAAGTGAGATAGAGTATCTCGTCAATAGTTTTACATCCTCATTGAAGACAACTTTGGATGCTGTAGCTCCTCTGAAAAAGAGAGCTTTAAATCAGAAGTGCCTGACTCCGTGGTATAACTCACAAACTCGCAGCTTAAAGCAGATAACCCGTAAGTTGGAGAGGAAATGGCGTCTCACTAATTTAGAAGAGCTTCACTTAGCCTGGAAAAAGAGTCTGTTGCTCTATAAAAAAGCCCTCCGTAAAGCTAGGACATCTTACTACTCATCACTAATTGAAGAAAATAAGAACAACCCCAGGTTTCTTTTCAGCACTGTAGCCAGGCTGACAAAGAGTCAGAGCTCTATTGAGCTGAGTATTCCTTTAACTTTAACTAGTAATGACTTCATGACTTTCTTTGCTAATAAAATTTTAACTATTAGAGAAAAAATTACTCATAACCATCCCAAAGATGTATCGTTATCTTTGGCTGCTTTCAGTGATGCTGGTATTTGGTTAGACTCTTTCTCTCAGGTTGTTCTGTCTGAGTTATTTTCATTAGTTATGAAGTAACCATCAACATGTCTATTAGACCCCATTCCTACCAAGCTGCTCAAGGAAGCCCTACCATTATTTAATGCTTCCTTCTTAAATATGATCAATCTATCTTTATTAGTTGGCTATGTACCACAGGCTTTTAAGGTGGCAGTAATTAAACCATTACTTAAAAAGCCATCACTTGACCCAGCTATATTAGCTAATTATAGGCCAATCTCCAACCTTCCTTTTCTCTCAAAAATTCTTGAAAGGGTAGTTGTAAAACAGCTAACTAATCATCTGCAGAGGAATGGTCTATTTGAAGAGTTTCAGTCAGGTTTTAGAATTCATCATAGTACAGAAACAGCATTAGTGAAGGTTACAAATGATCTTCTTATGGCCTCAGACAGTGGACTCTTCTCTGTGCTTGTTCTGTTAGACCTCAGTGCTGCTTTTGATACTGTTGACCATAAAATTTTATTACAGAGATTAGAGCATGCCATAGGTATTAAAGGCACTGTGCTGCGGTGGTTTGAATCATATTTATCTAATAGATTACAATTTGTTCATGTAAATGGGGAATCTTCTTCACAGACTAAGGTTAATTATGGAGTTCCACAATGTTCTGTGCTAGGACCAATTTTATCCACTTTATACATGCTTCCCTTAGGTAGTATTATTAGACGGCATTGCTTAAATTTTCATTGTTACGCAGATGATACCCAGCTTTATCTATCCACGAAGCCAGAGGACACACACCAATTAGCTAAACTGCAGGATTGTCTTACAGACATAAAGACATGGATGACCTCTAATTTCCTGCTTTTAAACTCAGATAAAACTGAAGTTATTGTACTTGGCCCCACAAATCTTAGAAACATGGTGTCTAACCAGATCCTTACTCTGGATGGCATTACCCTGACCTCTAGTAATACTGTGAGAAATCTTGGAGTCATTTTTGATCAGGATATGTCATTCAAAGCGCATATTAACCAAATATGTAGGACTGCTTTTTGCATTTACACAATATCTCTAAAATTAGAAAGGTCTTGTCTCAGAGTGATGCTGAAAAACTAATTCATGCATTTATTTCCTCTAGGCTGGACTATTGTAATTCATTATTATCAGGTTGTCCTAAAAGTTCCCTGAAAAGCCTTCAGTTAATTCAAAATGCTGCAGCTAGAGTACTAACGGGGACTAGAAGGAGAGAGCATATCTCACCCATATTGGCCTCTCTTCATTGGCTTCCTGTTAATTCTAGAATAGAATTTAAAATTCTTCTTCTTACTTATAAGGTTTTGAATAATCAGGTCCCATCTTATCTTAGGGACCTCATAGTACCATATCACCCCAATAGAGCGCTTCGCTCTCAGACTGCAGGCTTACTTGTAGTTCCTAGGGTTTGTAAGAGTAGAATGGGAGGCAGAGCCTTCAGCTTTCAGGCTCCTCTCCTGTGGAACCAGCTCCCAATTCAGATCAGGGAGACAGACACCCTCTCTACTTTTAAGATTAGGCTTAAAACTTTCCTTTTTGCTAAAGCTTATAGTTAGGGCTGGATCAGGTGACCCTGAACCATCCCTTAGTTATGCTGCTATAGACTTAGACTGCTGGGGGGTTCCCATGATGCACTGAGTGTTTCTTTCTCTTTTTGCTCTGTATGCACCACTCTGCATTTAATCATTAGTGATTGATCTCTGCTCCCCTCCACAGCATGTCTTTTTCCTGGTTCTCTCCCTCAGCCCCAACCAGTCCCAGCAGAAGACTGCCCCTCCCTGAGCCTGGTTCTGCTGGAGGTTTCTTCCTGTTAAAAGGGAGTTTTTCCTTCCCACTGTCGCCAAGTGCTTGCTCACAGGGGGTCGTTTTGACCGTTGGGGTTTTTACGTAATTATTGTATGGCCTTGCCTTACAATATAAAGCGCCTTGGGGCAACTGTTTGTTGTGATTTGGCGCTATATAAATAAAATTGATTGAATTGATTGATTGATTGATTGATTGAATCTTCGACTGGACTGGGTTGCTTGACGTGAGGACGTTTCGCTTCAAATCACAGAAGCTTCCTCAGCTAAAATTCTTGCTCTGGTAGTCTGACTTCTGTCTTGACTCTTGTAGAGAAGAATAAACCAGAAGCCAACAAAAGCTGGAGTTTTTTAACCTAATCAGACCCCACCTACCGAGAGGCTGACTGCTATAGGCTAGTGACTAAACAATAGCTCTAATTAGCACCTATTGTGCTCTAGTTAGCACTCTCCTAATGACAGGACGGAAGCCTCCCCTGATGGCTCCCTTGATGACTCTCTCCTGATGACGTGAATGACTCATTACCATGAACAAAAGACTGAAACTGCTTTGACCTGAGTACCACATTGTAAACAGGGGCCAAAGCATGTCTGAGACCCGCTTCACGGTTAAGGCTGGGTTTCAACTGTTTTACAAAGAATGCTTCCTTGACACCTCTCTCAAACCATTTCTTCTCTCTGGCTAAGATTTTAACTTCCTTGTCCTCAAACGTGTGGTTAGTGTCTTTCAGGTGGAGATGAACTGCAGACTGAGGTCCACTGGCAACCTCTCTGCGGTGCTGGTATAGCCTCTTGTGTAAAAGTTGCTTCGTCTCACTTATGTAGTGTTCATTACAGTTTTCTTGACATCTGATATGATACACTACATTGCTCTGTTTGTAACTAGGGATCCTGTCCTTAGAGTGAACTAATTTCTGTCTCAAGGTGTTGACTGGTTTAAAGTAAACTGGGATTTTGTGCTGTCTGAAGATCCTCTGTCGTTTTTCCCCTACTCCTGCTAAATAAGGGAGAGACACTCCTCTTCTTCTTGTCTCCGTCTCCTGTCTATCTGGTCTCTTTGTTTTCTGGGACTTCTGCACTTTGTCCAGGGACCAACGTGGGTGCCCACATACTGTGAGGGCTTTCCGTACAAGTTGTTGCTCTTTAGCCCTTCCCTCTGCAGTTGCGGGCACCTGTAGGGTTCTGCCCACAACTGTAAATAAATCAAACCACAGCTATCCATAAATTAAGGTATGTGTAATAATGTGAAATGACACAGGGAAAAGTACTGAACACCCGAAGAAAGGGGGGTGCAAAAAGGCATGAAAAGCCAAGACACCATCTGAAATCTATCAGTAATTAGAAAGCAGTCCTGCCCCTTTGTCAGTGCAAATTAATATCATTTGGTTCCGTTCCAACTGATGGCCTATAACAAGGTGTGTCAATCATGATTGGTAAAAACAAAGAGCTCCACCAAGATCTTTGCAACCTTATTGTTGGAAAACATACTTATGGCATTGGTTACAGAAGGATTTCTAAACTATTGAATGTTCCAGTGAACACAATGGGGCCATAATCTGAAAGTGGAAAGAACATCATTTCACCATAAACCTTGCAACCTTGCAAGATTTTTGGTAGAGGAATGAAAAGAATTATCAGAAGAGTTGTCCAAGAGCCAAGGAGCACTTCTCAAAGATGTGGAATTTGCAGGTATAATTGCTTCAAAGAAAACAATAAGTAATGCACTCAGCCACCTTGTCCTGTATGTATGCTCACCACGCAAGACTCCTTTGCTGAAGACAAAGCATGTTGAATCTCATTTAAAGTTTGCTACACAACATTCAGACAAGCCTGTGAAATAAGGGAGAATATAGTCTGGTCAGATGAGACCAAAATTGAACTCTCTGGATGTCAAGTGGCAATGCACATCACCCCAATAACACTATGCCAGCAGTGATGTTTGGAGGTGGGAACATCATGGTGTGAGGCTGTTTTTATGCATACAGCACTGGCAAACTTAATATAATTAAAGGAGGGATAAATGGAAAAATGTAGACATTCTTGATTAAAAAAAAACAATCTGCTGCCATCTACCTGGATGACTTCTACAAGACAATAATCCCAGACACACAGCCAAAGAAACTGTCGTAAAATGAAAATAAAGCTACTAGAATGGCTCAGCCAATCATTTGAATTAAATCCTTTAGAAAATCTAGGGAAAAAATTAAAGATCAGTGTTCATAGAAGAGGTCCATGGAACCTTCAAGATTTGAAGACTGTGTGGAAGAATGGGCCAAAATCACACTTGAGCAGTTCATGCAATTAGTTTCTGTATGCAGGAGGCATCTTGAAGCTTGAAGTTATTATCAACAAAGGCTTTTGTACAAAGTATTAAATAAATTTCAGTAAGCGTGTTCAATACTTTTTCCCTGTGTCATTTCATTTTATTACACATAACTTAATTTGTGTACTTCTTTGTTTTGGTTTCTTTGCATGTGTGAATTATGTGGGTTGTTACAGACATCTGGTAAAAAATTTCAAGTCAATAGCACCATTACAAATATATTTACTGACAAAAAATGGTGATGTGTTCAATAAATATTTTTCCCGCTGTATGTGGTGTGGTTTCCTTGTTTCCAACCAGAGGAGGTAAATATTGTGTTATGTACCTTATAAATGTTGGTCTGAGAGATCAGCTTCCTTAATGTTTGATGGACAGGCTAATATGAAAAGACAAATAATGTTCAAAATAGCTATCACTTAGGTTAAATAATGTGCATTAATGAAAGCATGTAGAGTAAAACATTATCAAAATATGTCAATATATAGTTTTATAATAGCTGAAAGATAGATACTGTGTTTCACAACTTACATGGGATGTAATTAACCCCTACTGCATTTGGTTCGAATTGATTTGCAAATGATTGATTTGTTACAAATTGATTTGTAACAAACTAATTCTTCAAAAGTTTTGGTTTGAAGTTCTATAGCATGCATGATGCAGTATTTCACAAGCCACCCTTCAAGAATTTTGTTTGTTTTTGCATTGGTTGTACAATCTTGATGTTGGTATCAAATCATTTCCCAGTATACAAAACAAACCCCTTCCAAATTTCATCACCATAATTTAGGCATTTAACTGTGATTCTTTACATTGTTTTGTTTATGATGTCCACCAAGGATGTAATAAAATCATCAACGTTTATTTATTTTTTGTTCATCCAAACTACTGAACAGATTTTAACACAATTTTCATCACAGATAGATATTTGGCCATGGAAGACTCTACTGAATTTTGGAGGTGATCCTGATCCAGATCCGGATTCTGGATTAAGATATTCCTTTATATAGGCTTTGAAGGATTATGTCAAAACTACTTCATGGATTCTCACCAAATTTGTACCACAGATAGATATTATGGCATGGAAGAATTCACTGAATTTTGGAGGTGATCTGGATCCTGATTGGCGGACGTCAGAAATCTCAGATTGCTCTTGTTTCTTCTATTGTAAATGACATAGAAATGCAGGGTCTCTAATTTAAGACCAAAATGTGCTCCTTCCCCTCATTGGTTACTAAGATACAGCAAGGTGCCATTTAATTGAGGTCAGTTGTTAAAACTGACATTTCCAAGCTGTTTTACGAAATATGTTTTGCTAGATCAAATACAAATGTGGGGTTTCTGATCATTTAAACCTAACATCGGTTCATCTCAGTGGTGACTTAGATCTGAGTACTGGGTGAATTTTCTTAACTTTGGACATTATCATGGTAATACTTGAGTTTCTGATAAACTCTTAGAGTGTGGAGAACCCTGTATCTTACAAATAATTTCATATAAAAATGAGTAACTTTTTTTTATCAGTTTACTTAGGTCACTGAATTACCCAAGTCAATACATGGGTGCACAATGAAGGCTCCATTTGCACTTGGGTTTAAAAGGTGTCTTGAAGCTGAATATCTCAGCTTCAAGACACCTTTTACACTCTGGACAGGCCGCCAGTCTATCGCAGTGCCACATATAGACATATAAACACATTCACACTCACCTATGGCCAATTTGAAGTTCCCAGTTCATCTAACCTGCATGCTGTTGTTAGACGGAGGAAGCTGGAACACCCGGAGGGAACCCATGCAAACAACAGAAGAATATGCAATCTCCACACAAAGTACCAGGTGGAAAGTGAACCTGCAACCTTCTTACTGTCCACTAAAGCCCCGTTTACACATAGACGGTAAGAGCTCCCGGAAGTGTCCCGGAAGAGTTTTTGGCCGTGTTAAGGATCACACGCCGTTGTTAACGCCAGCACTAGGGGGCGTGGCTTAGTTCCGGCTTTACCGGGAATCGTCGAAAAAATTATTCAACATGTCGAATAATTCTGGGAGCGCTCCCGGAGAATTCGCATGACGACGGAGACAACGCGAACAATGGCGTTTGATACTCTTTAATCGCCGTTTCATCCTGCCCCTTCCTGTAGTGCCGCAGTTTACACCGCCGTAATTGGCGGCCGGCGTCGTATCCCTAATCAACGGTGTGTAAAACGGCGATAGAGCCCACATCAGCATCCTCAAGGGCATTTTAACCGGCGACAGAGGCAGACAAAACGGCGGCACTAGCGGACAGTATGCCGTTCTAAATGCCACCTCCCAGTTAATGGCGTTCCAAACGGCCGATAGGCGGCGGTCAATGTAAAAATGCTAGCGCGCTGCATGCAGGCCTCTCACTCGCGGCCAGCTCCAGATATTTTTGCAGATATTTTTCCAGTATGCCTCCTAAAAGAAAATTGGCAGTGGCAAGGACTTACCAAGAGGTCTGGTTCAGAAGCAGAGGGTAGCCCTGTGGTGGAGATGGAGCAACACGTTGAGGAGGGTAAAAGGAAGGAGAAGAAAAGGCTGAGTATGATCTCCCTCCCCCTGCAGTGACAGAGGCATGTATTCCTGCTGCTTCAGCCTATTATACTCTGGGGGCGGTGCCTATATGCAAAAGTTCCTGGAGTAACGCAGGATTTGCCTGGATAAATCCAGCGGTACACAGGGCATTATCGGCGGCAGCAGAACACCGCCGTTCTCACGCGCATCTTAACCTGCGATTGTAAAGGATAGAACTGGGTATTAACCCCCGTTGCCTGACGTGTGCCAGATGCTACGGCGTCAAAACGCCGCTTTATTCAGCGGATTTAGCGGTGTTTTATTGGCGCATTTGCGGATAGTACTGCGGCCAAAACGCTGGCGAAATGCTCCGCCCCTTTCCACTGCGAAAACAGCTGGAACTACCGCGAACTTCGGTCTACATACTGCCCGCCGACAAAACCGTCTATGTGTAAACTAGGCTTAAGCCAGCATACCACCCAAAATTTCACATGCTGAGGATAATTTGGCAAGAAAATTTGTGGGGGCGGTGTGCGCTTATAGGGGGCTGTGTGCCCCCTATAAGATGGATAAGATCAGACAGGAGTCTCCATGGACTATGATGTTTGCCGATGGCATTGTGTTCTGTAGTGAGAGTAGCAGGTTGAATCTAGCCTGGAGATGTGGAGATATGCTGTGTGTGAACGATAGGGAGCCCAGTGGAATAGTGCAGTTACACGGAGTACAAGTGGTGAAAACATACTTGCAAGTGGTACTCTAGTAAATTCTTATTCTTAAACTCTGACTAAGACTGAAATGATGGTTCTTGGTCAATTTGACCAGCTAGCGCTTGACCTGGGTTCGTTGTCATACATCATACGGATAAGGTGAGGAACCTTGGGGTGATTTTTGATCCTGCGTTGTCCTTTGGCCTCCATATAAGGGATATTACGACAATTGCCTTTTTTGAGCTGCGAAATAGCGAGGATTTATTCCATCCTGTCTATGGCTGATGCTGAGACTCTGATCCATGCTTTTGTTTCTTCCAGATTGGATTATTGTAATGTCCTAATTCAGGGTTACCATAGTCCAGGATTAGTGGTCTTCAGATGGTTCAGAATGCTGCTGCCAGACTTTTGACACGAAGCAGAAAGTTTGACCATATTACACCAATTTAATTAAACCCTATGTAGTGGCCTGGGCTCTGCATTTACTGGATGTACTAGGACTGCTCTGTGTCCCAAGTTTGAAGAAAAAGTCTGCGGGACAGAGAGCCTTTTCATACCATGCCCGTTTTGTGGAATGATCTCCCAGCCTCAATAAGACATTCGGATTCTGTGGAGACTTTTAAGAACAGACTAAAGGCACATCTTTTTTATTCAGTCTTATAGTTAGAATGTTATGTTGGCATCTTTTTTAATTATTTTAACTTTTGATTGTGCTTTTTTTGAACTTTTAATTGTGCTTTTGATCTTTTAATTTTATTTTCCATTGTTCTTGAACTGTTTTGTGTGAGGCACCTTTTGGCGATGTCACAAATTGGCATGTTATAAATTTAATAAATTGTGACTGAAGAATGAAGAGTGAAGGGGAAAGTTTACAAGACAGTAGTGAGACCAGCTATGTTGGAAAGGACAGGAGGCAGAACTGGAGGTGGCATAGTTGAAGATATTACAATTCTCTTTGGGAGTGACAAGAATGGACAGGATTAGGAATGAACCTATCAGCTCAGGTGGGGCAGTTTGGAGACAATGTCACAGAGGTGAGATTGAGATGGTTTGGACATGTGCACAGGAAGGACCCAGATTATATAGGGAGAAGGATGCTCATCAAGTCATGAATGTTCTTCAAGTATTTTTGAGAAAATGGTACTTAAGCCCTGGTCCCACCAAATAATGAAGGATAAATAATGAGCCACACAGCATTTTTTTTTTTTTTTTTTGCTACAAGAGGAATTATTCAACTATCTTGGGAGAATAGTGGCTCTGAGAGGCTCTTAGAGGTAGTATCTTAGGTTAAAGAGGCTCATCTCTGAGCGTGGCGTTAATTTCAAGATCTTCAAAATTTAGCAACAACAGCGTGGGGCAGTTTGGGTGTGAGTTACTACGAGGACTAACGAGGATTATAGAGGCATGTTTGTGGTGAGGATGAGGCTGTTAAAGCTTATTATCCGAGCACCTGGCAGCCTACTTTGTGCGCCGGACGCTGTATTATAAAATATTTTTTTTTGTAGCGGATTAATCATTTTCTGTCAGTTTGGATATTGAAAACACCTCTAATCACTTCTGGAATCACAGAGAACCGTTTCATCTGGTCCCTATTTGTCCCCTCTCTTACCTGCTCGATGAAGCGAAGAACATATTTGGCAACAGCTTAAAAGGTAACTAGTTTTTATTGTAATAGCTTGGTAAAACAGTTGCATGTTCATTCCTTCCTTATGAGCGGCTGTAAGGCGTGCTCTGAGCGCTCTGACACAATGACTTGCACTCAAGAGGAGCATTTACACAGAGCACGAGCGTGCAAAAGAGGGATTTTGCAGACAATAATGGACGAACACAAAGTTAAAAGTTGGATCAGGGTGTCAAATGTATGTTTAAAGGCGTGGAGGGAAAGGAAGCTAGCGAGGAGCACCGAGGCGACTGTTCAAGAATGCTGAATGGCAGAGCGCACAAAAGAGTGATTTTTCTAGTCAATAACGAACTAACACAAATTTAAAAGTTGGATCACGGTGTAAAATGTGTGTTTAAAGCCACGGAAGAAGCCAGTTGGAAGGAGAGCAGAGGCAAGTGTCCAAGAATGCAGATCGCGCGCACGCAAAAGAGCGATTTCACAAACATTAACGGACGAACACGAAGTTAAAACTTGGATCGTGGTGTCAAAATGCCTGTTAAGCTGCAGAAGAAATAAATCCAGGAACCCGTGGTTCGGTTCTACTGCATTAAATGACTCTGGAACACAGATGAACAGCAGCCTGGCACTCGGTGCACACCCGCCAGACTGTACTGGAGCGTCTTTTTTTGAACTGCATTTAAAAAATGTGACAACATCTTGAATGGATGGTGTGAATTGAAAACCCACAGTTTAAAGGGACCAAGTGTAAGAGGGCTGGAGGTTTGGACCAAACCCATGCCTAAACGTGCACCCACGTTGCATTATCTTCTTCTTTGTCTTTCGGCTGTTCCCGTTAGGGGTCGCCACAGCTCTGCCTCCTGTCTTTTTGTTAGTGCCACTGTCTCTAAACCATACAACATAGCTGGTCTCACTACTGTTTTGTAAACTTTCCCCTTCACTCTTGCTGATATTCTTCGGTCACAAATCACTCCTGCCACCTTTCTCCACCCACTCCACCCTGCCTGCACTCTCTTCTTCACCTCTCTACCACACTCTCCATTACTTTGAACAGTTGACCCCAAATATTTAAACTCATCTACTTTCACCACTTCTACTCCTTGTAACTGCACTATTCCACTGGGCTCCCTCTCATTCACACACATGTACTCAGTCTTGCTTCTACTGACTTTCATTCCCCTTCTCTCCAAAGCATATCTCCACTTCTCCAGACTAGACTCAACTTGCTCTCTACTCTCACTACAGATCACAATGTCATCTGCAAACATCATAGTCCATGGGGACTCCTGTCTGATCTCATCTGTCAACCTGTCCATCACCACTGCAAACAAGAAAGGACTCAGAGCTGATCCTTGGTGTAATCCCACCTCCACCTTGAATGAGTCTGTCATTCCGACTGCGCATCTCACCGCTGTCACACTATTTTTGTACATGTCCTGCACTACCCTAACATACTTCTCTGCCACTCCTGACTTCCTCATACAATGCCACAACTCTTCTCTTGGCACCCTATCATAAGCTTTTTCTAAGTCCACAAACACACAATGTAACTCTTTCTGTCCTTCTCTGTACTTTTCCAACAGTATTCTCAGAGCAAACATTGCATCTGTAGTGCTCTTTCTCGGCATGAAACCATATTGCTGCTCACAGATCTTCACCTGTTTTCTAAGCCTAGCTTCTACTACTCTTTCCCATAACTTCATGCTGTGGCTGATCAGCTTTATGCCTCTGTAGTTACTGCAACTCTGCACATCACCCTTGTTCTTGAAAATAGGAACCAGCACACTTCGTCTCCACTCCTCAGGCATCCTCTCACTTTCCAAGATTTTATTAAACAATCTGGTTAGAAACTCTACTGCCATCTCTCCTAGACATTTCCATGCCTCCACTGGAATGTCATCTGGACCAACTGCCTTTCCACTCTTCATCCTCTTCATAGCAGCCCTCACTTCATCCTTGCTAATCTCTTTTACTTCCTGATTTACTCTCACCACATCATCCAGCCTTTTCTCTCGCTCATTTTCTTTATTCATCAACTCTTCAAAATATTCCCTCCACCTTCTCAGCACACACTCCTCACTTGTCAGCACATTACCATGTGCATCTTTTACCACCCTAACCTGATGCACATCCTTTCCAGCTCTGTCCCTTTGTCTGGCCAATCGGTACAAGTCCTTTTCTCCTTCCTTACTATTCAATTTCTTGTACAGCTCGCAATATGCCTTTTCCTTTGCTTTTGCCACTTCTCTTCTCGCCTTACGCCGCATCTCCTTGTACTCCTGTCTACTTTCTTCATCTCTCCGACTATCCCAAAACTTTTTCGCCAACCTCTTTCTCCTTATGCTTTCCTGGACCTCTTCATTCCACCACCAAGTCTCCTTGTCTTCCTTCCACTGTCCAGATGTCATACCCAGTACTGCCCTAGCTGTCTCCCTCACCACATCTGCAATACTTTTCCAGTTGTCCAAAATTGCTTCCTCTCCAACTAGTGCTTCTCTCACCTGCTCGCTAAATTTCACACAACAGTCTTCCTCCTTCAGCTTCCACCATCTGATCCTTTGTTGAGCTCTCACTCTCGTCTTCTTCTTTACCTCTAAAGTCATCCTACAAACAACCATCCTATGCTGTCTAGTGACACTCTCTCCTGCTACCACCTTACAGTCTGTGATTTCTTTTAGCTTGCATCTCCTATAAAGAATGTAGTCCACCTGTGTGCACCTTCCTCCACTCTTATATGTTACCCTGTGCTCCTCCCTTTTCTTAAAGTAGGTATTCACCACAGCCATTTCCATCCTTTTTGCAAAATCAACTACCATCTGTCCTTCCCCATTCCTATCCTTGATACCATATCTACCCATTACTTCCTCATCACCTCTGTTCCCTTCACCAACATGCCCATTGAGGTCTGCTCCTATCACCACTCTTTCATGCTTGGGCACACTCTCCACCACCTCATCTAACACACTCCAGAAATCTTATTTCTCCTTCATCTCACAACCTACCTGTGGGGCATATGCACTGATGATATTCATCATCACCCCTTCAATTTCCAACTTCACACTCATCACCCTGTCAGACACTCGCTTAACCTCCAACACACTTTTAACATACTCTTCCTTTAAAATGACCCCAACACCATTTCTTTTCCTGTCCTCACCATGGTACAACAACTTGTACCCACCGCCGATGCTCCTGCTCTTACTTCCCTTCCACTTGGTCTCTTGCACACACAATATGTCTACCTTTCTCCTCTCCATCATATCAGCCAGCTCTCTCCCTTTACCAGTCATACTACCAACATTCAAAGTCCCCACTCTCATTTCCACCCTTCTAGTTTTCTTCTTCTCCCGCTGTTCGTGGCAACGTTTTCCTCCTCTTCTTCGTCGTCTTCGCCCAGCAGTAGCCCAATTTCCACCGGCACCCTGTTGGGCAATAGCACCGGTGGCGGACGTTGTTAACCCGGGCCACGACCGATCCGGTATGGGAATTCGATTCTGAGTCTGCATAGTTGGGTTGGCTTGTTTTATGCCGGATGCCCTTCCTGACGCAACCCTCCTCATTTATCCGGGCTTGGGACCGGCACTCAGAATGTACTGGCTGCACACCCCATGTGGCTGAGTTACCCACGTCGCATTATCATGGCACTAAATCAATCATATTAGGCTCGATGTGGATCGTATGAGGCAATACGAGCCATTTGAGGCTGGACGGGGCTCAAATGACAGGTCACTCGTGGTTCACTAGAGGCTGATACCTGACACATGTGAGGTACTTAGAGGCACATAGAGGCTTCTTCATAACGGATACATAATAGATGAAAACGTGGATCATTCTTCAAATAATCGCTGACACACCCATGCGTGGCTCATTATTCATGGTTTATTATTCAGTGGGACCGGGGCTTAACTCGACTCGCACAAAAAAATTCATGCTACGTGGCTCATTATTCATTGTTCATTATTCGGTCTGACTAGCGATTTAGTATGTGTTATGTGTTGGGTAGTGCCTGTAGTGCATGTTTTACTTAGACACATCATCCCAGCAGGATAACACAGCTACACTGCATGTGGAACGTATTCACAGCGCTTCACTTTTTTCACATTTTCTTATGTTACAGCCTTATTCCAAAATGGTTGAAATTAATTTTTCCCCTCAGAATTCTACACACAATACCACATATTGACAATATGATCTTTAGATTTTTGCAAATTTATTTAAAAAAATAAAAACAAAGAAATCACATGTACATAAATATTCGCAGCCTTTGCCATGAAGCTCAAAATTATGAGTTGTTAGTTTTTGTTTTTGTTTTTTTTATAAACTGGCAAAAATCTAAAAAAAAAAAAAAAAAAAACTTTTTCACATTGTCATTATGGGGTATTGTGAGTAGAATTTTGAGGGAAAACATGAATTTCATCCATTTTGGAATAAGGCTGTAACATAACAAAATGTGGAAAATGTAAAGCGCTGTGAATATTTTCCAGAAGTACTGTAATACATCTTGACATTTCCTATTGTAATAGATTAGAAAGTCTCTCTGCAGGGTAACACAAACAGACATGAAATGGTAACTGGACTGACTGTGCTATCACACTCACATTCCACTTCCTCTTAACCTCACTATTTGCTCAATGAGCTGTTTTCCCTCATTTCATTTTGGATGTGTTGCCAAACTTAAGACACACCTTTTGAAGTGTCATGGAAATTGTCGAACTTTCTCCAAAAATAATGTTACTTTACAGGGGGAAAAAATCAGGACAGATAATGGCTTTGAAATTAAATCACTTAGTTACAGCTGCCTCACAAATTAAAGAGCGTTGTTCATTCAGACATGAGACATTTGTAAGCTTCTTCACTGTTTTGTTTGCAGACAATTTGTTTGTCTTTATCATTCTCCTCCTCCATTAATAGCACTAAAGTCTCCCCTTTTTCACACCATTAGGACCGGTCTGCATCCTCTTCTTCTGGGGGCAAAAGGCTCCCGTGGAGATCAGTGACGCCTCAGTGACCACATCAATCAATCATTCTCTCCCGGACTACCTCTCTCCCACTCTCTTTTGTCTCTCTCTGTGTGCACTCTCCATATCTGGCTGTCTCGCCTACACAACTTTAATATCTTCTCATCACTCTTTCCCACACGACATGGGAACTGCTTTTCATATAAACACAGAATATGCTGCTGTTGCAAGGAATTCATGAAGAATTGTAGTATAAAAATGTCCATTGGTTATTATCAGGAAAAAAAACTATCATGGATTGAGACCTGTTGCTTGTCACATACATCATCATGATCATTATTGTTATTATTATTTACACAAAAACAGGTGTCCTGACTAAACACATAATACAGTTTAAATGACGCTTCTATTTATTAGCAAAAAAAACACTACCAATTGGGCCTGTGTGAAAACTTATTTACCCCTTTGTAAATCTGTTCAAGGGCACTCCTGCCCATTCTCCGTGTAATGTGGAGTTGCGTCAGGAAGGGCATCTGACATAAAACGTATGCCAAATCAACATATAGATCCACCTTGGATCTGCTGTGGCAACTCTTGAATGAAATGAGGGAGGAGCTGAAGGAACGTATTAGTAAATCCACAAATCATAATGATAACTTGGTTCTGCTGGGCTAGACACATGCCCATTCTCCTAATTACTGCCAGCCGTATTCAATCACCAAATGGAACAGTTTCAGCCATGTAAAGTTGATTGTAAAGAGTATACTGACAACAAAAGGAAGTTCAGAAAATATGAGTTAGAATGTGGTCAAACACATCAGTCTCAACTGTATCAAAGGCTTTGGAAGTCCATAGAATTTCCAATGGTGAACAAGGGCCACAAGAGTGAACTTTTCCTTATGTGATCAAATTTTCAAAATTGTTCTAAAAGCACCTTAATGACTCATACAGAAATTCCCAGCAAATCCTGCAAATGCTTCCAGACAGCTTATGGCATACTGGATTTGGCTGTTTCTGTTACAAGAATGAGCACTGTCAATAAAACAAACCCCGCCATGTTTGTTTTTAAACTAAGTGCTGTCACCACTAGTGTGAGCAAATGTGGTGATGGCACTGTGCAATGGTACAAAATGTACCAAATGTACCAAATTTGCACAGTCAATGGAACATAAAGGTAAATGGGACGAATGATCCATATTAGGTGACATACAAACCACCAATCGAATTTCAAGAATCTATTTAGGTGTTATGTAATATACAAATAATGAATGTATATGAGTGCAATGGTAAGAATATTTAATGTGGCACTGCATAGAATATTCTTTCCACTGCACAAATGAAAAACATTCATTATTTGTTTGTAAAATAGATCCTTGTCATTTGATATTTAATGAATTTATAAACAAGAGAAAAGACACTGTGTGTGTCACTGGTCCTTTGAGGTCAAAAGGTTCCAAACAGTCCAACACAAACTTTAAATAGCAGTCCAATCCAATTCAAAATTGTTCTCAGTCAATTTCTTATATAGCGCCAAATCACAACAAACAGTTGCCCCAAGGCGCTCAATCCTGGCGATATGGTCTGTACCTGATGCCGTGCATTGAGTTCAAGTTCAAGTTCAAGTAGTTTTATTGTCATTTCAACCATATACACAGTGAAACGAAACAACGTTCTCCAGGACCAAAGGTGCTACAAAGAATATTATTATGGTTTATCACGATAAACAATAATAAATACAGGTAAGCAGTAAAGTGCGGTTGTGACCATTTTTTATAAAATGAAAAACATAGCAGCAGTTATTGACCATAAACATTGCACTCTTAAAAGATGAGAATGTGTGTGCGTGCGTGCGTGCGTGCGTGCGTGCGTGTGTGTGTGTGTGTGTAGAATGTGGTGAGGATGCGAGGTGGGAGATGTGCCTTCTTCAGCCTTCGCAGGAAGTAGAGACGCTGCTGGGCTTTCTTGGTTATGATGCTGGTGTTGAGGGACCAGGTGAGATCCTCTGCCAGGTGAACTCCAAGAAACTTGGTGTTCTTGACGATCTCCACAGCAGAGTCGTCGATGTGCAATGGAGCGTGATCAGGCCTTGTCCTTCTGATGTCAACAACCATCTCTTTGGTCTTGTCTTTGTTGAATGCTGAACTAAAGTCTATGACCAAGTGTCTATGAATAAGTGTCTCTGTTGTCCAGATGGGTGAGCGCCAGGTGAAGGGTGGTGGATATGGCGTCGTCCATTGAGCAGTTGGGACACTACGCAAACTGCAGAGGGTCTAGTGAAGGAGGCAGCAGGGTCTTGATGTGCCTCATGACAAGCCTCTCGAAGCACTTCATGATGATGGATGTGAGTGCGACGGGATGGTAGTCATTGAGGCAGGACACTGAAGACTTCTTTGGCACAGGTATGATGGTGGTTGCCTTGAGACACGTTGGGATGGTGGCACTGCTCAGGGAGATGTTGAAGATGTCAGTACAGACATCTGTTAGCTGGACTGCACATTCCCTGAGCACTCTACCAGGAATGTTGTCTGGTCCAGCAGCTTTCCGTGGGTCAACTCTGCGTAGAGTTTTCCTCACGTCAGCTGCTGACTCCTTTGTGTACAGGCTGTCATCTTCTTTTCTCAGTCCAGCGAAAAATCACAACAGAAATTTGTCAAGCTCTTTATCCGACAACATTTTTACTTCAGCTAGAGATGCCCCAGCGAATACTGCAAATACCTCCAGGCAGCTTACGGCGTAGTGGACTTGTTTTGTTCTGTTAGAAGAATTAGCAATGTCAATAAGCTCGTTCAAATTGTCTGTCACCAAAACAATTCCTGCCATGATTGGTTTTAATATAAGCGCCGTCGCCGCTAGTGTGAGCGTGCGGTGCTCACGGTGTGCAATGGTATAAAACGTATGGAACTGAAATTGCATTGTAAATGGAACCAAAATTGCATGGTAAATGGAACAAAATGGCAAATGGGATGAATGATCAATAGCACATGAAATACAAACAGTAACGCATTACTTAGTAATTTAGTTACTTAGTAATGAGTTACTCTAATCTGACCACTTTTTTCAGTAACGCGTAATCTAACATGTTAATCTTTCCAAATCAGGAATCAGATTAAAGTTATTTCTCCAAGTCACTGTGCGTTACTATTATTTTTGTATTGTGTGTCAATCACAGCATTAAAACTCCCGTAAACTGCCCACTTTTGTTGTGAAAGTGTAGGTACACGGACCCACAACAGGGGGCGCAATGAACGGACAATGGAGAAAAGTAAGAACAAGTTTTACTGTTGTGAAAATAGCACAACTGATACAACAATTAGCAATTTGTAAGCCGAAATCTGCTGGTGTCTTGTGGGCAGGCCCGAAGGTAGGAGACGTCCGTCCTAGTTGAACCGGAACCACCCAGATCTCCTCTGCCACCGAAACCCAGAAGTACTGGAACCGCCAAGTCCCGAATTCCCAGGTGGCCACTGCCTCCGCTCATCGGATCCGGTACTGCTGGCGGGAAAGAACACAAACACACAGGTTGGGATGCGACCGCACCCAGTAGATGAGAGGGGCAAAGCCGCCTCCACCTCTTGTCACACTGAAGCAGGAAAGGTGAGTACTTATCCGAACACTTGGCCTTCCGCTGTCCTGAAAAGTTGATAATGTATCGTCACAAAGATACAATATCTGTTGCAGAGGTGATTACCTTAAACTCAAGGTGATATCTCGGCACTGAGGTGGAGACGCTGTCCTGCTGATATACCTCCGTACTGAGTGAAGTCAGCTGTGTCCAGTAATGGTGACAGCTGTCATCCTGGCTGCTCTCATCAGGCGGCGGCGCCCTCTGGTGCCTGGAGCCCGCACTCCAGGCAGGGCGCCCTCTGGTGGTGATGGGCCAGCAGTACCTCCTCTTCAGCGGCCCACACACAACAGGACCCCCCCCTCAACGGGCGCCTCCTGGCGCACGACCGGGCTTCTCCGGATGGCGACGGTAAAAGTCGGCCAGGAGGGCCGGGTCCAGGATGAAGCTCCTCTTCACCCAGGAGCGTTCTTCGGGGCCGTACCCCTCCCAGTCCACCAGGTACTGAAGACCCCGGCCCATTCGACGGACATCGAGGAGCCGACGCACGGTCCAAGCCGGTTCCCCGTCGATGATCCGGGCAGGAGGTGGTGCCGGACCCGGGGTGCAGAGGGGTGAGGTGTGATGGGGTTTTATCCGGGAGACGTGAAACACTGGGTGAATCCGCAGTGAGGCCGGAAGCTGAAGCCTCACTGCGGCGGGATTGATGACTTTGAGGACTTTGAAGGGACCGATGTATCATTCTTGGAGCTTGGGGGAGTCCACTTGAAGGGGAATGTCCTTGGTGGACAACCACACTGCCTGCCCAGGACGATACGTGGGAGCCGGGGCCCGCCGCCGGTCTGCATGTGTCTTCGCCCTCGTCCGGGCCTTCAACAAGGCAGAGCGGGCGGCACGCCACACCCGACGGCACCTCCGTAGGTGGGCCTGGACCGAGGGCACACCGACCTCTCCCTCGACCACCGGAAACAAGGGGGGCTGATACCCCAAGCACACCTCAAACGGGGAGAGGCCGGTGGCAGATGACACTTGGCTGTTGTGAGCGTACTCGATCCAGGCCAGGTGGGTACTCCAGGCCGTCGGGTGCGCGGCTGTCACACAGCGTAGTGTCTGCTCCAATTCCTGATTCGCCCGCTCTGCTTGCCCGTTGGTCTGGGGGTGATACCCAGACGAGAGGCTGACCGTGGCCCCCAGTTCCCGGCAAAAACTCCTCCAGACGTGTGAGGTGAACTGGGGACCGCGATCGGAGACGATGTCTGATGGGATGCCATGCAGACGGACGACGTGGTGGACCAGGAGGTCCGCTGTCTCCTGGGCCGTTGGAAGCTTCGGGAGGGCCACGAAGTGGGCCGCCTTGGAGAAACGGTCCACTATCGTGAAGACGACGGTGTTTCCCTGGGACGGCGGGAGACCCGTGACGAAGTCCAGGCCGATATGGGACCAGGGGCGATGAGGCACGGGCAGTGGCTGTAGCTGCCCTGAGGTCTTCTTGTGGTCAGCCTTGCCCCTGGCGCAGGTGGTACAGGCCTGGATGTAGTCCCGGACGTCGGCCTCCAGGGATGCCCACCAGAAGCGTTGCCGGACGACTGTCACGGTCCTTCGCACCCCTGGGTGACAGGAGAGCTTAGAACCGTGACAGAAGTCCAGGACTGCAGCCCTAGCCTCTGGTGGGACGTATAGTTTGTCCTTTGGTCCGTTTCCGGGGTCCGGGACACGGGTCAGGGCCTCCCGGACGGTCTTCTCCACGTCCCAGGTGAGGGCGGCCACGATAGCGGACTCCGGGATGATGGGATCCGGGGGATCCGACGGTTCCGTTTTGACTTCATCCTCGTGCACCCGGGACAATGCGTCCGATCTTTGATTCTTGGTCCCGGGGCGGTAGGTAATCTGGAAGTCAAAACGGCCAAAGAACAGTGACCAGCGGGCTTGCCTGGGGTTCAGACGCTTAGCGGTCCTGATGTACTCCAGGTTCCGATGGTCAGTGAAAACCGTGAATGGCACGGCTGTTCCCTCCAACAGATGTCTCCACTCTTCGAGGACCTCTTTCACAGCAAGGAGTTCCCGATTGCCGACGTCATAATTCCGTTCAGCGGGGGTCAACCTGCGAGAGAAATAGGCACACGGGTGAAGGACCTTATCGGTCTTCCCGCTCTGGGAGAGCACCGCTCCTATCCCTGAGTCCGAGGCATCCACTTCAACCACTAACTGGCGGCTAGGATCGGGCTGCACCAGAACTGGTGCAGACGAGAAGCGCCGTTTCAACTCCTTGAACGCGGCCTCGCACCGGTCCGACCAGGTGAAGGGAACTTTTGGAGAGGTCAGGGCTGTCAGGGGGCTAACTACCTGACTGTAGCCCTTAATGAACCTCCTATAGAAATTAGCAAAGCCGAGGAACTGTTGCAGCTTCCTACGGCTTGTGGGTTGGGGCCAATCTCTCACCGCCGCAACCTTGGCCGGATCCGGGGCGACGGAGTTAGAGGAGATGATAAACCCCAGGAAGGACAAAGAAGTGCGGTGGAACTCACACTTCTCGCCCTTCACAAACAGACGGTTCTCCAACAACCGCTGCAGGACCTGACGGACATGCCGGACATGAGTCTCAGGATCCGGGGAAAAGATGAGTATATCGTCTAGATATACGAAGACGAACCGGTGCAGGAAGTCCCGCAAGACATCGTTTACCAACGCTTGGAAGGTCGCGGGAGCATTAGTGAGACCGAACGGCATGACCAGGTACTCAAAATGACCTAAGGGGGTGTTAAATGCCGTCTTCCATTCGTCTCCCTTCCGAATCCGAACCAAATGATACGCATTCCTAAGATCCAGCTTGGTGAAAATCTTGGCTCCATGCAAGGGGGTGAACACTGAATCCAACAAGGGCAACGGGTATCGGTTGCGGACCGTGATCTCGTTCAACCCCCTGTAATCAATGCATGGACGAAGTCCGCCATCTTTTTTACCCACAAAAAAGAAACCTGCGCCCATCGGTGAGGTGGAATTCCGGATCAACCCTGGCGGCTAAGGAGTCCCGGATGTAGGTCTCCATTGATTCGCGTTCCGGCCGTGAGAGGTTGTACAGCCTACTGGACGGGAACTCACTGCCTGGAACCAAATCAATGGCACAATCGTACGGGCGGTGGGGAGGAAGCGTGAGAGCCAGATCCTTGCTGAACACGTCAGCGAGGTCATGGTACTCCGCTGGCACCGCCTTCAGATTGGGCGGGACTCGGACCTCCTCCTTAGCTTGGGAGCTGGGAGGAACCGAGGAACCGAGACACTCCCGATGGCAGGTTTCGCTCCACTGCACCACTACCCCGGACGGCCAATCAATCCGGGGATTGTGCTTAAGCATCCATGGAAACCCTAAAACCACACGGGAGGTGGCCTGAGTCACGAAGAACTCGATCACCTCCCGGTGGTTACCTGACACCACCAGAGTTACTGGAGGTGTCTTATGCGTGATTGGTGGGAGTAGGGAGCCATCTAGTGCTCGAACCTGCACAGGCGAGGTAAGAGCCACCAGAGGGAGCCCTATCTCCCTGGCCCATCTGCTGTCAAGCAGATTCCCCTCAGAGCCCGTGTCCACCAGTGCTGGGGCCTTCAGGGTCGAATCCTCATACAGGATTGTGACTGGGAGTCGTGTAGCAATGTGGGTGTGTCCCACGTGAATGTTTTGGCCCACCCCTGGCCCAGTCTCTAAGGGCGGGCGTTGGAGTTTAACCGCTCGGGGCAGTCGTTTGCCATATGCTCACTCGAGCCACAAACATAACAAGCTCCGTGGGCCCGCCTCCTTTGTGCTCCAGGTGCCCTAAATGTTGCCCTGCTCGTGTCCATAGCTTCGTCAGCAGGGGGAGCCGTAAGCGCACGGAGCGCAGGAACAGAGGAGCGTGGGGAGGGCGGAGCTCGATCGGACCCGGAAGGGAGAGGGACGACGCGTGCCTGGCCACGCCCTTCGCCTCGTTCCCGACGGCGTTCTTCTAACCGGTTGTCGAGTCGTATGACTAGATCAATGAGCCCATCTAAATCTCGCGGTTCGTCCTTAGCCACCAGGTGCTCTTTTAGGACCAGAGACAGTCCGTTTACAAAGGCAGCGCGGAGGGCAGTGCTATTCCAGCCGGATCTCGCCGCCGCGATGCGGAAGGCGACTGCATAGGCAGCTGCGCTCCGACGTCCCTGTCGCATGGACAGTAGTGCGGTTGAAGCGGACTCTCCTCTGTTGGGATGATCGAACACCGTTCTGAGCTCCCGTACAAACCCATCGTATGTATGAAGGAGCCGAGAGTTCTGCTCCCAGAGCGCTGTAGCCCAAGCGCGTGCCTCCCCGCGAAGCAGGTTTATCACATAAGCTACTTTGCTAGCATCAGTCGCGTACATCACGGGACGCTGAGCGAAGACGAGCGAACACTGCATAAGAAAGTCCGCGCACGTCTCCACACAGCCTCCGTACGGTTCTGGAGGGCTTATGTATGCTTCTGGGGACGGAGGGAGGGACCGTTGAACGACCAGTGGAACGTTACTTTCGCACGCAGGGTCCTCGGGAGGGAGAGCCGCAGCGGCGCCCGAAGGGCGTGCCTCCACTTGTGCGGCGAGAGCCTCCACCCTGCGGTTTAGGAGAACGTGTTGCTCGGTCATTAAATCGATCCGAGAGGTGAAAGCGGTGAGGATCCGCTGCAACTCACCGATTACCCCTCCCGAAGCCTCCGCCACGTCTTGGTCTTCCAGTGGCCGTTCAACAGCCGGTTGACGCCCCTCGGGATCCATGACGCTGGCCGAGATATCCTGTTGTGAAAGTGTAGGTACACGGACCCACAACAGGGGGCGCAATGAACGGGCAATGGAGAAAAGTAAGAACAAGTTTTACTGTTGTGAAAATAGCACAACTGATACAACAATTAGCAATTTGTAAGCCGAAATCTGCTGGTGTCTTGTGGGCAGGCCCGAAGGTAGGAGACGTCCGTCCTAGTTGAACCGGAACCACCCAGATCTCCTCTGCCACCGAAACCCAGAAGTACTGGAACCGCCAAGTCCCGAATTCCCAGGTGGCCACTGCCTCCGCTCGTCGGATCCGGTACTGCTGGCGGGAAAGAACACAAACACACAGGTTGGGATGCGACCGCACCCAGTAGATGAGAGGGGCAAAGCCGCCTCCACCTCTTGTCACACTGAAGCAGGAAAGGTGAGTACTTATCCGAACACTTGGCCTTCCGCTGTCCTGAAAAGTTGATAATGTATCGTCACAAAGATACAGTATCTGTTGCAGAGGTGATTACCTTAAACTCAAGGTGATATCTCGGCACTGAGGTGGAGACGCTGTCCTGCTGATATACCTCCGTACTGAGTGAAGTCAGCTGTGTCCAGTAATGGTGACAGCTGTCATCCTGGCTGCTCTCATCAGGCGGCGGCGCCCTCTGGTGCCTGGAGCCCGCACTCCAGGCAGGGCGCCCTCTGGTGGTGATGGGCCAGCAGTACCTCCTCTTCAGCGGCCCACACACAACAACTTTGCCCACTTCGCCTGCTTTCAACAAGCTGTGAGCTTTTCACCTGTGGTTTTGTGCGGCAGCTCCAAGTTGAAAAACAGTTGTTTCTCAAAGCACTATGCCTTTTTTTTCCATCTTTAAAACTCTAAAAAAAACAGCTGATCCTCAACGTGTTATAAACAAATATTAACACTTTTTTCCACCCAAATTCACCTACAGTCTCTTTCTGAAGAACACTGATAAAACTTTCTTACCTGTCAATCTGGTTGTGTTTTCTGCATAAATAAACATTATCCATTCTGCTACTTAAACAGCAAGCCAGATGCGAATCTAAGCAGGAAGGGGGTGTGGGGGAGTGGGGGGGGGGGAGAAGCGTGGCTCCCTACAACAGCCCTTGATTAAAGGTCCACTTTTGATTTTTTCATACTATTACTACTACTAATACTACATATAATAATAATAATAATAATAATAATAATAATAATAATAATAATAATAATAATAATAATAATTTCAACAACTAAAATGTTTAAAAAACATTTAAAGGTTAGAAAAATGTTAGAAAGAATTTAATAGTTATGTTTATAAACAATGTTGGTTATACAGTGAGGTAAATAAGTATTTGAACATCCTGCGGTTTTGCAAGTTCTACCACTTAGAAATCATGGAGGGGTCTGAAATTTTCATCTTAGGTGCATGTCCACTGTGAGAATCCGGAAATCACAATGTATGATTTTTTAAATAATTTATTTGTATGTTACTGCTGCAAATAAGTATTTGAACATCTACCAACCAGCAAGAATTCTGGCTCACACAGACCTGTTAATTTTTCTTTAAGAAGCCCTCTTATTCTGCACTCTTTCCTATATTAATTGAATTTGTTACCTGCATAAAAGACACCTGTTTACACACTCAATCAATCACACTCCAACCTGTCCACCATAGCCAAGACCAAAGAGCTGTCTAAGGACAGCAGGGACAAAACTGTAGACCTGCACAAGGCTGGGATGGACTACAGGACAACAGGCAAACAGCTTGGTAGAAGACAACAACTGTTATGATTATTTATTAGAAAGTGGAAGAAACACAAGATGACTGTCAATCTCCCTCAGTCTGGGATTCCATGCAAGATCTCACTTTGTGGGGTAAGGATGATTCTGAGAAAGCTCAGAACCACACAGGAGGACCTGGTCAATGACCTGAAGAGAGCTGGGACCACAGTCACAAAGATTACATTAGTAACACATAATGCTGTCATGGTTTAAAATCCTGCAGGGCAGCAAGGTCCCCCTGCTCAAGCCAGCACATGTCCAGGTCCGTTTGAAGTTCACCAATGACCATCTTGATGATCCAGAGGAGGGATGTGAGAAGGTCATGTGGTCAGATGAGACCAGAATAGAGCTTTTTGGAATCAACTCCACTTACCATGTTTAGAGGATGAGAACAACCCCAAGAAAACCATCCCAACCGTGAAGCATGGGGGTGGAAACATCATACTCTGGGGGTGCTCTTCTGGAAAGGGGACAGGACGACTGCACTGTATTGAAGGGAGGATGGATGGGGTCATGTATTGTGAGATTTTGGCAAACAACCTCCTTCCCTCAGTAAGAGCATTGAAGATGGGTCATGGCTGGGTCTTTCAGCATGACAATGACCCCAAACACACAGCCAGGGCAACTAAGGAGGTGCTCCGTAAGAAGCATTTCAAGGTCCTGGAATGGTCTGGCCAGTCTCCAGACCTGAACTCAATAGAAAATCTTTGGAGGGAGCTGAAACTCCAAACCTGAAAGATTTGGAGAAGATCTGTATGGAGGAGTGGACCAAAATCCCTGCTGCAGTGTGTGCAAACCTGGTGAAAAACTTTAGGAAACGTTTGACTTCTGTAATTGCAAACAAAGGCTACTGTACCAAATATTAACATTGATTTGCACAGGTGTTCAAATACTTATTTACAGCAGTAACATACAAATAAATTATTAAAAAATCATACATTGTGATTTCCAGATTTTTTTTTTTTTTTTAGATTATGTCTCTCACAGTGGACATGCACCGAAAATGAAAATTTCAGACCCCTCCATGATCCAAGTGGGAGAACTTGCAAAACTGCAGGGTGTTCAAATACTTATTTTCCTCACTGTAAATTGTAGGTTTTACAGTTACAATGCTGTCAAGAGTTAAATATGAGGTCAAGAAACATGTTTTTGTTTGTTTTTTTTATAAAACAAGCATTTATGTTCATTGAAAGGGTGACTTTATAGTCATAAAGTGAGTATGACAAAACCATTTTTTTTTCATCTTGAGGTAGCGGGGGGGGGGGGGGTGTTGTCAGCAGCTGCTGAAGGTAACTAATAAAGTAACTAGCTATCTAACTTAGTTACTTTTAAAATTGAATAATCAGTAAAGTAACTAAGTTACTTTTTCAAGGAGTAATCAGTAACTGGATTACTTTTTCAAAGTAAGTGGGGCAACACTGCATACAAACCACCAATCAAATGAGAAGGGTCTATTTAGGTGTTATACAATGATTAATTGATTAGTCGACTGTTCAGTCAATCGACAGCTATTTTGGTAACTGGCTAATTATTTTGAGTCATTTAAGAAAATCTAGATTCTGTGATTTCAGACTCTTAAAAGGCCACATGCAAAGGTCTGGAAATCTGTATTTTCCTTGAAGGCTGTCCTATATACAGCCAGAATTGTCTGTGTATTTTTTGCCCAATTGGTCTGTGTCAGTTTATTTTGTTGCTTATTTGGTCACAAATTACACCTGAAATCTGAATTATCCCGGCCTCGTAGCACTGCCTGGTGAGAAAGAGCACTGCAGTGTGACGTCAAGGCAGGGATAGTCCATTGCTTTTGTTCACAATGGCAGCATATTTAATCAGCGATTTGGAAAACTTTTTGTCCAATATTTCTCTCAATTATGACAATGAAATAGACCAAATTGAGGAGATTTTGACAGTAGAAAATCCAGGTGGTGTACAGCCTTCAGGTTTGAGCCAGAACAGTCAGAAGGAGAAGATTCAGATGAAGAACTGGACCAAAACAACGATTGTGCCAGTGAACATGGCAGGGAAGCCAGGGGCTTGGATAATCTGCATTGGTCAGTAATTTATGTATTATTTTCCTAGCCACGATTTTCGAAGGGTAAGACTTTGGGCCCCAGACCTTTGAAGTTTCATGGTGAAATAACTGTATGATGAAATGCAACCTCTGACAGACTGTATCTACCATATGAACCCTAAATCGGTGTGTAACTTTGCAAAAACAATGTCGGACTCTGTTGTTTTCTCTGGGCCCCTCCCCAATCAGACCGGGAGTGACATGTTTAGCCGCATGTTCTCCTTGAATTGCTGGCTGTCTGAGTGGTGTCCAAAAAATGAGGTGGGCTTCATTGATAATTGGCAAAGCTTCTGGGGAAAACCTGGTCTTGTTAGGAGAGACGGCATCCATCCCACTTTAGAGGGAGCAGCTCTCATTTCTAGAAATCTGGCCAATTTTTTTGGATCCTCCAAACTGTGACTGTCTAGCGTTGGGACCAGGAGGCAGAGCTGTGGTCTTATACACCTCTCTGCAGCTTCTCTCCCCCTGCCATCCCCTTATTACCCAATCCCCGTAGAGACGGTGCCTGCTCCCAGACCACCAATAACTAGCAAAAATCTATTTAAGCATAAAAATTCAAAAAGAAAAAATAATATAGCACCTTCAATTGCACCACAGACTAAAACAGTTAAATGTGGTCTATTAAACATTAGGTCTCTTTCTTCTAAGTCCCTGTTGGTAAATGATATAATAATTGATCAACGTATTGATTTATTATGCCTTACAGAAACTTGGTTACAGCAGGATGAATATGTTAGTTTAAATGAGTCAACACCCCCGAGTCACACTAACTGTCAGAATGCTCGTAGCACGGGCCGGGGCGGAGGATTAGCAGCAATCTTCCATTCCAGCTTATTAATTAATCAAAAACCTAGACAGAGCTTTAATTCATTTGAAAGCTTGTCTCTTAGTCTTGTCCATCCAAATTGGAAGTCCCAAAAACCAGTTTTATTTGTTATTATCTATCGTCCACCTGGTCGTTACTGTGAGTTTCTCTGTGAATTTTCAGACCTTTTGTCTGACTTAGTGCTTAGCTCAGATAAGATAATTATAGTGGGCGATTTTAACATCCACACAGATGCTGAGAATGACAGCCTCAACACTGCATTTAATCTATTATTAGACTCTATCTGCTTTGCTCAAAAAGTAAATGAGTCCACCCACCACTTTAATCATATTTTAGATGTTGTTCTGACTTATGGTATGGAAATAGAAGACTTAACAGTATTCCCTGAAAACTCCCTTCTGTCTGATCATTTTTTAATAACATTTACATTTACCCTGATGGACTACCCTGCAGTGGGGAATAAGTTTCATTACACTAGAAGTCTTTCAGAAAGCGCTGTAACTAGGTTTAAGGATATGATTCCTTCTTTATGTTCTCTAATGTCATATACCAACACAGAGCAGAGTAGCTACCTAAACTCTGTAAGGGAGCTAGAGTATCTCGTCAATAGTTTTACATCCTCATTGAAGACAACTTTGGATGCTGTAGCTCCTCTGAAAAAGAGAGCTTTAAATCAGAAGTGTCTGACTCCGTGGTATAACTCACAAACTCGTAGCTTAAAGCAGATAACCCGTAAGTTGGAGAGGAAATGGCGTCTCACTAATTTAGAAGATCTTCACTTAGCCTGGAAAAAGAGTTTGTTGCTCTATAAGAAAGCCCTCCGTGAAGCTAGGACATCTTTCTACTCATCACTAATTGAAGAAAATAAGAACAACCCCAGGTTTCTTTTCAGCACTGTAGCCAGGCTGACAAAGAGTCAGAGCTCTATTGAGCTGAGTATTCCATTAACTTTAACTAGTGATGACTTCATGACTTTCTTTGCTAACAAAATTTTGACTATTAGAGAAAAAATTACTCATAACCATCCCAAAGATGTATCGTTATCTTTGGCTGCTTTCAGTGATGCCGGTATTTGGTTAGACTCTTTCTCTCCGATTGTTCTGTCTGAGTTGTTTTCATTAGTTACTTCATCCAAACCATCAACATGCTTATTAGACCCCATTCCTGCCAGGCTGCTCAAGGAAGTCCTACCATTATTTAATGCTTCAATCTTAAATATGATCAATCTATCTTTGTTAGTTGGTTATGTACCACAGGCCTTTAAGGTGGCAGTAATTAAACCATTACTTAAAAAGCCATCACTTGACCCAGCTATCTTAGCTAATTATAGGCCAATCTCCAACCTTCCTTTTCTCTCAAAGATTCTTGAGAGGGTAGTTGTAAAACAGCTAACTGATCACCTGCAGAGGAATGGTCTATTTGAAGAGTTTCAGTCAGGTTTTAGAATTCATCATAGTACAGAAACAGCATTAGTGAAGGTTACAAATGATCTTCTTATGGCTTCGGACAGTGGACTTATCTCTGTGCTTGTTCTGTTGGACCTCAGTGCTGCTTTTGATACTGTTGACCATAAAATTTTATTACAGAGATTAGAGCATGCCATAGGTATTAAAGGCACTGCGCTGCAGTGGTTTGAATCATATTTGTCTAATAGATTACAGTTTGTTCATGTAAATGGGGAATCTTCTTCACAGACTAAAGTTAATTATGGAGTTCCACAAGGTTCTGTGCTAGGACCAATTTTATTCACTTTATACATGCTTCCCTTGGGCAGTATTATTAGATGGTATTGCTTAAATTTTCATTGTTACGCAGATGATACCCAGCTTTATCTATCCATGAAGCCAGAGGATACACACCAATTAGCTAAACTGCAGGATTGTCTTACAGACATAAAGACATGGATGACCTCTAATTTCCTGCTTTTAAACTCAGATAAAACTGAAGTTATTGTACTTGGCCCCACAAATCTTAGAAGCATGGTGTCTAACCAGATCGTTACTCTGGATGGCATTTCCCTGATCTCTGGTAATACTGTGAGAAATCTTGGAGTTATTTTTGATCAGGATATGTCATTCAAAGCGCATATTAAACAAATATGTAGGACTGCCTTTTTTCATTTACACAATATCTCTAAAATCAGAAAGGTCTTGTCTCAGAGTGATGCTGAGAAACTAATTCATGCATTTATTTCCTCTAGGCTGGACTATTGTAATTCATTATTATCAGGTTGTCCTAAAAGTTCCCTAAAAAGCCTTCAGTTGGTTCAGAATGCTGCAGCTAGAGTACTGACGGGGACTAGCAGGAGAGAGCATATCTCACCCGTGTTGGCCTCTCTTCACTGGCTTCCTGTTAATTCTAGAATAGAATTTAAAATTCTTCTTCTTACTTATAAGGTTTTGAATAATCAGGTCCCATCTTATCTTAGGGACCTCGTAGTACCATATTACCCCATTAGAGCGCTTCGCTCTCAGACTGCAGGCTTACTTGTAGTTCCTAGGGTTTGTAAGAGTAGAATGGGAGGCAGAGCCTTCAGCTTTCAGGCTCCTCTCCTGTGGAACCAGCTCCCAATTCAGATCAGGGAGACAGATACCCTCTCTACTTTTAAGATTAGGCTTAAAACTTTCCTTTTCGCTAAGGCTTATAGTTAGGGCTGCATCGGGTGACCCTGGACCATCCCTTGGTTATGTTGCTTTAGACGTAGACTGTGGGGGGGTTCCCATGATGCACTGTTTCTTTCTTTTTTTGCTCCGTATGCATCACTCTGCATTTAATCATTAGTGATCGATCTCTGCCCCCCTTCTCGGCATGTCTTTTTCCTGGTTCTTTCCCTCAGCCCCAACCAGTCTCAGCAGAAGACTGCCCCTCCCTGAGCCTGGTTCTGCTGGAGGTTTCTTCCTGTTAAAAGGGAGTTTTTCCTTCCCACTGTGGCCAAGTGCTTGCTCATAGGGGGTCGTTTTGACCGTTGGGGTTTTTCATGGTTATTGTATGGTCTTGCCTTGCAATATGGAGCGCCTTGGGGCAACTGTTTGTTGTGATTTGGCGCTATATAAGAAAAAAGTTGATTGATTGATTGATTAAAACACTTTACTGTAACGTGTGTAAATAACACACATCCTTGAAAGAAAATACTCTTTCCTGATTATGCAGGGGCATTAGGACAGATGGATCCATTTGAAGCTATACTGCCATTCCAATCAAATATCACTGTAAACAGAGGGAGGGAGTGAGATAGACAAGAGTGACAGACCCCAAAGTCCAATAACTACGATACAGTATATTCATTAGCAAATGTTCTGAATGATGACAACAAACCTGTAAGACTTCCCTCTTCCTCATGGTTGATGTCATCCATGTATTTGGATCACCACGCCCACCTTTGGCCAGTGTGGCACATGTACCCTTTTGGGTAAATGCTGGCAGTGGTGTCCTTCTTCAGATTGAACATGGAACATGGCTAGCCCCATGTCATATTGCATCTTATTTATGTACCTGTCCTCAGTGAAATGGAAACTAGATATGATAGAGTTTATTTTATTTTATTTTTTATTTTTATTTATTTAATTTTTTTGTTGTTTTTTTTTGTGGGACCATCTCAGTCCTGTCATGTCTCCTTGACAAATCATGCCCATGCATCTTGTTGCTTCTTGCCATGCGGAATTTGTGAAGGGCAACTCCAGTTTTGGTCATATTGCCGCACCCAAACACAATGCAGCAATTCACCATCTCCAAATACAGATTCCACATACGTTGGTGATTTATTATATCTGAATCGTTATTGCCATATAAGCCACATAAAGAGCAGAAGGGCAGAGAAAAAAATGTAAACAAAAGTCAGTCTCCCGAGTTTCTACACAGTGGACTGTTATGCCAGCTAGGCCAAACCCTGTGTCAGGATTTGGTATGTGCTTGTGTTTGTTTTTAGTTATTTTATGTGAATGTTTTCTGTGGGTGTTTATTCTCTTGCTGGTCTCTTTCCTGCTTGAGCTTTCTCTGTCTCTATCTCTGTTGTCAGTCTCTTGGTGCTTGGTGGTGGACGTGTCACCCTGTTTGGCCACACCCATGTTCTGGTGCTTTCCACAAATCTGTTCCTAATCTGTACCTCATCACCTGGGTGTAAATAAGCTCCACTGGTTGCACTTGTCTTTCTCCAGATTGATGCGCCTTGTGCCTTCTCTCCAGTTCTGTTCTCGTGTTTTCTTGTTCTAACAGTCTCATCGTGTTTTCGGATCACCTGCCTGTTTGTTTGACCATGCCCTTGCCTGATGTTTTTGATCTGTTGCTTCTCCTGGACTGCCTTACCGTGTAACGACCCCAGCTAAGTACTTCATTAAAGCATTTTACTCTACAGAGCTGTGTTTTAGAGTCGTGCAGTTGTGTCCAGCCATTTCTGTCCACCACACTTGATACCCTGCCATGATGTCACACACTTGCTGACCTGCTTTGAGCCAGACTGTTTGAAGCAGTTGCTCACAGCCATTTACAACTTTTATTGAACGTGGACCTTCCATAAAGTTACAAAACAATGGTTTGCATCAATTTGTTGATTTTAATATGTATGTTGCACTTTTGTATTGGCCCTGTTCCAGGCTTTGATTCCATCTTTCCTTATTTCTTTTTCTCCCCTTCAGCTCCTGCTTTGTTTTATGAGTCAGATATTTTCATCGTGTTTATTCTGTTCCATTTTATTCTGTGTTCATGATTCAGTTTTGTTCTGGTTTTGTCCTGGCGGTTTGTGTTTTCATTTTTATCATGGGTTTATCACATTTATTGTATAATGCTTGGTCACAGGTTTTTGTTATTATTTGTCTTCAGTGTTGCTTATCTGATTATGTTCCATTTGTTATTCATTGCAGTTTCTGTTTAATCGTTATCTTGTTTTGTTCATTTGCAGTTTAACCAATAATTTGTTTTGCCTTCAGCAGTCTTCTCTTTTGTCTCAGCTAGTATCTGCTTCATCCTAGTTTGGTTTAATATTAAATTCCTTGTTTTTTCCCTCGTTAGACTTGTCACAGTATTTCTTAGTTCTGCCCCTTTTTGTTTTGCTCATGCATTAGTTTGTCTAGAACACGTCAAGTTTTTCAGTTTTTCTGTCACCTAGTTATCTTGTTTTACACTGCTTTGTTTTGCCCTCCCACACTCTTTTGTCTTTCTTCTCTCTTCTTTGTTCACTAAACCACACCTCTTTCCAGAACCTTCCACACACCTGTTTCACATTACCCTGATTAGTTTGCTCATATTAAAACCCTCACAGTTCCACTGCTCACTGCCCGATTGTTGACTTTGTTCACTCTCACCTCTCATCTTGTCCAGTTTGTACTCTAGAGTTTTTTGACCCCGCTTGTGTACTCCGTCCTCGCCGTAGCCCTGAACTCTGCCTGTTTTTTGACTCTGCCTTTGCTGTACCTGTTATACTCCTTGACGCTGTTGGTATGAACCCTGCTTGTTTCCTGGCCATGACCCTGCCTGTTCCATGTCTGATACCTCTGCCTGTATGTCTGACTTCCCGTGTACAGAACCCACTGCCTAGTTATCAGAAAAAGCTATTTATTCTCCACAACCAGCCATCTCTGTGACTTTGCATTGGTATCCTACTGCTTCTTGCGTCAAGCCACCACCAGTCCTGACAGTATTTTTGTATTCTTTATATTTTTTATTCTGTACCTGTGAAGCACTTTGGGCAGCTTTGCTTGTTGTAAATGTGCTATATAAACAAACTTGACTTGACTGTGTCTATCTCTGCATTCCAACAGCTGAGAGTCTACAACTACCAATATTTGGAATTCCAGTCTGACGCAGGCTACTTTGCCAGAACAAGGCTGGTACCCATTTACTTTTGGGTGGACTGGGACAATGCAAAAAAAGTGTCTTTTCCAAGGACACAGAGAGGTAGCATGACTGGGAATCCCACTGTTCTACCTATCCATAAAGACAAAGACTAAATGGACTTTTAAAACAACAGTGGATGGGACCAGCCAAATGTCCCAGCAGTATATATTGACCCTAACACAGCAGCATCTACTTGCATTTTACTACCTTTTCATGCCCTACTCCTCTGCTTTTGACCCCTTCTCACCTTTTTTCTATGGGCATACTTTGGTCCTCCGTCTCTCCCTCTATCTTAGCATCCAGTCTTCCCTGGTTTCCTGTCTTCCTTCCTTCTCTCTCTCACTCTCTCTCTATCTGGAGGAACCTAATAGGAAATCAAAGTTTCTGGTGAAAGAATGGAGCTGGGCTTAGCGTTACCATCCCCTGGGTCCACACTGGTGAAAGAGGAGTGCAGAAAAGACTGTGCTGGCACTGTGGAGGGAAGGTTAATGCAGCAGATAGTCTTTCCTATGCTCTCTTTCTGTGTCGCTTTATTCATCCTTTTTCTCTCAAACACACTCTGCATTGCTCTCTTTGCTGCCTTTCATTCCCCCTCACACAGCATGCACTGACACACTGACATAGCCAACACAAATCCCTTTAGTGGATGGAATAGCAGGTGAACGTAGCAGCGCCTGTGTGGACGGTGCTCGGTGAAGTTGAATTAGTTTTCCGTCACTGCACTATCCGTCCTCTGGGATGTAGCATGTATGAGGTCTGTTAGAAAAGTATCCGACCTTTTTATTTTTTTCAAAAACCTGATGGATTTGAATCACGTGTGCTTGCATGAGCCAACGTTGAACCTTTGTGCGCATGCGTGAATTTTTTCACGCCTGTCGGTTGCGTCATTTGCTTGTAAGCAGCCTTTCTAAAGTCATTTTTTCTTTGCAAGGAAATGGCGGAACAACTGGAGCAGCGCGACTGCATCAAATTTTGCCACAAACTGGGTGACAGCCAGGTGGAAACCATTCGGATTATTCAGACGGCTTTCGGTGACGATCCTCTGGGCATCACACAGATTAAGGAGCGGTACAACCGGTTTAAAGACGACCGCATAACGGTGGAGAGCGAGCTGCACTCCGGGCGGCCATCAACATGCTGAAATGACCGGATCATTTCCAGAGTGAACGCTGTGGTGATGTGGGACCGTCGTGTGACTATCCGAGAAATTGCAGAAGAGGTGGACATCAGCACTTTTTCGGCACATTCCATTGTGACAGAAGATTTGGCCATGAAAAGAGTGGAGGTGAAATTCATCGGCATGAAGCTGATGGCACAGCAAAAGCGCCTTTGTGTTGAAGCCTCACAGGACATGCTGTGACATGCTCACCTCGTCCACAATTTCTCGGATAGTCACACGACTGAAAAGCCACTGAAAGCCATCTGAATCTTCCGAATGGTGCAAGAGCTGGGCATGTCCCAGCATGTCCTGTGAGGCTTCAACACAAAGGTGCTTTTGCTCCGCCATCAGCTTTGTGCCGATGAATTTCGCTGCAACTCTTTTCATGGTAAAATCTTCTGTCACAGTGGAATGTGCCGAAAAAGTGCTGATGTCCACCTCTTCCGCAATTTCTCGGATAGTCACACGACAGTCCCACATCACCACAGCGTTCACTTTGGAATGATCCGGTCATTTCGGCATGTTGATGGCTACCCGGAGCGTGGCTCGCTCTCCACCGTTGTGCAGCCGTCTTTAAACCGGTTGTACCGCTCCTTAATCTGTGTGATGCCCATAGGATCGTCACCGAAAGCCGTCTGAATAATCCGAATGGTTTCCACCTGGCTGTCGCCCAGTTTCTGGCTAAATTTGATGCAGTCGCGCTGCTCCAGTCATTCTGCCATTTCCTTGCAAAGAAAAAACAACGAGAGACTCCACCCATCCTCACACAAAGGCTGCTTACAAGCAAATGACGCAACCGACAGGCGTGAAAAAACTCACGCATGCGCACGAAGGTTCAAGGTTGGCTCATGCAAGCACATGTGATTCAAATCCATCAGGTTTTTGAAAAAAATAAAAAGGACGGATACTTTTCTAACAGACCTCGTATGGCTTAGGATTGACATGCATTGTGTATGTGTGCGTGCGCTCAGAACAGCACTCACCCCTGCCCTTCCAAGCATTGCAAATGTGTAGCAATTGACTCTCTGTCCTCTGCTAGCACCAGCTCTCCTGCCTTGTCGCATACGTCAGAAAGCGTTCACAGTACCTGTTCGTTTGCATTGTCAAGATACATTTTCAGTTCAAAACAACAAACATTCAGAATTAACTTTCTCAGACTCCAGAAGTCATGTTACCAAAACAATGCATGTGTTATGTCAATAAGAGTGTTATTATTTAAAATAATAGATTTATTAACATTTTTATTAAGCTGGTCATAGAGTTACATATGGTTCCATTAAGAAATTGATGGAATTACATTCAAAAGTTTTGAATAATTGGCAAAATCATGAATGACAAAGTCAAGAAGCTTAAATATCTTGTTCACCAGTGGGAGTAAGATAGAATGTGAGATGAACAGACGGATAGGTGCTGCATCTGTGCTCCTGTAAACAGTGTACCAAACAGTCCCCCCTAAAAATCGGTCCGCCCTGCCTTCACTGCACATGCGTCATTTCTGAGCGTCAGCAGCGATGCACCGATTATCACCTCATTTCTGCTTCAAACTGTACTCCAGTCATCATCTATCTCAGCGACAGATATCTGAAGCTTTTGTACAATAGTCATTTCCACATAAATTCAGCATTATTTCATCATAAAAGACGGAGGAAGTGATCAGAGCGCCACAGCAGCACGTCTGAGCCTGACTCTGAGGAAGGTCCCAAGGAAAACCCAGAACACACTGGAGGGATTATACCTCCCTGCTATGGAATGCCATGGGCTCCCCCAAGACGAGTTAGAGGACTTGGTCAAAGATAGGGAAGTGTGTGATGAGCTGCTTGTTATGCTGTCACTACAACCTAGAGCCAGAGAAGTGGAACAAAATGAATGAATGAATGAACATGCATTTTAGAGCAAAATCCAAAAAAAAGTAACCCAAAGTATCTAGAACTAAATTATGGATTTCTGTCTAATGGTGGAGGATGTCAAACTTTTTATCTAATCCCTCCAACACCAGCAGTTCCTACAACAAACGGTTCCCAAATAAATGGACTGCATTTATATAGCGCTTTTCCATCTGCATCAGACGTTCAAAGCGCTTCACAAATAATGCCTCACATTCATCCCGATGTGAGGGTGCTGCCATACAAGGTACTTACTGCACATCAAGAGCAGCTAGGGGATTAAGGATGTTGCCCAAGGGCCCTTAGTGATTTTCTGGTCAGTCTGAGATTTGAACCGAGGATCCTCTGGTCTCTAGCCCAACGCTTAACCACTAGACCATCACCTCCCCTAATGAACCCCTAATTATGCTACTTAGTCATTCCAAAGTATTTTCCAAGTAATTCCATCAATTTCTGGAATCTTTTGTGATATATCAATGAATCAGTTTAAGATCTCTTCATATAATTATTAAGCCTGTTAACATTACCGTGTTAACACCTGTGATTAATCTGGAAAGCTTAATGCATTAAAAAAATAATAATGCAACTTAATCATATGACTAAATTTGACCACAACTTCCTCCTGTAGTCCTTCTGCGCAGATGTTTATGTTCCTGGGGTGAAAGGCTATCAGAAGATACAAGCTGAGTTGTTAAATAAAGTTTAAAAACTCTGGTTTGTTGAATATTTCTTTATTCAAACACCATAACTGTACTTCTTTTATCACATAACAAAATTCAAGTCAGTTGTAGCATTTCAATACTATAGATAGACAGAGAGACAGACTTTATTAAGCACATGGGAAATGAATGATTTATTGAATGAATGAATATTTATTGTCATTACAACAAGTGCAACGAAATTATCCTCACACCCAATTACCTTAGAAATACAGCAATTAATCCACAATTATTACTGGTTCAACATAATAATGGCACACATCAGAATTTAAACAACCGCACATATACATTTGATTTGTTTATGTACACTAAACTTTGAAGCAGTCTGGTATCCAAATTGAGGCAGAGTGAGTGTAGGCCGCAGCAGAGGCAGAGACCCGCGCAGCCAAGCTTGGGCAGGGGGGCTGCAGCTGTGTCGCGTGGCCTCTCAGAGTGGCAGAGTGGAGGCCAGGGTGGGGCGGGGGTGTAGACAGAAACACAAAGGAGGGGTAGGGGTGGGGGAGTGTTTGTCATGTGTGCAGATGAGTTCATATCAGTCTCTGTCCGTGTGTGCTTAGAGTCTGGAGTGGCTGTAGGGGAGGGCAGATGAAGAGGGAGCCAAATGCTTCACCAAGGCCGTTGAAATCCTTCTAGAGGAAAACAGCGGGGCATTTTGACCTTCAGTAACTGATAAGGCTGCCATGTTTGGGTTAGGCAGAGAGACACAGAATTCCAATACAGCCTCTCTTTAACCATCCAGGTCCAATTGTGAATATTCGCAATTGGACCTGGATATTAATCTGGATCTGGATATTAATCATGATTAATCACAGAGTAGACGTGATTACTTGATAATTTTTTTTATCAAGTGACAGCACTAATAATTATATATATGGTCTTTCACAGGTGAAGATGGCAAGACTAAACAACCACCTAAAAATGAATATAAAGAGAACAAAGATCATTATCTTTGTCAGTGCAGCAGAATGTGGTCCATCACAGAGTTTAATACAGATGAATGGAATCAATTCAGATCGACTGAACCGCTTCAGTTATATAGGATACATTTGATATGCAAACAGCCAGAAATAAAGCAGAAATAAAGACTAGAAATTGCTAGACACCAATTTGTGACTGTGAAAGAACTCTAAATATTTACACCAACAACAGGCTGATAAGCTGGTACAACCTTCTGTATGATGTGAGACCTCCAACACTGCAGCCACGAAGAAGATCAAAGCCTTTGAGGTACAACGTATGATTGCATAGAAAGATGCTAAAAGTAAAATTTTTAATAAACAACCAATATGACCAACAGAGAAATCTTATTAAATGTACAGGGAAAGAAAGATTGACCAGTCTTGATGAAGAGTCACCAGAAGAACAGAAAAGGATGGAGAAGTCCCAGAAGAACACTGATGTCAGGTAATACAAACAGATAAGGTTGCAGCTAAACAGAGGGGCAACCAACAGGCAACATGAAAAAGTATAGACCCTGATGTCCATTCATGCTGGTGCTTATTCCCAGATACTGTAGCATGAAGTAGATGAGAGTCTGCAACTCCCTCATCGTTGGTTACTTCCCTAGCCAAGGCTACAATCCATTTATGGCTGGGTGAACTGGGGCAGTGTGAAAGGAAGGAATGGCTTGTCCAAGGACACTGTGAGGTAGCATTACCGGGAATTAAACCCATATTTACATATTGGTAACCCAAAATGTATCCCATAGAACTACCTGCTCTGACAACAGTCAAGCAGCAGGCACATGAATGAGCAAAATTCTCATTATCCATATTTTAATGTGTTGAACGTTCCATTGTAGTAAAAGTTGTACTGATTTTTCTTGTGTCTTTTATGGTGTGACTTGGTGGTACAAGTAGTATTTGGTCATGCAAATATCCCACACATCAACAGACCATGAGACATAAGTGAGGACTAATGCTAGGATTAACCCAGGATTAGCTGTTAAACATCAAATTATTCTAGGGTGAGCAATCCAGATCCTGCTGCGTTAAGCTTCTTAAACACTCAAAGTTGAAAAAGATTAACCAGCGTGAATGCCTCGAGGCACGAGAGCGTGCCGGGAGAGCTGGCTGCAACAGAGGAGGCAAAATGGAAACAGGGTGGAGCCCAGAATCTAGAATAGGTTGGGTGGTAGAACACAAAACACATCCTTTAAGATGGAGTCAGAAGAGGAAGTCATGAAGACAGTGGAGACTGGAAAGAGTCGCTGAGAGAGATGAGGCTTTAGAAGCCGTTCCTCCATCATCTCTTCTCCATCCACCAGTTCTTAACCTTTCCTCTCCCCTCTCGCCAGCTCACTAAACCATCTACCCAACCTACCCTCTTTGCTCCCCCACAGAAGAGTTCAGATTCTTGGAAGGTGTTGGATGTCTACAGTCTCACAACTAAACAAAACCATTTGAAAACAAAGTGGGCCGGTGAATGTGCCGGCGCAATCCGAGCCCTCTCCCTTTGTGGCCATGGAGAAAACCGGCCTCTCAGAATCAGTGGGATAGGGGCAGGCAAGGGGAGGCACGCCATTTTAATACACGGGTTACCACCCC
Organism: Thalassophryne amazonica; assembly: GCF_902500255.1. NCBI lineage: Eukaryota > Metazoa > Chordata > Actinopteri > Batrachoidiformes > Batrachoididae > Thalassophryne > Thalassophryne amazonica. The sequence continues at coordinate 69,449,683 of NC_047107.1, forward strand.
ACCCTGTCTACCCACACAGATCTGCTTTTACTGCCCCCTCTCCGCCCCTGCACACCCACACTTTTAAGTGCACCCTTCAAAGGTGAACATGTTATCTGAAACAGAGTTGTGTTACATTGAATGAGATAACTCTCGCATTCTTAAGCCACTTTCTCCAATCACAATGTCATGTTTTTTTTCCCCCCAAATCTGTGTTATTTTCTTACAATACCCTCAACACTTCTGGTAAATGTTCCTTCAAAAGCTGACAAAGAATTAGTTCATATTTCAATTGGGATCGTCAATTAAAAAATGACAATACTAAATAGGTGGGAATAGGATACCTTGCTTATACAACAGCTCTGACTAAGTGACCGCACATGACATGAAAGGACTTATGAGCTGCTGACTCATTTGGTTGCATTGTGTGTTATGTGTGAAAGAACTAAGGAGGTTAACACTCAAAGGCCAGAAATACAAGTCAGATGTATGAGTGCAAATAATGAAATAATTGCCGTACACAATTGTACCATACCTGTTTAAATGGATAGCATGGATCTATACATATTATAAAAACAAATAATAACAGCATGATACATGTTAATCTAAGGACTTGATTAAAATATATGATGCATCATTTTTCATTGTAAGTGGGTGGTCACGCTACCATTAAGAGTTGCCTTCCTGTGGGATCTGCAGCTATTGTGTTGTCACTATAGAGCTCATCATTGCACATATGTAATATTCACATCGAAGTGAAATTGTTTTATAAATAGTTCACAACAGGTTAAACTGAACAATTATTTAATGTCACTGGTCCTTTTTAAATTTATGTCTTTATTGATCATCATTTTCTCAAAAGTTGAATGGGTTTTCCTTTCACTTGGTTTAATTGTTGTATTAAACGTTTTAAATGCTATAAAACAACTTCAGATGCATTTCTCAAGTACTCACCGGCCACCTCAATTCTTTAACCAATTGTCTCACCAAAGTTAAGGAATGGCTCAGTGAAAACAGCTTGCAGCTGAACTCTGATAAGACTGAAACATTGATTGTTGCTCCGGAGAGTGCCGTGCCTGCTATTAGGCTGCACCTTGGTGAACTGAATAGTTCAGTTAAGGGCAGCCTGCGTAATCTTGGCATTATCTTGGATAATGGGATGTCTCTGGAACATCATACGAAACAGTTAGGAATTGTTTTTTCCAGATCCGGAATATCTCTAAACTTTGAAAAATGGTGTCTTTTGAAGAGTTAGAGATGATTGTACATGCTTTTATATTTTCGCGACTGGATTACTGTAACAGCCTGTTCACGTGTCTTAATAAGAAAGAACTGGCTCGTTTGCAGGTTGTGCAAAACTCCGCTGCACGGCTTCTGACCTGCACCCACAGGAGAGCCCATACTAGCCCAATACTCAAGTCCATGCATTGGCTCCCTGTCTCGTTTAGGACAAATGATAAAATCCTGGTGCTTACATTTAGAGCTCTGCATGGGCAGGCTCCGGAATACATCAAGGAACTGATCCAACCGTATGTGTCCACCAGGGGCCTGAGGTCCTCCAACCTGAACCTGCTGATGGTTCCCCGTACCTGTTTTAAAACTCGAGGGGACAGATCTTTTAAAGCCGTGGCGCCGCGCCTTTGGAATGAGCTTCCCTGCTCCCTTCGCTCAATAGACTCTGTCGATGTTTTTAAAAAGCAACTTAAGACTCACCTTTTTAAAATTGCATTTTAGCTTGATTTTCTTTTAAATGTTTGTATGTGTTATTTTGTATTTATTGATTTTATCATGTGAAGCACTTTGTGACCCTGGTCTGTGAAAAGTGCTATATAAATAAAGTTTACTTACTTACTTACTCATTAGGTACACCTTGCTAAAACTGAGGTTGCCGACCAAACGGTCCCCTCTAAAAATTGGTCCGCGCTGCCTTCACTGCGCATGCATCTAAGACTGACTCTGAGTTTGACTCTCTACACCCAAAGTGATCAAGGGGGATAATGTGATTATTAACATCAGATGACAAATTAAAACCTCTTAAATCGCTGTAAAGTCAGTTTTAAGCAGAAACAAGGCGATAATCAGAGACACTCCGAAATGACATAGGCACAGTAGCATGTCAGACTCAGACGTGCTGCTGTAGCGCTCTGACTGGTCCCCTGTTTTTTATGAAATAATGCTGAATTTATGTGGAAATGAGCAATCAGAGATTTCTGACATCTGCCAATCCAGATCCAGATCAACTTCAAAATTTATTGGAGTCTTCCATGCACTAATCTGTGGTGCAAATTTGGTGAGAATCCATGAAGTAGTTTTGACGTAATCCTTCAAAGCCTATATAAAGTGAAATCTTGATCCAGAATCTGGATCCAGATTCAGATCACCTCCAAAATTCATTGGAGTCTTCCATGCCCTAATATCTATCAGTGGTGCAAATTAGGTAAGAATCCATGAAGTAGTTTTGACTTAATCCTTCAACGCATATATAAAGTGAAATCTTGATTCAGAATCCAGATACGGATCACCTCCAAAAATGAATGGGGTCTTCCATGACTTAATATCTATCTGTGGTGAAACTTTGGTGTGAATCTGTGCTGTAGTTTTGACGTAATCCTTCATAGCCTATATGAAGTGAAACTTGATCAAGAATCCGGATCTGGATCTGAATCACCTTCAAAATTTAATGAAGTCTTCCATGCCCTAATATCTATCTGTGGTGAAAATTTTGTCAAAATCTGTGCAGTAGTTTTGAAATAATCTTGCTAACAGACAGACAGACAGACAAATAAATAAACAAATGCCGATGATTTTACTACGTCCTTGGCAGACATAATGATTGTTGTGCAAAAGCTTCAGATATCTGTCGTTGAGATAGATGATGACTGGAGTGCAGTTTTAAACAGAAACGAGGTGATAATCGATGAATCACTGCTGGCGCTCAGAAATGACGCTACTGATGCTCCGAAATGACGCATGCACAGTGAAGGCAGGGCGGACCGATTTTTAGGGGGGGCCATTCGGTCAGTGACATCGGATCTGATATTCAGTTCAAGTGCATGAACTAAATACATACTCCTGACATTTGATCACATCTAATTTAATGTATGAAAAGTCACTTCTAACAGGACTTTCACCTTGAAAATTTTTCTAAGGTAAAACAATTGTGGAATTGGAAACTAGTGTTGGCAGAGGTTTGCGCTCTATGAGCACAGTGCTCTAACTGTAAATTACCCACTGTACACATATTAGCAAAAGACATTATTTGTTCATAAACTCAATGAAAAGTCTAATTTTGAGCCAGCTACATCATAACTGACTCATTGCATCACTAGAACTAAGCTAGTCCACTCAGCGAGCTAGCTACCTATTTTAATTTTTGTTTTTTCCTTTACCATCCGGTCTTCTTTTATCATAACCAACAAACTTTACTGATCTGTTAATGGAACAATTTATGTTTTTTTTTATGGTAAAATGTTTAACTATATTTTCACATGAGATGGCTTAGCATGATGCCATTTGGGACACTGTTTACACTAATTCGCAGACAATGGGAAATTACACTGAAGTGATCTGAAATCCAGTCTGAATAAAAGGGCAAACTGCTACTCTGACCAGCCACAGGCATCATTATAATTTTTTTTATTTTATTTTTTTATCATTGCCACTGTGAAACTAAATGGCTGTGTTTATGGGAAAAGAATGTCTGTGGGGGAAAGGGGGATTTGTGTGCGTGCAAGTCATTGTGATGAACTACAGTCTGTCCATCACAGTCAGAGTTAATTATTTTGTCACCCTGCTGGGTGTGAGTGGGTGCCAAGAACTCTGACCTCGAGACCCATGCTTAGGTCTAACACACAGTCTGCTAGCTCTGTCTGAAGAGTAAATTTACGTGCGTCATTGTTAAAATGTTACATTTACATCCAGAGTGACTGAAAAATATGTTCTTTAAAATACTTGGCACCACATACTGTGTTTATTATACTATATTGTTCAGAATATAATAATTTTTAAATGTGGAAACCATGCAAATGATCCCTTTGAGTACATAATGCTAGAATATGCAACTAAAATAATAATAATAATAATATTAATAATAATAATAATATATTTTTTTTAGCCCCTTTTCATTTTGTGGTTATAAAATGAAGCCAGGCAGAAGTCTTTAAGTTTACTGTCCAAGTGAGATTCCTGCTTTGGTCAACAAAGCCTGTCAGATGGCTGATGAGGAGGACAGCCAAACAGAATTTAACACACACCCTCACAGAGAGTGATGTTTGGTCCCCACAGAAGGTCTGAAGGGGTCTACCCAGGTCCTCCCAAGAATGGTCCACTGGCCACCTAACTAAGAACGAGGATGAAGTGCATGCGTGCATGCGTGCGTGCGTGCGTGCGTGCGTGCGTGTCTGTGTGTGTGGTGTGACAAAGTGTCGAGTGGAGATGGAGAGGGCCTGGACCCTTGGGAGATCAAGTAATCATACAGGCAACACAATGGCCACCCTGACTGGGGACCTTTCTGCTGGCTCACTGGGAGCAGGGGGCAGAGAATAGTGCAGCATAATCTCACTGGTCTGCGTGTCTGTCTGTCTGTCTGTCTGTCTGTATGTATGTACAACAAGCTGATAGGAGTTTAGCATATGAGATGAAGGAAGATGAGATGTTTTTATTAAATCTTCCCTGCCAAATGTAGTACGCCATGAGAAGAGCTCAATGCCACAAATCATCTGATATTTACTTATTGAGCCAGTCCAACTAATAGCTATCATAACTACGGTTTTAGAGTATCCCAGAATATATATATATATATATATATATATATATATAAAACTCACATTAAAGACTCACGATTATCTTACTTAAACACCTAAATACATATTTTGGTTGAACTCACCTCCATAACAACGCAATATGGCAAACACGTTGTTTGTTGCTTGTCCACTCCACCACCCGCAAACACTTGTTTACGCTGACAGCAAAATCTTGGCCTCCCCAGCGAGAATGTGATGTGAGATTTGACACCGTGAAGGTGTCTATGTTCATCAAAATGGAACAACTTTGTTACATTCAGTTTTTGGAAACATTTTTTGGCAGAATTCATGTTCTGCTTCCATCATCATCTACCTTTAGATGGTTCTTTAATCTTAATCTATGTCATAAAATACACGCATCTGTGCACATCACAAGGTGCATTAACAAACAATATTTGTGTAGTATAATTCTCCTTATTATATGGCTGCAGTCGGTAAATGTCATCATCTGATTTGTATATTATTTGCATTGTATGAAAAAAAAACATTGTAGGAGAGACCATTGAATGCATTATCACCCTTTGAATATTGGTAAATTCCATATTCATAAATGCAGAATCATGAAAAGGAATTTACATGGCCCTCTGGCTGAGTTTGAACAACATATAAGCAGTATTAAGCATATAGATGTTCTCAAATGTCATAAAACTGGCACACTCTATAAGGAATATTTTGAAGAGAATGAATGTTAAAGAATGCCTTTACTTTTGTTATTGTATAATTTATTTATTTATTCTATCTCTTTCTATTTATAATGATAATACTGTGAATGTTATTGTGGCCTCGTCCTTTGTTTATTTTCTGTGCATTTTACTATTAATGTATTTGTTCAAAAAAACATGAGACAAAAAAAAAGTGAGTAAAAACACCTTAATAATATAGAACTACAAATAAACTTGATTGCTGGTTTGTTTGTTTATTTTGCCGTTAAAATTGGCTATCGCTTCTCAAAATAACACAACTTCTCAAGGCCAGGGATCCTAAAAGTGGGGAGACTAATTAATCACAGCGCAGCAACTGAGGTAACTACGCTGAGCGAGTCCGAGTCAGGTTTGACATTCAATGCAGGAACAGCCGCAGTGGCATCGCGCGTGCGTGTTTGAACATGGAAAATTGTAGATATCCCTCCACTCAGTGCTTTGGACTCTGTGGCTTTGCATCTGCTGGTTGCAGCAGAGATTGGGGAACCCACTGCCGCTCGGTGAGAACAGAGACTAGATCTGAGTCACCAAACACCAGAAAAGTCTCCAGTGATGCCAGGAAAAGTAGCTAGATTTGCCGCTAGTCACTTTTGATAAAATAAGTCCTCAAGAGGGTTTAGAAAGTCACTAGATTTAGCGAGAAAGTTGCCAAGTTGGCAACACTGCAGTACGTGCGCACTGATTGGCTGATTTCCGGTCTGATATTTTCCCATATCAGACCGGTTACCATGACAGTCAGTCCGGAACGCGTATCACATTTTGACTTTGTTTAAGACGATCCGGGCGGAGTGAAGATGGTGAGGATGAAATCCAAAGCCAGGTGGCAGCCCACAGAGCTGACAAGGTGCTGATCTCTGGAGGTGAGGACTGAGTTTCTTGTGAAGGTGCAAGCGTAGATCTGGTGTAACAGTATATCTTACCCCCCTGGATATCTTGCCCCTCACCCTGGAAGATTTCCAGGAAATCTTCCCCTCACCCCTGACAGGCAGCATTCCTACAGGGCAGCAGTGATTAACCCAAACCTTGATAAGGCTCAATCAGGACAACCTTTAAAACTCTATATTTCATGGATGTTTTATGGTCCCAGATGAAGCAGTTTGAGTGATGGTAAACGATATTGGTATTCTTTCTGTATGTATCTATAGCTATCTACAATAGTAATATTTCCTATTCTGAAGTATCTTTAAGTCCCCCTTCCAAATATACTCTACAAATATATGGACCTGATTTGGAAATGTGATAGAAAATACTCCAATATATTAAGTCCCTTCGGCTGCTCCCTTGTTTGCACTCGGGGTCGCCACAGCAGATCCAAGGTGGATCTGCATGTTGAATTGGCACAGGTTTTACACCGGATGCCCTTCCTGACACAATTCCACAGTACATGGAGAAATGTGGCAGGGGTGGGATTTGAGCCTTCTGAACTGAAACCAAGCGCATTAACCACTTGGCCACCACCCCTAAAATACTCCAATATAGTTTTGCATAAAATATCCACAGTATGTGTATAGAGCACACAGTACCATATCATACCATCTTCATTTATAAAGCACTTTACTACAACCAATGCCGACCCAATGTGTTGTACACTAAAACATACAGTTAAAACATTACGACATATATTTAAACAAGTTAATAAATAAATATAGCGTACACACACACAAACAGACACAATAGTATGCAAAGAAACATATGTTTAAGAAACAGATTGAAAATCAAGGCCATCAGGACCACCTTTCTCAAATCTCTTCTGTACAAACTAGGTCATAAATATAAAGAGAGCCAGATAGGAATCAATAGAATAATATAAATGTAGCATGAAATTGACAAATATGATTATTTGAAACAAATGTGGTTCTCACTGGATGAGCAGCTCAACAGGGGAAATAATTCATTACGATGTGTTCAAATCATTTTTATCCACTAAATATTACAGCAAAGTGGTTTCAGGTTTTAGTAGCATGAAGAATGAGTCAAACTTTAGAGTCCCATCTGGTGTTGAACTACATGGCAAGTGACCCCGCAATAAGTGAAGATCCATTGTATTCAAAAGAACGACGTCCCTGGAACAGACCCTTCTCTACCCTGCAAAAATCAGTTTACTTCTTATTATACTGACAGTATGACAATAAGCAAACAACACATTTATGTTAGTTTTTCAACACCCAGTATGATAGCAATAGTTTGCTGTAATGAACACTTTACTTATAATTAATGTTTTATCCATCCATCCATCCATCCATTTTCTTCCGCTTTATCCGGAGTCGGGTCGCGGGGGCAGCAGCTCAAGCAAAGCCGCCCAGACCTCCCGATCCACACACACCTCCCCCAGCTCCTCCGGGGGAACCCCAAGACGTTCCCAAGCCAGCCGAGAGATGTAATCCTTCCAGCGTGTCCTGGGTCTTCCCCGGGGCCTCCTCCCAATGGGACGTGCCCGGAACACCTCTCCAGTGAGGCGTCCAGGGGGCATCCGGAAAAGATTCCCGAGCCACCTCAACTGACTCCTTTCGACGTGGAGGAGCAGCGGCTCGACTCCGAGCTCCTCCCGAGTGACCGAGCTCCTCACCCTATTTCTAAGGGAGCGCCCAGCCATCCTGCGGAGGAAACTCATCTCGGCCGCTTGTACCCGCGATCTCGTTCTTTCGGTCATGAGCCAAATCTCATGACCATAGGTGAGGATCGGAACGTAGATCGATCGGTAAATCGAGAGCTTTGCCCCCCTACTTAGTTCTCTCTTCACCACGACGGTCCGATACAGCGACCGCATCACTGCAGACGCTGCACCGATCCGTCTATCAATCTCACGCTCCATCCGTCCCTCACTCGTAAATAAGACCCCGAGATACTTAAACTCCTCCACTTGAGGCAAGGACACTCCACTGACCTGAAGAGGGCAAAGTACCTTTTTCCGGTCGAGAACCATGGCCTCGGATTTGGAGGTGCTGATTTTCATCCCGGACGCCTCACACTCGGCTGCAAACCGCCCCAGTGCATGCTGAAGGTCCTGATTTGACGAAGGCAACAGAACCACATTGTCCGCAAACAGCAGAGACGAGATTCTGTGGTTCCCAAACCAGACCCCCTCTACACCCTGGCTGCGCCTAGAAATTCTGTCCATAAAAATAATGAACAGAACCGGTGACAAAGGGCAGCCCTGGCGGAGTCCAACGTGCACTGGAAACAGGTTTGACTTACTACCAGCAATGAGAACCAAGCTCCTGCTGCGGTCGTACAGGGACCGGATAGCCCTTAGCAAAGGACCCCGGACCCCGTACTCCCGGAGCACTCCCCACAGGGTGCCCCAAGGGACACGGTCGAATGCCTTCTCCAGATCCACAAAACACATGTGGACTGGTTGGGCGAACTCCCATGAACCCTCGAGCACCCGATGGAGCGCCTCCTGAATCCGAGGTTCAACCATCGGTCAAATTCTCCTCTCCAGTACTCTGGAATAGACCTTACTGGGGAGGCTGAGGAGTGTGAGCCCCCTATAGTTGGAACACACCTTCCAGTCCCCCTTCTTAAACAGAGGGACCACCACCCCGGTCTGCCAATTCAGAGGCACTGCACCCGATTGCCACGCAGTGTTGCAGAGGCGTGTCAGCCAAGACAGTCCCACAACATCCAGAGACTTAAGGTACTCAGGACAGATTTCATCCACCCCAGGAGCCTTGCCACCGAGTGTTTTATCTATTTGTAATTATCATTGTTTTATCTATTTGTAATTATCAATGTTTTATCTATTTGTAATCATAAACTCTATTCTGCTAGTACGAATGTAATCATAAAATATTATTAATTAATGTGTGGTGTATTACACAACATGTTTTACTGTAATCTGAAGTTTGACCTAATTTAGGTGACATTTGACCTCACATGAAACCCTGAAGGTCAAGGTCAATCACTTATCCCAGGTAATGGGCAAGGCCTATGACTATGTTTATGGCAAATTTGGAGGCAAAATTTCAAAAATTGTGACCAGGAAAGTTGTTTAGTTGAATTTAGTGTTTGATCTTCCTGTGACCTTCACCTTTGACCTTGAGCTTGATCCTTTTGTGTACTGAAAGGTACCTTACTATGGCTGCTATATGTGAAGTTGCAAGAGTCTGCAATGTAAACTGTGTGCTGCACAGTGAGTTAAAGGTGAAAAATGCAATGATTACAAACAAACAAACATACATACATAGACAAACATATCGGCATTCCTCAGTCTTTTATTATAAAATAATGCTGAATTTATGTGGAAATGATTGTTGTACAAAAGCTTCAGATATCTGTCCCTGAGACAGATGATGACTGGAGTGCAGTTTGAAGCAGAAACGAGGTAATAATCCATGAACTGTGTCTAATGACGCATGTGCAGTGAAACCAGGGCGGACCGATTTTTAGGGGGGACCGTTCGGTCAGCCACTTAACCCATCCTAATTGCCAGTAGGAGCAGAAGTCGCCATTAGGCGCCCGGGGACCAGCTCCAGATGTACATCCCTGCCTTGGTCAACAGCAGGGCTGAGCAAACCAACACTGACCCATAACAAACAATGGCCGAGTGCAAGCTGGCAAAAAAAAAAAAAAAAAACAATCGAAAAAAATATCTATTTTTATATATATATATATTTGGTGTACATTTCACATTATATCTCAATCAAAAGTGCCTCAATCACTGTTATTTTTCTGTTATGGATTTAACTACACCACTAAAATTGGATGGAGGTTCCAATTTTATGCCTGTTTGTCTGTCTTCCAGTTATCAGTTGGAAACCAAGTGCCAAAAAGCAATGACAAATTGTGCGTAGAAAAGATAACCAATGTTTTGTGAAAATTATCTGAAAAAGAATTCAGAAACCGAAAAAGTTGATAAAAAAAAAAACCTTGACAACGCCACAAAAACTTTGATTCAGGTGCATGAACTAAATACATAATCCTGACAGATCAAAATTAGAAATTTTACACTCTTCTATGACCCTTCTAAACATGTACTGGTCATGTACTGGTCATTCTGAACATATTGCATACCTTGGAAAATCTGTAACTGCTGAAATTTAGAAAATACTGCTGTATTTGAAGGAACACTTGGGATGAAAAGGGTGTGGTCATTTTTGGGCAGTTCATCCTGGATAGAGATTTTGGCACATATTCCAAGTTGTTCATTGGGGTTATGTTAGTCTAAAACAGTTGAGTTATCCTGTCTTAAATGATGTGCATACATGTCTAAGCTACATCCTAAACTAAGTGGGTGTATTTTGTTTAACTGAATATCAACTCACAGTGTTTGCTAAATGCAGTAGAGGGAGGCATGCGTGTGTTTGCTGAATATGGTATCTAAATAGTTGGGTTGTGATAAGCCTCCTCCATTTTTTCGGCAGCTTCAATGAGGACAGACCCGGCCCAGCCTATAGGCAGTATAGGCAATTGCTAAGAATGGGGTCCATCCAAGGGGGGGACAAATGAGGAGGAAAAAAACCAAGATTTTCACTATTCTTATACTTAAACTAGTTGTAGCAGGGTGGTGGCCAGGTGGTTAGTGCACTTGCTTTCAGTGCAGAAGGGTCCCAGTTCAAACCTCACCCCCTGCCATATTTTCTCCATGTAATGTGAAGTTGCAACAGGAAGAGCATCTGGTGTAAAACTTGTGCAAAATCAACATGCTGATCACCCTTGCCGTGCATCTGCTGTGGCACTTCTTTATTTAAAATTAAAAGCCCCAAAAGATCCATTATGGGACCATTATTGTAACAAAAGTATTTGCAAATGAATACTTTTACTACAATAAAGGCCCCACAATCCATTCATGTTCCTGGTCTCTGAAACACAGAAAAAAAGATGCCCTCAAACTGAATCAATGGATGTTCTTCGAAGACCCAGCCAGGCTTACACCGCATTCACACCGGACGCCACGCGACACCACAAATTTGTGTGCCTCACCTGGCGATGGACACGCCACCATCACCCAGTGTGTCACTCTGCTTTCACTGCAAAATTTCACCTTAATGTGTCATCAAATAGGAGGAGCTTCCATTCTGCTCGCAGTCAAGTCAACATGCCAGACCTTGATCACACGGAGCGAGTTGCTGTGCTCTATTTGACAAACGTCACCAGCGGCACCGTCCCTGGGTTCACAACATCCTCATGAAATGTTCCCAATTCGGGGAGTTTCATTATATGCTGCAGGAGCTGCATCTGGATGACGGCCGCTTTTAGCGGTATTTCCGCCTCTCCAGGACGCAATTTGAGGACCTCCTGTCCCGTTTGCGTACACACATGTGAACAATTTAAAAAAAAAATGGCTTCCCCTGCTGCTGTGGTGCTGTTGCTTGCTCTCCACTCAAATTCTGTCATAACTGTGTTATAAACCAGTCACCATTTGTTTTATTATACATCTGTGTAGTTAATAAATAAAATAATCTTCACAGATGATTCGTTCACGCGCATGTGAAAAAAAAAACGGCTGCTGCTGCCGCTCCTGCTGTGCTGCTGCTTGCTCTCCCCTCAAACTCTGTCATAATTGTGTTAAATAAAGGACAAAAGGGACATAAGTCCTGCTCACAGTCTGGTTGCCAGAGACAGGACATGTCCACATCAAGTGGAAACTCCAGACATCTCCATGTCACTACATATCCAGTCCCTGATTGGTCATCAAGACACGACAAGATGAAAAAGTTCAGATTTTTCAACTTGGGGAGGAGGGCAACGTGACGCGATATCGCGCCACAAACGCGCCAGTCACTCAAAATCGCTTCATTCACGTCACTTCATTTGCGTCCATCGCGTCGCATTGCGTGGCTTGAACTTTTGTGGCACAACAACGCGTCCTTCCATAGGGATTACATGGAAACCTGTCTCCACCGTCACTCGCGTGGCGTCCGATGTGAACGCAGCTTTAAAATGGTAGTGATGACCAATATCTTTGGTGCTTGCACCCCCTGGTGGTGTGACGCAGTATAGCCACAGAGGCACAAAGGCAAGTCTCCACACAGGTACAAATCTCTGCACACATTTGTGAATCTTTAATTCAATTTCAATTTATTTAATTTATATTCAGTGGAGTCTGCCATACCCAGATATCTATCTGTGGTGCAAATATGGTGAGAATCTGTGAAATAGTTTTGACGTAATCCTTCAAAGTCTATATAAAGTGAAACTTGATGCAGAATCCAAATCTGGATCACCTCCAAAATTTAATGGGTTCTTCCATGGCCTAATATCTATCTGTGGTGAAAATTTAGTCTAAATCCGTGCAGTAGTTTTGAAGTAATCCTTCTAACAGACAGACAAATAAATAAATGCCGATGATTTTATTACGTGCTTGGCAGATGTAATAAATTAATTAATTACCTTTTGGCTTTTACAAACCTGCGTCATTGCATTTGAGTCTATTTCCAGTTCATGGTGTCTCACAATCAGCAAGAATCAGGATTCAAGCCTCCCCCAAGCTTCAGTTTATGGACAACTGTATATTGAGCTATAGTCTTGGCAGTGTGGGAATTCATGAAACTATGACCACAAATTTTTACCTGTAGAGCAGGTAGCTCCATGGATAAGGAGCTGGCCTGCCACTATGGAGACATAGGTTTGAATTGGGTCCTGTAGTCTAGTCCTGTAGTTTTCGCAACTGCTTCGGTGATTGCAGCCAAAAACAAAACAGTACAACATTTTTCCATTAGAAGTGATGCTGTGTTTGTGCAGGCTGTCCCTGGAAGTGGTCAAATCATGCAGGGGTTCAAACGAGACTGCGCTGCCCCATTGTGCTCATGCGATAAGACAATCTGTATTGTCTCAATCTACCCAACTGTAAATGGGTATCGTCCTTGACTGGGGAAGTAAATGTGAGGTGTCATTGTAAAGATCAAAGCATCTGTTAGACAGAAAATAAATGCAGTCCGTCATCATTGTGTCAGTCCACCCAGCTGCAAATTGGTACCGTCCTGGGCTGGGGAACTAACTAATATGTGATGGACTTGCATCTTGTGCAGGGGCAGGGGGCACTTCACTCTCATGTATCTTGATGTCTCTGCGTGTGGGACCAGCATCTTGCATTACATCACATGTACCCATGTCCTGAACCCTTCGTCTAACCCTGTCAACTGCACCAACAAAAGTACACTTAAGCTTTGGCATAAAGTTAAAGCATGAGTTACAGTTTAACATAACACTTTGTGCAGCTGTTTGCTGTTTCTCAAAGTGTTTATTGCTCTGCTTTTTATTTGTAATGTTAAAAACTCGTGGGTTCATTGCTTTCTGAAAACATCGGTTGAACACTGACCAAATCAATTATCTCAGTAAAATTTTAGGGTCAAACAAATCCCACACACCTGATTCAATAGTCACTGCTTCAGTGAATAAACAATAACAGAAGGCTCTTATTTTAATCGCATCTAAACCAAACATCCTTCATTTTCCCGCTGGAGAGAAATATAGACTTGTACAATAACCAGCACCAACATGCGTCTCGGTCCATAAACTCAACAACACACTGTGAGCTAAATTGATCGAGAGTAACCCAAGAATGAAAATTAAAACACTGTCACCTTGTTTTTGGAGATGAAAGATGTTGAGTAAAAGAAAAGTGAGCAGAGACTGATTGGATTAACAGCCAACACAATCACATCTGTGGAGATTTGCCTCTGTGCTGTAAATGCAATTCTGGGCAATAACATGCGATTAAGGAGCCGTGGCTGGACTATCGGAGGCCTTGTGTGAGTCTGCAGAGGGGGTGATTGGATTAGTGAGGGCAGGAGTGGGAAGTGTGGAGGTTATGGAGTGAATACTGATGACAATATCCAGAAGTAACCACTCAAAAAGTAACACTTTTTCCACATACAGTAACCTTTGTTTTACGTCACTTCTTTTCACTCAGTGGCACGTGCAGGCATTTGATGATGTGTGGATGAAATATGCACGACTTTAATTTTCATTCCCATTTTCATGAGTTGAGGCAAAGATCTAAGGCTGAACACAAAAGGTTTATTTTCCTCACGTTTCATTCACAAATTTGTTAAAGTCCATGATAGTGAGTGCTTCGCGTTTGCCAAAAATAAGAAATCCACCTGTCTTGTGTTCAGAGTTGGGTGAGTACTTTGAAATGTATTCAGTTACTGAATACGAATTACAATACAAACAGAATACTTTTTGGATTATTTACTCTGTGATCTGAATACTTTTGAATTACTTCCAGAACAACTATTCAAACTATTATTTTAAAAAAAAATCTGCTAAACTATGAAGTAATTTTTAAAATAAAAAGTATCTCAAAACATCCATCCATTTTCTAAACCCACTTATTCCTGTTAAGGGTCAAGGGGAAGCTGCAGCCAATACAGTGGGGGAAATAAGTATTTGATCCACTGTCAATTTTGGAGCCCCTCCTTAGTTGCCCTGGCTGTGTGTTTAGGGTCATTGTCATGCTGGAAGACCCAGCCATGACCCATCTTCAATGCTCTTACTGAGGAAAGGAGGTTGTTTGCTAAAATCTCACAATACATGACCCCATCCATCCTCCCTTCAATACGGTGCAGTCGTCCTGTCCCCTTTGCAGAAGAGCACCCCAGAGTATGATGTTTCCACCTCCATGCTTCACGGTTGGGATGGTTTTCTTGGGGTTTTTCTCATCCTCTAAACATGGTAAGTGGAGTTGATTCCAAAAAGCTCTATTCTGGTCTCATCTGACCACATGACCTTCTCCCATGCCTCCTCTGGATCATCCAGATGGTTACTGGTGAACTTCAGATGGGCCTGGACATGTGCTGCCTTGAGCAGGGGGACCTTGCATACCCTATGGATTTTAAACCATGACAGCATCATGTGTTACTAATGTAATCTTTGACTGTGGTCCCAGCTCTCTTCAGGTCATTGACCAGGTTCTCCCATGTAGTTCTGGGCTTTCTCTGATTCATTCTTACTCCACGAGGCGAGATCTTGCATGGCGCCCCACATCGAGGAAGATTGACAGTCATCTTGTGTTTGGAGGTGATGGTGTAGTGGTTAAGCGTTGGGCTTGAGACCAGAGGATCCTCAGTTCAAACCCCAGTCTGACCGGAAAATCACTAAGAGCCCTTGGGCAAGGTCCTTAATCCCCAAGTTGCTCCCAGTGTGTAGTGAGCGCCTTGCATGGCAGCACCCTGACATCGGCGTGTGTGTGTTTGTGTGAATGGGTGAATGTGAGGCATAATTGTAAAGCGCTCTGAGCGTCTGATGCAGATGGAAAAGTGCTATATAAATGCATTCTATTTACAATTTTTTTCCATTTTCTAATAATTGCTCCAACAGTTGTTGCCTTCTGAGCTGCTTGCCTATTGTTGTGTAGCCTATCCCAGTCCTGTGCAGGTCTACAATTTTGTCCCTGGTGTCCTTTAGAGTTGTATTATTTTAATTATTTAATTTTGTAGTTTTTCTTCTCCCTGATGTCATGCTACTTTATGCCTTATTATATTTCAAGCTTAAATAAATAAAAGACCATCACATACAGGTATATACCTCATCAGCTCACAATTTTGAACCACATCTGTCTTTTACAGTATGCCACAAATCTTAATTATGGAACTTTAATGCTACACACTCTTTAATTAGAAAATGTTTGCAACCAACTTGCGTTTAACACTGAAGCTATTATTTTGAAATGTACAGACTTTAATTATTTTTCATGTGTCAAAACACATAAAACAAATCACAGCTGATTTTTCCTGCAGTTTTTATCTGCATGTTACACTGTTTTCCACCTTGTGCTACTTCTCCCAGTCTCTATTTCTCAATTCTCCTCCTCAAATGGTTTCCCCCAGACAACCCAAGAAAAGGCCTCTCCGATTTCCACCTGACAAATTGTCTTATCGGCCAGTGAGACGATTGGGGCAAATGAAAACATGACCTCCTTAGATGGGGTCTCTGCAGAAAACTCTGGGTAGACTGATCAGGGCAGATAATAGCTGAGGGAAGAAGATACTGCACACACACACACACAGAGATTTATCTTCTGCTACACTGATCAGCAGTGATAACGCAGTAGGAGGATAAGGGAAAGCAGTGGAGTGGCTAACAAGCACCATTAGGTTATTCTATTCATACCTACAAAGAGGGAGAGCAGGGAAGCCAGTTAACGGCCTAAAAAGACTCATTAGTACTATTCAAACTTTCAGAGAGATGCCTGCCAGCCTGACTGACGAGTTTGATGACTGACAGGCGTGTAGGATGAAAGGTAGGTGAAGGAAAGGAATGTAAAAGTCACAAAATACTAACGTGATACTAACAATAATTCAGAAGATGCAGAAAAATCTTAGATTCCCATATTGTTCTCTGATTAACATGAAAATCTGCCAAGCAGGTGGCTCTAAGGAATGACAGTTGGACAACCAATATACGAGGTCTGTGAGAAAAGTATCGGACCTTTTCATTTTTTGCAAAAACCATATGGATTTGAATCACGTGTGATTGCATCAGCCAAGTTTGAACCTTCGTGCGCATGCGTGAGTTTTTTCACGCCTGTCGGTTGCGTCATTCGCCTGTGAGCAGGCTTTGTGTGAGCAGTGGTCCACCCCTCTCGTCGGATTTTTATTGCGAATAAATTTGGAGCTTTGCTGCATCAAGTTTTTCCAGAAACTGTGAGAGACCTCCAGGTGGACACCATTCGGAAAATTCAGATGGCTTTCAGGGACGATTTTATGGGGATTACACAGATTAAGGAGTGCTCCAGCCGGTTTAAAGACCGCCCACAGCTGCTGAGAGTGCGCCGCGCTCCGAGCGCCGATCGACAGGCTGAATCAACCAGATCATTTCCAACGTGAAGGCTTTGTTGATCCGGGACATCGTCTGACTTACAAAAAAATGGTAGAAGACATGGACATCAGCACTTTTTCGGCACATTCCACTGTTACAGGAGTTTTTTTCATGGAAAGAGGAGCGGAGGAATGTGCCACTGAGCCGCTCATGGCGCGGCACAAAATCACCTCCGTGTTGGTCTCACAGGACAGCTTTGAGATGGCTTTCAGACAGCTTTCGGTGGCTTTTCAGTCGTGTGACTATCCGAGAAATTGTGGATGAGCCTGGACATGCCAGAACATGTCCTGTGAGGCTTCATCACGGCGTTGCTTTGTGCCATGCGGCACCGCCACGACGCGTGGAATTCCTCCGCATGTCTGTCTCAATGTGCCGAAAAAGTGCTGATGTCCACGTCTTCTGCAATTCCTGTACTAGTCAGACGATGTCCCGGATCAACACAGCGTCCAGGTTGGAAATGAACGGCACATTCCACTGTTACAGGAGTTTTTGTCATGGAAAGAGGAGCGGAGGAATTCTGCGCATTGCGGCGGTGCCACATGGCGCAAAGCAACGCCGTGATGAAGCCTCACAGGACATGTTCTGGCATGTCCAGCTCATTCACAATTTCTCGGATAGTCACATGACTGAAAAGCCACCGAAAGCCGTCTGAAAGCCATCCTGTGAGACCAACACGGAGGTGGTTTTGTCCCGCGCCATGAACGGCTCCATGGCGTATCCGTCCGCTTTTCTTTCCATGAAAAAAAACTCCTGTAACAGTGGAATGTGCCAAAAAAGTACTGATGTCCACATCTTCTGCCATTTTTGTGTAAGTCAGATGACATCCAGGATCAACAAAGCCTTCACGTTGGAAATGATCTGGTTGATTCAGCCTGTCGATCGGCGCTCGGAGCGCGGCCGCTCTCAGCAGCTGTGGGCGGTCTTTAAACTGGCTGGAGCACTCCTTAACCCCTTAACGCCCATCGTCGCATATATGCTACAATCTCTGACTCAAATATGCAACTTACCAAATTGACCTGTATGCCCGTTGTCGCAAATTTGCAACATACCATCATTATTATTATAACATTATAACATAAAGTCATTACCAGAATACCCAATATTACGATCTAGTTTTTGTGCAAAAGTGAAATTAATAATCTCAACATTATTTACCATCTACTTAAAGGCAAAAACACACACAAAACATTTTTTATATACAGCTATATAAATCCGGGTGTTAAGGGGTTAATCTGTGTAATCCCCATAAAATCGGCCCTGAAAGTCATCTGAATTTTCCGAATGGTGTCCACCTGGAGGTCTCTCACAGTTTCTGGAAAAAATTGATGCAGCAAAGCTCCAAATCGTTCAGACATTTTATTCGCAATAAAAATCCGACGAGAAGGGTGGACCACTGCTCACCCAAAGCCTGCTCACAGGCGAATGACGCAACCGACAGGCGTGAAAAAACTCAGGCATGCGCACGAAGGTTCAAGCTTGGCTGATGCAATCACACGTGATTCAAATCCATATGGTTTTTGCAAAAAATAAAAAGGTCCGATACTTTTTGGACAGACCTCGTATATGGACAACGATTCACTTCGAGGTGTGAGCTTCAGGCTACCTCTCTGTGTCCTTAGACAAGACACTTTATCTGCAAATCCCAGTCCACCTGACTGTAAATGAGCACCAACAATGGATGGGGAGGTAACCTGTGATGGACTGGCATCACATTCAGGGGAGTTGACATCTGTCATCCATTTCATGCTGCAGTGTCCAGGGATAAACACCAGGCTGATGGGCATTAGGGCCTTTATAGGAGTTGCATCTTCTAACAAGACAACATGATTATCATGATGTGGTGAATGCTGTGAATGACTGAAAAACATTGAACAAATATTCTCTGTGCTCTGCTTACTTATATAATAAAAGAGAAGTGGCCTCTGTGTATGTGTGTGTTTAACTTTGATCACGGAGAAACCGGAGAGAGCTGACGTTTGCTGTTTGGTATGCTTATGTATTTTGGGTCAAGGATGAATGTCACCAAAACGAAAGTTGATAGGACTAATATTTTGGGAGAAATTGGGGATATTAAGTAAAAAACAGTGAACAATGGACATTGATATCACCATTAGTCAGTCCCTGGTAACTAGATAAGCTCTGAACAAAGGAAATATCTCAACCTTGCCATTTTTAAAACATGACATCAACTAAATGTGGCAAATAATAAATACAATTATTCACAAAACTTTCTCATTTTCAGTTACTACACTACCCAGTCTTAGTCTCTTTTAGTCATTTTAGACAATCATCCAGCCAGTAAAACTATCTGTAATTGGGAACAAGAGATGGGTCTGCTATTCAGGGAAGGTTTGTGGGATAAAGCAGCTGACAGATTTCGGACATCATCTTGTGCAAAACTTTCCAAAATTTATCTTAAAGTTGTGGAAAGGCTGCATTTGTCAAAGTCCAAATTATCCAAAACTGATCCCAATGTCTCTGATCTGTGTGCAGTGCCGCCGTTCGGCATAAGCAGACTACGCAGCCTGCGTGGGGCACCAACCATGTTGCATCCATCCATGTGTTTTTTCTTTGCACCAAACTTCAGCCATATTTGATTTAGTATTTTGATGTTATCTCTCATGTTCTTGGTGTCAGGCTAGAGCCTTGTCCACTGATCAATATTTTTGGAGTTCCTGGAATCCCCACTGTGTCCCATACCAACTTGTAGGCGGATATAATTGCCTTTACCTCATTGTTAGCATATTGCAGAATGTTATCCTGGAAAGTTCCATGTCCCACATCTATTTCTTTATGGTTGAAAGATCTTATATTTTTATGAAAACTTGGAAATATCAAGTTTAGTTTCAGAGGGAGGGCTGATGGGTTTCTAAAAGTGTGGCAACCATTTATTTCTTATCTTGCATCCTTGGATACTATTGGACCTGCTTGAACTGCTTGTCATGGGTATGTGGTGTGTTTTTGTTTATTTGTTTAATTTATTTACTTAATTATTATTTTGTAGGGCCTATTGTTTTGGATGTTTTATGGAAAAAGGAAATAAAT
This sequence comes from Thalassophryne amazonica, assembly GCF_902500255.1. Classification (NCBI taxonomy): domain Eukaryota; kingdom Metazoa; phylum Chordata; class Actinopteri; order Batrachoidiformes; family Batrachoididae; genus Thalassophryne; species Thalassophryne amazonica. Next base: position 69,469,973 of record NC_047107.1, read on the forward strand.
AAATGTTTTTAAAAAATGTGAGCATGTCTGGCCTATGCCTTTTCCATCTGCTAGGGCTCTCACCCTTGAGGCACCTCCATGTTGAATCGGGCCCAGAGAAATAAGCTACATGGCAAAAATGTGTTAGCTGATGTTCCCTCACAATGCAAGTGACACTCCTCATCTGAGTCTTCCAAAGGAACCATTTAACACACTCACTCCAGCAGTACCCAAGTATCCTCTGATGAGACCTAGTACTAAAGATATCTAGTCATCACCTTCAGTCCATGACTAGTGCCCAAGTCTCATAACCATACAGTAAGACAGGAAGCACCAGGACCCTAAAGACTTGGACCTTCATTCCCCTGCAAAGATAGTGACAATCACTGTCCAGGGACTTCATGACTCCATAAGCACTATCCAGATGTCTCTTGACATCAAAAGCTGAATACCCTGCGATATGAATGGCTCTACAGGTTTGACACTTTCATTGCCTACAGATACACCACTAATGGCAAAATCCAGAAAGTCAGTAAAGGCCTGGATCTTAGTCTTACATACTGATTCCTCACTCAGCTTTTCAAGTGCTGCCAGACATTTCAAGACATTGTTTATTGATTTACCCTAACCAGACCCCAGACAAGTACTGTAGTGTTGCTACTGTAGTGTTTCATTTGCCGTGAAACCCGCCACCTCCAGTGGCTCTGTTTAGTGGGCAAAATATTTTATGACATTTTACAAGTAATACAAGTATGTGTGTTCATATTGTGCCTTATTGTGAAATTTGTGGGGGGAAAAAAAAATCAACCCAATCAAATGCATTTGACGTACACTTAAACAGAATTATCAGTGGTAGTAGGTTGGTGTGGATGAAAGAAAAGAGTTGGGTTTAAGTGACACGAAACAACTGGTGAAGGGAGCAGAGTGCAGAGCGATACTGTGCAAAGAGATGGCTAACCTTTCAGATCAGTCTCATTGTCCTACATTAAAAGCATCAGTGTTCATTGTGAAAGCAGAGGAGTTAGATGACCAAGAGAGAAGAGGTTCAACAAAATGAGATAAGTGAGCATGGTACAAATCAAGTGCAAAGGAAGTGTGCATGATTTTAAGGAAAAGGGAGCAAAGAAGAAGTAGATTTTGGTACGCTAGATAAGAGCAGCGGCTTCTTTACGTTATGCACTGCTGCTACATGATGGCGAAAGAGGAGAAAGAAAGAGAGAAGATGGGGTGAATGGCAGGTCTTTAGACAGCAGGGGCTTTGTGGTAACTTATCAGAGACTGATGCCAAAGCAGGGCAGAGAGCATAAATAAAAAGAGAAAGAGGGAAAGATTAAAAATAGAGGGATGAGAGAGGGTGGAAAATGAAGGAAGAGAGAAAAGACTGTGAAGAGCAAAGTGGAGTAAGGGAGATGAGTGTAAAGACGGCGTAAATCACTTTGCCAACCTGAATACTCCTTCAGGAGAGAGAGAGAGAGAAAGGGAGTGGGAAGGAGGGAGCACGGGACACCGAGAAAGAGTGAGAAGGTCAAGGAGAGGTATGTGATCTGGAGAGAGGGGAGAAAGGAAAGGACCAGAAAAGATCGGTTTGCATGGCAAAGGTCTGGTGTCACTCTGTCGAAGTGGTGTTTAAGAGAACTCCTTTACTTTCCTTAACTTTTCCACTTCTTCTCTCTCTGACACACAGAAACAGTGGCAGCTCCCTGCGGTGCTCCTGCTGAGACGGGTCATGTCAGACATCAACACCCGTCACATCAGCTCTTTTTCTCCCACAGTTCACCACCGCCGACGCTGTCACTAGGCTAACCCCTGCCCCCTCACCCTCGTAAGCCCAGACACTGGCTCCTAATATTCATGTAGACACACACGTCTGTGACATACACTCATAAGTCACAATACACACAAACCCACATTTGAATGCAGCAGCGCCCCAAGGAGACAGACCCCCAACTGGCGTCCACCAGCAAAGGTGCTGATCTTATGTTCTCATCTCAAACCTCTCACCCAGTGTCCTCAGATCATCTGACAAATAAAATAAGCACATAATGGGGCTTTTCTCTTGTCATTCTGTCTTTTTTTTTTCCTGAGTAATAGTTGCTTTTCCATTGCAGGAGCAAGTATCATAGGAGGATCTAGAATCAGAAAGAGGTACGGTGCATGTTTCTAGGGCAGCAGCCAAAATCCTGATTTTCCAGGGATTATTTTATATCTTTTATTTTGTTTCTCTTGGATATCTTTTTAATAGGATGCAATGGGCCCCAGACCCGAGGTCTATAGTGTCAGCTTAACATTACCGGCATTGTATCCGAGGGCTCTCTTCAAGATGGTGACCATTCCCTTAATTGCTGATAACTGCACCTCATGGGCACTTGGGTGACCAGGTTTTGGTTCAAGGTATTTCTTCAGGTTCTTCTTCATAAACCCTGTTGCCTTCACCACAACTGGTATTATGTGTGTTTCCATGTTGTCGTATGTCATTTTTAAGGTCTTGGTATTTCATGATTTTCTCCCTTTCAGCCCTATTCAGGCCAAGGGCGCAATTTAGAACTAGAAATTGGGGGGGACAAAGTGCGAGGCCCGCAGGGCCGAAGCTCACAGGCCGGGGGTCTGGGGTCCGCTTTAGGCCCCCAGAAGCCAGCGGTTTCTAGATAAGCTCAGATGCATTCTGAGCATCCAGAACAGTAATTTTAATGTTTTGAGAAGACCATAAAGTGGACACCATTTGACTTATACAATTTGAAACTGTGGATATAAGTACTTTATTCTGAGAATAGCCAGCACTGATTTTATTAACATCCTGGTGTAAATAAGGTATCACCACATGTGTAGAACTCAAAAAGAATGATAGGTTGACTTTTCATTAAAAAAACAACTGCAATGTGGTAAAATGTATTCATAAATATGAAAGAACAGGCTCTTAATAATAACTATCGCATACTGTATTTTTTTTCTCAAGATTTGTTTTTGCATAAAAAAAAACAACAGATCATAAGTTTAGGATAAATTACTTATCATGAATTTAATTTTCGAAGTGGCACTAATGACAACACTCATACTGAACATAATTTCGCTTGCATAGACTGATTTTGGAGATCAAGCAATAATTGCAGATGGGCTTTCTGAGGTCCCAGATTTTTTTCTGATTTCCTTTTCTAACTTTCAGAATTTAGTAAATTAGCATATGGTCCATTGATATTTATGTGTAGACACTAGTCCCTAGAGGCAACTATTTTTGGTTTCAAATCTGGGCAAATGCAGTCCCAGAAAATTCCGACTGTGACAAACAAGAAACAGATGTTGTAAACACGTCATTGCTGCTAAAAATACAAACTTGCAGAAACAAAGATACTATTCTGACATGGTTTTGCACATAAGACTGACATGGTTTGCACATAAGACTGGCATAGCATGTTTCAAGTACACACATATATGTCAGAAGGTGGGGGAGACATACCATATTCTGTCCCCCCTGGTTGAAAAGGTGGGGGGGACATGTCCCCCTATCCCCCACCAAATTGCGCCCATGATTCAGGCCATAGTCATTGGGGACTGTTACATCAATCATTTTGGCTGTTTTCTCTTGCTTGTTCCAGATGACAATATTAAAATATTATTAACTGAGTGCGAGGTCTGTACTGGAAAATATCAGACTGAGGTGTAAGTATGAACCAAGTGTTAGCCAGGTCCGTGCAATAAACAGAGGTCTGATAATACCGTACAGACAGAGCAAGCAAGGTTAATATTTAGTTTATTATATGGCTATTTTATATATATATATATATATATATATATATATATATATATATATATATATATATATATATATATATATATATATATATATATATACACACACAAACCTACAGTATCGCCCAAATATGATAGCTGCTGATGGTTTTTGGGCTCATAGTCAGACCTGTTCGCTTTCTTCACCTCCATGAAGAACTTGCTAACAGATGGGTCTGGTTGTTAGCTGGTAAGCTTTCAATCTGTGTTTTTTCCGATGCTGTTTAGATGTTTCTGAAGTATGTTCATGTCCAACTTGGTTTTTCTAATCATGTTTTTAGCTTTCTGGTTTGTAATAAATGCGATACATGTTTCAGACCAATTGTCATGGTAACCGGTCAGATATTTTCCCATATCCAAATCAGCTAGTCAGAGTGCACGTAGCATTGCAGCCATAAAATAACCTCCTTCGATATGTCTTCCTGCTGGCCTCTCTTTCTCATAGGAGATAGTGACATTTCCGTTGGATGAAACTGGTGCTGGCTCATGCTCCCAGATGTTTTCCTTTACTTCCACCTCCAGTTCCTTGCATATTAACCAGTGTAGATATTTACAGATCTTATTGTTGTGTTTACACTCTCAACAACTGTATGACAATATCGGCATTGATCATTTTGTGAAATTCCTGCCATTTTTTTAATTATTTGTTAAAAGTCCCTGATCTTGTGCTCCAACAAGAATTCTTTCTCCATCAAAAACCAAGTTTTCCATGTGTAAGTCACTGTATAGATCCTTCTTTATCTATGTATTCTTTTTCCAGTTCTTCTTGAAGTCATCCAGCCCTTCTGTGCTGTCTCCATCTGTCTACTCAACATTTTTGTTCTGTTTTGCTGTATTTCCCCCTGGTCTGTCGTGCTGGTTTTGTTGCAGGTCTCAGATTGTTGTTTTCTCTCTTCTAAGAGGTCTCCTCCAATGTTTTCTACCAATTTTATAATGGAGGTCTGTTGTGGCAAGGTCTCATTGTGATGTTGTGCTACCTTTTTCATGACTTCTTCAAAACTCTTAAGTACTGCCCAATACTTGTTATAGATGCTCTATAAGCCTGGTTGATTTCAGTGAGACCTAGAGTGCCTTCTCTACAAAGGAGATATATTCTGTCCATGCATTGAGCATCTTCCTGATTTTAGTATCTAACTTATTAAGTTCACCCTGTGGCCAGTCTACTATGCCAAAGTATTTTATGCCCTGTTTGAGCAGCATGGTGGCCAAGCAGTTAGTGCACTTGTTTCTAGATCAGAAGGTTCCCAGTTCAACACAACCCCTGCTGATTCTCCATAAGATGGAGAGTTGCATCATGAGGAGCATCCAGCATAAAATGGGGGGTTAAGAAGGCCATAGCTGGGGGGCTGGAAGGCAAAGCTCCCAGAACCTGAAGGTTTTTAGCCATGCTAATGCTGCCCAGAAGCACTTACTGAAAAAAAGTCTGAAGGACCAAAATGACATGGTGAGATGCTGAAGAGCTTCGATCGTTCATATCCGTGACATATACGAGGTCTATTAGAAAACTAAACGGCAGTTTTATAAAAAAAAAACTATATGGATTTGAATCACGTGCGATTACACCAGACATGCTTGAACCCTCGTGTGCATGCGTGAGTTTTTTCACGCGTGTCGGTGACGTCATTCGCCTGTGGGCAGGCTTTGAGTGAGCACTGGTCCAGCTCTCTCAGCTGAAATCCTTTGTCTGAGACGTTGCTGGAGACGGCGCGCGTTGCTTTATCAAAAATTTTTCAGGACCTGTGAGGGATATCCGAGTGGACACTATTCGAGAAATTCAGCTGGTTCTCAGTGAAAAGTTTAACGGCTGATGAGAGATTGTGGAGTTTCTTTTGCTTTAAGGACAGCTCACAAAGTGGATCGGCGCTGCGCGGTCGGAGGTGGCATCTGTCTGGCTGTTTCAAGCTGAAAACTTCTACATTTCGGGCTCTGTTCACCCAGGTCGTCGTCAGAGAACAGAGAAGTTTCAGAAGAAGTTGGCATGAGGAGTTTATGGGGACATTCCACTGTTAAAGGAGATTTTGTAATGAAAGAACGTGCGGGCAAATTCGCCGAGTCGGTTCCGTGACAACGACGCAAATAAGTCTGCTCCGCGACAGGAAAAACACCTCCGTGTTGAAAACCATTTGTAAAATTCAGGCGGCTTTTGATGGCTTCTGAAACTTCTCTGTTCTCTGACGACGACCTGGGTGAACAGAGCCTGAAATGTGGAAGTTTTCAGCTTGAAACAGCGAGACGACGCCGCCTCGGAACGCAGATCGCCGTCAGGCGCCGTGGGCCATCCTTAAAGTGACACTTGCACACCAAAATCTCTCATCAGCCGTTAAAAGTTTTACCGAAAACCAGCTGAATTTATTGAATGGTGTCCACTCAGTTGTGCCTTACAGTTTTTGAAAAAATTTTGATCAAACAAAGCAGCAGTCTCTGAGCCATTCCTAAACAATGAAAAAAACAACGAGAGGGTGGGCCACTCCTCACTCAAAGACTGCCCACAGGCGAATGACATAACCGACAGGCGTGAAAAAACTCTTGCATGCCCACGAGGGTTCAAGCATGTCTGATGTAATCACACGTGATTCAAATCCATATGGTTTTTGAAAAAAATAATAAGGTCGGATACTTTTCTAACAGACCTTGTATATTAGATCATGTGAATGACAGGTGATTCTTCTGACCAAGATGGGTCCTTTTGATAGGCCTTTTTTTTCTTTTTCTTTTTATATAATAACAAAAACAATATTAAAGGAATATGGGATATATTAAATAGCAGTATCAAAAATGGTAATAAAAAACAGAGTTACCCTCAGTATTTCATTGATAATAATGTCAAGAAGGAAAATAAGGATGAGGTAGTCAACGGTTTTAATAATTTTTTTGTAAATATTGGACCAAGCTTGGCAGAAAAAATTGCCGATTCCCAACCTGAGGATTGGAATAATAATCTCATAGAAAGAAATCCCTGTTCAATGTTCCTCACAGCAGTGGATGGAAAAGAAATTATAGACATTGTGAATAATTGTAAATATAAATCATCTACCGATTTAAATGAAATTGATATGGTGGTGGTAAAAGAGGTCATTGAATGGATTGCAGAACCATTAACATACATCTGTAACTTATCATTTCAAACAGGTTTAATTTCCCAATCAAATGAAAATAGCTAAGGTTGTGCCGCTGTATAAGACTGGGGATAGACACCACTTCACAAATTATAGACCTGTTTCTTTGCTTCCACAATTTTCCAAATTATTAGAAAAGTTATTCAATAATAGATTAGACAAATTCATAAATAAATATAAATCACTTACTGATAGTCAATATGGATTCAGAGCACATAGTTCAACATCACTTGCATTAAGAGAATCAGTTGAGGAGATTACAAACGCCATAGACCACAAATTACATTCAGTTGGAATATTTATAGACCTTAAAAGGCTTTTGATACAATCAACCATGACATATTAATCAATAAACTTGAACAGTATGGGATTAGGGGGTTGGTGTTGCACTGGGTGAGAAGCTACTTAAGTAACAGAAAACAGTTTGTGAAGTTGGGGGAATATACATCATCATGCTTGGACAATGCTTGTGGCGTCCCACAGGGGTCAATATTGGGTCCAAAACTATTTCTAATTTATATAACTGATATTGTCAATGTTTCCAAAATATTAAAATTAGTATTATTTGCAGATGACACAAGCATTTTTTGTTCCGGGGGGGATTTGCAGGAGTTACTGAGGAGGATCAGTATAGAAATGGGAAAACTGAAAATATGGTTTGACAGAAACAGATTATCATTAAACTTAAGTAAAACAAAATACATGTTATTTGGCTATTGTAATACAGACATACAGGTTCAGTTACAAGTCGAGGGGGTAGATATTGAAAGGGTACATCAATCAATCATCAATCAATTTTTATTTATATAGCGCCAAATCACAACAAACAGTTGCCCCAAGGCGCTTTATATCGTAAGGCAAGGCCATACAATAATTACGTAAAAACCCCAACGGTCAAAACGACCCCCTGTGAGCAAGCACTTGGCGACAGTGGGAAGGAAAAACTCCCTTTTAACAGGAAGAAACCTCCAGCAGAACCAGGCTCAGGGAGGGGCAGTCTTCTGCTGGGACTGGTTGGGGCTGAGGGAGAGAACCAGGAAAAAGACATGCTGTGGAGGGGAGCAGAGATCAATCACTAATGATTAAATGCAGAGTGGTGCATACAGAGCAAAAAGAGAAAGAAACACTCAGTGCATCATGGGAACCCCCCAGCAGTCTAAGTCTATAGCAGCATAACTAAGGGATGGTTCAGGGTCACCTGATCCAGCCCTAACTTTAAGCTTTAGCAAAAAGGAAAGTTTTAAGCCTAATCTTAAAAGTAGAGAGGGTGTCTGTCTCCCTGATCCGAATTGGGAGCTGGTTCCACAGGAGAGGAGCCTGAAAGCTGAAGGCTCTGCCTCCCATTCTACTCTTACAAACCCTAGGAACTACAAGTAAGCCTGCAGTCTGAGAGCGAAGCGCTCTATTGGGGTGATATGGTACTATGAGGTCCCTAAGATAAGATGGGACCTGATTATTCAAAACCTTATAAGTAAGAAGAAGAATTTTAAATTCTATTCTAGAATTAACAGGAAGCCAATGAAGAGAGGCCAATATGGGTGAGATATGCTCTCTCCTTCTAGTCCCCGTTAGTACTCTAGCTGCAGCATTTTGAATTAACTGAAGGCTTTTCAGGGAACTTTTAGGACAACCTGATAATAATGAATTACAATAGTCCAGCCTAGAGGAAATAAATGCATGAATTAGTTTTTCAGCATCACTCTGAGACAAGACCTTTCTAATTTTAGAGATATTGCGTAAATGCAAAAAAGCAGTCCTACATATTTGTTTAATATGCACTTTGAATGACATATCCTGATCAAAAATGACTCCAAGATTTCTCACAGTATTACTAGAGGTCAGGGTAATGCCATCCAGAGTAAGGATCTGGTTAGACACCATGTTTCTAAGATTTGTGGGGCCAAGTACAATAACTTCAGTTTTATCTGAGTTTAAAAGCAGGAAATTAGAGGTCATCCATGTCTTTATGTCTGTAAGACAATCCTGCAGTTTAGCTAATTGGTGTGTGTCCTCTGGCTTCATGGAAAGATAAAGCTGGGTATCATCTGCGTAACAATGAAAATTTAAGCAATGCCGTCTAATAATACTGCCTAAGGGAAGCATGTATAAAGTGAATAAAATTGGTCCTAGCACAGAACCTTTTGGAACTCCATAATTAACCTTAGTCTGTGAAGAAGATTCCCCATTTACATGAACAAATTGTAATCTATTAGATAAATATGATTCAAACCACCGCAGCGCAGTGCCTTTAATACCTATGGCATGCTCTAATCTCTGTAATAAAATTTTATGGTCAACAGTATCAAAAGCAGCACTGAGGTCTACAGAACAAGCACAGAGATGAGTCCACTGTCTGAGGCCATAAGAAGATCATTTGTAACCTTCACTAATGCTGTTTCTGTGCTATGATGAATTCTAAAACCTGACTGAAACTCTTCAAATAGACCATTCCTCTGCAGATGATCAGTTAGCTGTTTTACAACTACCCTTTCAAGAATTTTTGAGAGAAAAGGAAGGTTGGAGATTGGCCTATAATTAGCTAAGATAGCTGGGTCAAGTGATGGCTTTTTAAGTAATGGTTTAATTACTGCCACCTTAAAAGCCTGTGGTACATAGCCAACTAATAAAGATAGATTGATCATATTTAAGATCGAAGCATTAAATAATGGTAGGGCTTCCTTGAGCAGCCTGGTAGGAATGGGGTCTAATAGACATGTTGATGGTTTGGATGAAGTAACTAATGAAAATAACTCAGACAGAACAATCTGAGAGAAAGAGTCTAACTAAATACCGGCATCACTGAAAGCAGCCAAAGATAACGATACGTCTTTGGGATGGTTATGAGTTATTTTTTCTCTAATAGTTAAAATTTTATTAGCAAAGAAAGTCATGAAGTCATTACTAGTTAAAGTTAAAGGAATACTCGGCTCAATAGAGCTCTGACTCTTTGTCAGCCTGGCTACAGTGCTGAAAAGAAACCTGGGGTTGTTCTTATTTTCTTCAATTAGTGATGAGTAGAAAGATGTCCTAGCTTTACGGAGGGCTTTTTTATAGAGCAACAGACTCTTTTTCCAGGCTAAGTGAAGATCTTCTAAATTAGTGAGATGCCATTTCCTCTCCAACTTATGGGTTATCTGCTTTAAGCTGCGAGTTTGTGAGTTATACCACGGAGTCAGGCACTTCTGATTTAAAGCTCTCTTTTTCAGAGGAGCTACAGCATCCACAGTTGTCTTCAATGAGGATGTAAAACTATTGACGAGATACTCTATCTCACTTACACAGTTTAGGTAGCTACTCTGCACTGTGTTGGTATATGGCATTAGAGAACATAAAGAAGGAATCATATCCTTAAACCTAGTTACAGCGCTTTCTGAAAGACTTCTAGTGTAATGAAACTTATTCCCCACTGCTGGGTAGTCCATCAGAGTAAATGTAAATGTTATTAAGAAATGATCAGACAGAAGGGAGTTTTCAGGGAATACTGTTAAGTCTTCAATTTCCATACCATAAGTCAGAACAAGATCTAAGATATGATTAAAGTGGTGAGTGGACTCATTTACATTTTGAGCAAAGCCAATTGAGTCTAATAATAGATTAAATGCAGTGTTGAGGCTGTCATTCTCAGCATCTGTGTGGATGTTAAAATCACCCACTATAATTATCTTATCTGAGCTAAGCACTAAGTCAGACAAAAGGTCTGAAAATTCACAGAGAAACTCACAGTAACGACCAGGAGGACAATAGATAACAACAAATAAAACTGGTTTTTGGGACTTCCAATTTGGATGGACAAGACTAAGAGTCAAGCTTTCAAATGAATTAAAGCTCTTTCTGGGTTTTTGATTAATTAATAAGATGGAATGGAAGATTGCTGCTAATCCTCCGCCTCGGCCCGTGCTACGAGCATTCTGGCAGTTAGTGTGACTCGGGGGTGTTGACTCATTTAAACTAACATATTCATCCTGCTGTAACCAGGTTTCTGTAAGGCAGAATAAATCAATATGTTGATTAATTATTATATCATTTACTAACAGGGACTTAGAAGAGAGAGACCTAATGTTTAATAGACCACATTTAACTGTTTTAGTCTGTGGTGCAGTTGAAGGTGTTATATTATTTTTTCTTTTTGAATTTTTATGCTTAAATAGATTTTTGCTGGTTATTGGTAGTCTGGGAGCAGGCGCCGTCTCTACGGGGATTGGGTAATGAGGGGATGGCAGGGGGAGAGAAGCTGCAGAGAGGTGTGTAAGACTACAACTCTGCTTCCTGGTCCCAACCCTGGATAGTGACGGTACATGAAAATAAATTTCTGGGGGTGATAATAGATGATAAGATAAACTGGAAGACTCATATAAAACATATACAAAGTAAACTGTCAAGAAGCATTTCAGTTCTAAACAAAGCGAAACATATTCTGGACCACAACTCACTCCGCATTCTTTACTGCTCACTGGTTTTACCATATTTACAGTACTGTGCAGAGGTATGGGGTAATACTTATAAAGGTACAACACAATCACTATCAGTAATGCAGAAAAGAGCTATAAGAATTATTCATAATACTGGCTATAGAGATCATACAAATCCACTATTTTTACAATCCAAAATCTTAAAATTCACAGACTTGGTTCATTTTCAAACAGTACAAATCGTGTATAAATCAATAAACAATTTACTTCCAGCAAATATTAAAAATATGTTTTTTAACAGATCAAGGGATTGCAATCTGAGGGGGAAATTTAATTTAAAGCATCAGTGGGCACGAACAACATTAAAGGGTTTCTGTATTTGTCTGTGGGGTGAGGATGTGGAACAGATTGGGAGTGGGGCTCAAGCAATGTCCAAGCATGAACCAGTTCAAACAGCGGTTACAAAAATATGTTTTTTTCTAGGTATAGGGAGGAGGAAGGCTTGTAAATATATAGTATTTTATATGTAAGTAGGTATGTGTAGGTGTATATATATATATATATATATATATATATATATATATATATATATATATATATATATATATATATATATATATATATATATATATATATATATATATATATACGAGGTCTATTAGAAAAGTATCCGACCTTATTATTTTTTTCAAAAACCATATGGATTTGAATCACGTGTGATTACGTCATTCGCCTGTGGGCAGTCTTTGAGTGAGGAGTCGTCCACCCGCTCGTCGATTTTTTTCATTGTTTAGGAATGGCTCAGAGACTGTTGCTTTGTTTGATAAAAAAATTTTCAAAACTGTAAGGCACAACTGAGTGGACACCATTCAATAAATTCAGCTGGTTTTCGGAAAAAATTTTAACGGCTGATGAGAGATTTTGGTCTGTAGTGTCGCTTTAACGACGGTCCACGGCGCCTGACGGCGATCTGCGCTTCGAGGCGGCAGCGTCTCGCCGTTTCAAGTTGAAAACTTCCACATTTCAGGCTCTGTTGACGCAGTAAGTCGTCAGAGAACAGAGAACTTTCAGAAGAAGTCGGCATGAGGAGTTTATTCGGACATTCCATTGTTAACGGTCATTTTGTAATGAAAGAACGTGCGGACAGAGTCGCATGTCGGGCTGGACCCGACCGCGGGGGGTCGCGGCAGGAAAAACACCTCCGTTGGAAATCTTAACGGGCAAGTTGGAACATGCCCAAGCTGTTAAACAATTTCTCAGTTACTCACTTGTTGAAAGCCATTAAAAGCCGCCTGAATTCTACAAATGGTTTTCAACACGGAGGTGTTTTTCCTGTCGCGGCGCATACAGATTTGCCGAGTCGTCACGGAAACGACTCGGCGAATTTGCGCGTACATCTTTCATTAAAAAAATGTCCTTAAACAGTGGAATGTCCGCATAAATTCCTCATGCCGGCCTCTTCTGAATCTTCTCTGTTCTCTCACGATGTCCTGGGTGAATTAAGCCTTAAATTAGGATGTTTTCAGCTCGAAACAGGCCGACGACAGCGCCTGGAAGCGCTGCAGGACGTCCCGCTCCGTGGGAAGTCCTTACACCGACAGAAACACCCCATAATCTCTCATCAGCCGTTAAACTTTTCACAGAAAACCAGCTTAATTTCTCGAATAGTGTCCACTCGGATATTCCTCACAGGTCCAGAAAAAATTTTGATAAAGCAACGCGCGCCGTCTCGAGCAGCGTGTGAAACAAAGGAATTCAGCCGAGAGGGCGGGACCACATCTCACTCAAGGCCTGCCCACAGGGAAATGACGTCACCGACACGCGTGAAAAAACTCACGCATGCGCACGAGGGTTCAAGCATGATTGGTGTAATCGCATGTCATTCAAATCCATATAGTTAAAAAAAAAAAATAAAAGGGTCGGTTTATTATCTAAGAGACCTCGTATATATATATATATATATAGAAGGGGGTAGGGATAAATAAGCTGATGCTTCACCCTACCCCTTTTCGGACATGTTGGGTACACAGTAGGAACTTTTTTGTTGTTTTCACTGATCTATCTTGTATTTGTTGTTGTATCAAATGTTTGAAATAAACAGTATTCATTCATTCATTCTTCTTTGTTTTTTTAATTAAATACCTCTGAATGTCTGTTCTGGGTTTTATCCTTGGATGTCACCCATGATGACTACAGTAGTTAAAAAGAATAAGCCAACATAAATATCAGAGAGCTGGCTATGACGGAAAACCAAGTCACATTGAAACTGAGAAAATTCAGAAAGTCAAATGCACTACACAACAATACAATTTAGAATTTTTTGAAAAATAATTTATTGGTGTACTGAACACAGACATCCAATGGTTCACCAAAGAAAATTGATAATAATCATCCTAACTGAATAAAAACCAGAAATGAAATACAAGTAATAAAAATTAAATAAAAGTAAGAAACTAACAGAAAAATGCAACACTTTAATAACTTTGATTTGTACCATTTTTTCTGCTAGTTTTATTCCTTAAAAAGTTAAGAGGTCGGTAACACAAAGACAGCCGTTGCCACTTTATCCAGGTGTAGAGCAGATGGGGGTTGGGGGTGGAGGGCAAAGGAGGTACTTTGGGACTAAAGCACTCAAATGCTTCACATCAGGTTGCTGTGGTGGATGAGTGCTGCTCAGCCATGTTGCCAGGACAAACCGAATGGGTGGGTGGCAGTGGCATTCAGTTTTCACAATTGTTCTGGACTAAAAATGGTATGAAAAGCACTGTGTATACCATTACAGTATGACAAGGAAATGTAGAGTGCTAATAATACAACAATAAGATGAGTAACAACCCTTTCTTTGATACAAAACTCCTTACAAACACTAACCACTCTCACTCACTGCATGTCAGCATCAGAGTGCAGCACACAGCATGCACGACAGCTGCATAGCATGATCATTTTTCAGTTTGGGTCAATATAAACAGTTGCTAGCTTACCATTAAAAGACCTACGGGTGATGCATCTTGGTGTGGAATCTTGTAAGGACCTGATCCTTCTGTTCATTCAGGCTTTTACATGTGAGGGCTCTCTCAAAGGCTGACTGAAGCAGTTGCATCTTGCATGCTTGGAGCATGGAATGACATGGTCATTGAAGACATTCTGCAATACTGAGCATGGATTTTCACACATCACAGTGGTGGCAAGAAGTGTTGATCTAAGTTTTATACTGTAGGTGTCACAACATATGTTATGGCTTCCAGTGTTTCGTGGTACTGTCAGGAGTTTCTGTGCTGTCCATGTCTCTTTTGAGTGCACGGACAACTGTTTCCTCACCAGAAAACCTCTCACTTCTGGGTTTGCCATCTAAAGAGCAGAAAGGCAGATGCTTCTCTGATTGTTTTATTTCATGTTACACCTAAAACACTGCTATGGTTATTTATATGACAAAATACAAATCCTTCACATCTTATTTTGTGCCCAGATTTCACACCATGTAAATAGCAATTTGGAGTTGGATATGCCCTAAATGCACCTGTGATATGTGCTTTAGACTGTGCATATCACACAGTCTAAAGCGTAGTCTAATGTAGTCTCCACGACTCATAACATGCGAGAATCATGAGAGATGCTTGCAAGGGTTTGACAACGGATGAAACCACATGGTGAGTGACTGGAGAATCTGACATTCCTTCTTGGAGACATGCAGAAGCTACATGGGAAGAATGCCAAGATAGCAGAGATGATCGGAGAGGAACAGCACTTCTGGAAGTGGCTGAGGGAATCCAACAGCTCTTCTGCTGGGCAATTTGGAATTATGATTTGAATTTGTTTTGTACTGAGGAACGCAATGGGGAAAAATACCCACTGCTGGATAGACTGGGATAATGCAAGTAAAGTGAGAGGTAGCATGACCGGGAATAAAACCCTGGTCTATATATTGGTATCTCAACTCCTTTCCCACTGTGTTTCAAAAGTGTCGTACAGCTTTACTTCAGTTTAGAGTAGGTCACTCAGTGGGAGGAGTTGTTGATCTTCCAATATATAGACCTCGGTTTGAAGAGGTTATTCATTGTAGAAAAAACATAAAACCTGCCACACTTTTTCCTTGCTATTGATCACTACATACTGGAATTTCATCACAATCTGACCAGAACACTAAAGGTTATTGGAGTTTAAAAACACCTTACTCTTATGTTGCATTTATTTTCTCCAAATTTGTCACACAGCTTCACCTGGGCCCTACCACGTGCTGGGTAATCGGGAGAGTCGGGAGTTTTCCCGGTGGGCTGGTCCAACCTGGGGCCGTTGTGAGGGGGTGTTAATATATGCATACATATATGACCACCACTGTTAGGCTCCACAGCAAGACACTTGGGCTGCTGTATCTTAAAGAGAAGACATTAAGTGTTGTAAATGTTTTACAGTCACAAAAATTCACAAGAAAATAACTCGACTGCTTCTTTTGCAACGCTGTTATCTTTTCCAAAGCCTAATGTAGGGACATCCCATTACACGTTTAACACCCCTATGCATTCATTACAGTTAGTTCAGTCCAATCAAGCCCTGTGCACCCAGATGGGACTTGCGCTACCCGTGAGTGAAAAGATGGACAGAAAAAAGCCAGGTGGAGCTGCAGAAGATAAATTAAGAAAAAGAAAGCTTTGGAGGAAGATGCTGCCAAGTGTGCAAAGCTCACAGAAATTTTTTCAAGAAGACAGAGCGAAGAGGGAAATGGTAAATGGGGCTACATGCCTGTTGATGCAACATTTGTAGTACAGTACCACCTCTTCCAGCTACTTACAGACTTCACTGACCTAAGCTGGACAGACACTGTACGATATTTTCAATCATTGTACTTGGCTCCAGCTAAAATTGTGTGACAAAACCGCAGGGTTTAAAAATTCAGAGTGCACGGTTCATGTTCTCACACTGTACAGTCCGATGCTCTGATGCGATCTGACTGCTCACATTGTACATTCAAAAACCACACGTCAGGCTCGTGTTTCCAAAAGCAAAACGTAACAGAAGCTTTTTTTTTCTTTTTAAAAAAAAATTTATTTCATGCCTATCAGCACGCACAGTGAGTGAAGTCAGGTGGGGGTAGACTGAATGCATTTGGCTCATGACCGAAAGAACGAGATCGCGAGTACAATCGGCCGAGATGCATTTCCTCCGCAGGGTGGCTGGGTGCTCCCTTAGAGATAGGGTGAGGAGCTCGGTCACTCGGGAGGAGCTTGGAGTCGAGCCGCTGCTCCTCCATGTCAAAAGGAGCCAGTTGAGGTGGCTCGGGCATCTTTTCCGGATGCCTCCTGGACGCCTCACTGGAGAGGTGTTCAGGGCACGTCCCATCGGGAGGAGGCCCCAGAGAAGACCCAGGACACGCTGGAGGGACTACATCTCTCGGCTGGCTTGGGAATGCCTTGGGGTTCCCCCAGAGGAGCTGGGGGAGGTGTGTGTGGATCGGGAGGTCTGGGCAGCTTTGCTTGAGCTGCTGCCCCCGCGACCCGACTCCGGATAAAGCAGAAGAAAATAGATGGATGGATGGATGGATGGATGGATGCCTGCAACATGTTTCAAAAAAGCTGGGACAGTGGTATGTTTACCACTGTGTTACATCACCTTTAATTCTAACACTCAATAAGCATTTGGGAACTGAGGACACTAATTGTGTCATGATTGGGTATAAATGGAGCATCCCCAAAAGGCTCAGCCGTTCACAAGCAAAGATGGGGCGAAGATCATTACTTTGTGAACAGCTGTGGGAAAAAATAGTCCAACAGTTTAAGAACAATATTTCTCAACTTTAATTGCAAGGAATTTAGGAATTCCGTCATCTACAGTCCATAATATAATTAGAAGATTCAGAGAATCTGGAGAACTTTCTACAAGTAAGCGGCAAGGCCAAAAACCAACATTGAATGCCCATGACCTTTGATCCCTCAGGTGGCACTGCATTAAAAACTGACATCATTGTGTAAAGGATCTTACCATGTGGGCTCAGGAATTCTTCAGAAAACCATTGTCAGTTAATACAGTTTGTCGCTACATCTACAAGTGCAAGTTAAAACTCTACCATGCAAAGCGAAAGCCATACATCAACAACATCCAGAAACGTTGCCGCCTTCTCTGGGCCCGAGCTCATTTGAAATGGACAGACGTCTGTGATGTCTGTGTGGTGTCATTATGAATTCATTCATACCAATCAATCACAAATACTTTACTGATCAATACGGTGCATCCAAAAAGTATTCACAGTGCTGCACTGTTTCCACATTTTTTAATGTGGAAACAATTCCAAAATGGATTGAACATCTCTGTGCACCAACATTCCCCATCCAACCTGATAGAGCTTGAGAGGTGCTGCAAAGAGGAATGGGCAAAACTGCACAAAGATAGGTGCACCAAGCTTGTGGCATCATATTTAAGAAGACTTAAGGCTGTAATTGCTGCCAAAGGTGCATCAACAAAGTACTGACCAAGGGGTGTGAATGCTTAAGTGCATGTGATTTCTTTGATCTTTTTTTTTTTTTTAATTTGCCAAAATTAAAAAAAAAGTTTTTTTCATGTTGTCAGTATGGGGTGTTGTGAGTAAAATTTTGAGGGAAAAAATTTATTTCAATCATTTTGAAATAAGGCTGTAACATAAAATGTGGAAAGAGTGAAGCGCTGTGAATACTTGCTGGATGCACTGTATGTTTGTTACCCTGTTCGTCTGTGAAACAGTGATAGCATGGTGTTGTTTTCACTGGAGTGCATGTGTCTGTGTGCTTGTGGACAAAATAACTCACAAAGTGATGGATTCCCTTCAGATGTGGTGGGAATACTACTTGAATGGATTAGATTAGATTTTGTAGTAGTTTGGTCAAAGGTGAAAGTCAAAGTAGTAAGTAAGTAATGTTTATTTATATAGCACCTTTCACAGACAAGGAAAGTCACAAGGTGCTTCACAAAAAACACACACAGATAAAAATACTGAGAATAAAAGACAATGTACATCACAATAAAATAACTCTAAGACACACACTAAGTAAGTCCCTTCGGCTGCTCCCTTGTTTGCACTCGGGGTCACCACAGCAAATCCAAGGTGGATCTGCATGTTGATTTGGCACAGGTTTTACGCCGGATGCCCTTCCTGACGCAACTCCACATTACATGGAGAAATGTGGCAGGGGTGGGATTTGAACCCAGAACCTTCTAAACTGAGACCAAGCGCATTAACCACTTGGCCACCACCCCTGCTAACTCTAAGACACACACAGTGGTCATAAAACAGCCCTCTCACTACTAAGGATTGAATGCTGGAGCAAAGGTGGGTTTTAAGTTTGCTCTTAAAAACATCGACAGAGTCCAGCGAACAAAAAGACAAAGGGAGATCATCCAGAGCCTTGGTGCAATGGCCTGGAAAGCGCATCTCCTCGGGTCTTAAAGTGGGTACGAGGGACCCTCAGAAGGTTCTGATCCACTGACTCAGGCTCCGAGCGGGAGCGTAGGGACATAATAGGCCTCTAATGTAGGAGGGAGCTGGCCCATGCAAAGCTCTAAAAGTCAACACGAGGATCTTAAAATGGAAAAGCAACGACACTGGGAGCCAATGAAGAGACTTTAAAATAGGAGAGATATGAGTCCTTTTGTTTGAGCGAGACAGCAGCCTTGCTGCAGAATTTTGGACCTGCTGCAGACAGGACAGCTCCTTTTTGTTCAGACTGGAAAACAAACTGTTGCAGTAGTCCAAACGAGAAGATACAAAGGCATGAATAATCAACTTAAGATCATCTTTTGAACAATTGATCTGAATTTAGAATCTTCCTCAACTGGTAGAAACAGTTTTTGGTTAGCTGCTTGGAATGATGCTCAAATGACATTTTTTATCAAAGATAACACCTAGGTTTCTCAGGCTAGATTTTGCTGATGAGCTCAAACGACCTAAATACTGTTTAATCCCCGGAATGACATCATCGGGGGCAACAACCAGCACCTCAGTTTTATCCAAATTTAACTGCAGCGAATTTGCACCGAGCCATTGTTTTATTTTGTCAAGGCAGTTCAGTAGAGAGTCCAATTTCTGGATCTCAGGGGCTTTAAATGAGCAGTAAATTTGGATGTCATCAGCAAATAAATGATAAGAAACATCAACAAACTCCTGGATAATCTTTCCTAAGGGGAAAACATAAAGCAAAAACAAAATTGGATTTTAAAAGAAAACTGTCAGACTAGAAGCACTCGGAGACCGCAAACTTCTGCCAAGGCCATAGGGTCACTGACATCACATGGCATACCCTTTGGCAAAGAGACTTATTCCACATCGTTTCACGCATCTTCCGTCATGTTTCAGATTCAGTGGTTAAACCCTTAGATCTTCAGCAAATGTATTTCGAAAGAGAAACTGCATGAATACACAAGTTTTTTTTTATTTTCTAATAAGTTGATTCAGTGAGGAGAAACAAATGCTAAATGATTGTTGTGTCATAACTTAATTTTTGTTCAACCTTTGTGACCCGTCTTCATGAAGTTAGATGCAAAAATCACACAATTGGCCAATCCTGCAATGATAAAGAATCCTTAAAAAAAAATACTGGATCTGGATTCTGTGTTCCAGATCATAACAAAAATTTAATGACTTCTAAGTTAGGCAGATACACCCTGGTAAAAC
Organism: Thalassophryne amazonica; assembly: GCF_902500255.1. Taxonomy (NCBI): domain Eukaryota; kingdom Metazoa; phylum Chordata; class Actinopteri; order Batrachoidiformes; family Batrachoididae; genus Thalassophryne; species Thalassophryne amazonica. The sequence goes on from NC_047107.1 coordinate 69,489,895, forward strand.
TTTTATTGAAATCCATTGAGGATTTTTTGAGTAATCCTGCTAACAAACCAACCAACCAACTAACCAACCAACCAACGAACAAACGGACGCGACCGAAAACATAACCTCCTTGACGGAGGTAAAAATCACCTTTATTTGTATATCTCAAAAACCAATAAGCCTAGCTGGGTCAAACTTGATGGGAGTATTACTTGGATAGATATCTAGAGAAAATTAGATTTTGGAGGAGTTTGGTCAAAGGTCAAGATCAAGAAAATACAATTCAAAATTTTTGAATATTTCAACAATCAAGACAACTATAGATGGATAATCTAAAACATATACTGATCAGACTGTCTGGATAGGTTCCAGCCCCCCCCCACACACACACACACACTCACACCACCACCACCACTGACCCTTAATTGGAGTAAGTGGAGAAATTGGATGGATAATAAGAGCCAGCGACATGACAGCAACAACTTTTTAAGGTGACCTACGACTCTGATTTTAAAATCTAATTTTTGAGAAAACAATGCCCAGAGCTATTTTTGATCATAACCTCACTCTTAATTAAGCTACAGTCCTACAAAAACTGGTCCAGGATTGACAGGTTAGAGATTCAGTGTGGTGTCAGACTGGATGCTGCATATATCATTCTGTATTTCTGTCATTCTTAAAGTCAGAGTCAAAAGTGCAACTTTTTGTTTTTCATATGAAATGTGGTCCGCACTCAGAAAAGGTCTTCAGATGAGGTGATGTGTGTACGTCTGTGTGGGTACTTGTTGGTGGGGTTACATCCCAGACATGTTTCCACGGTAACAAGGTGCTCCCTGTCGCCGTCGGGTCTCGGCCAAGTTGGGCGCCATGGTGACTGGGTGGTGACAGACACTTTGACGAGTCCGCCAAGCCAGTGTGGTTGGGTCAACCTTAAAAAGTCACACAAATGCACAGACAAGTACACTTCACAGACAATAAATATATGAAACGCATATAATTTACATTTATGTGTACACCCTGCAAACACATTAACAGACAAGGTTGTGTAGGATTACTTTGAAATGTAATCCAAAAGTAATCATATTACAAGTAATCCAAATGTATGTACATACATACATGTAATCCACATGTATTCCTTCAAAGTAACCCTACCCAACCTTGTTAACAGATATATGAGCAATATGAGATGCTCACGTTCAGACGAATGCAAAATCAACTCAAACCCACCAGATGTGTTTTGTACATTGTGTGCACACTTGTGTTTGTGCCTACTTTTGTGTGCTTTACGACATATGCAAAAAGATGTTTGCAACAGTAGAAAAATGTAGTTTTTATGTGAATAATGAAAGGCTTTATCGTTGATATTGCCAAAACCATGACATCTTTTAAAACATCAGCAGCGCTCATCTTTATTTACATTAATAGCATCGATGTGTTTTTTTGTGTGTGTGTTGCCTGCACTGGGATTGGTGATTTATATTTCTGCAGCATATCCACCTACACGTATCTGCATAGAAACACATACACACAGATATCTACATAGCCAGTGGAAGTTCACAGCAACTAAGACACCAAAGAGTATCAAAATGCAGATGTATAACACACTCACACTCTCCAAAAACTTGACCAGGAGGAGGACAGGAGAAGGCAAGGAGCCACAGTTTGAGCCTCCTGCTGTGATGGGTCATGACCCCTATCAGACTCTGTGTCAGTCTGACTATTGTCCCCAAGTGTAGTGCACAAAGCACACACACACACACACACACCACACACACACACACACACACACACACCACACACACACACACACACACACACACACACACACACACACACACACATACACATACACACACACTGCTATAACTTACATGGTCTCCATGACAATGGAATGGGGAGGTGACAGTAAGAGGGCGGCAGAATGGCGCTGTATCTGCTGCTGTGGTTTTTGATTAGAAGAAATCAGGAAATCATCATGATACAGTATACAGTGCATCAGAAAAGTATTCACCGAGCTTCACTTTTTCCACATTTTTTATGTTATAGCCTTATTCCAAAATGGATGAAATTCATTATTTTTACACAAAATTCTACACATTATATCCCTTAATGAAAATATTAAAATTTTTTTTTATTTTTTATTTTAGCAAATTTATTTAAAAAAAAAAAAAACTAAGAAATCACATGTACGTAAGTACTCACAGCCTTTGCCATGAAGCTCAAAATTAAGCTCAGGTGCATCCTGTTTTCACTGATCATCCTTGAGATGTTTCTACAGCTTAATTGGAGTCCACCTGGGATAAATTCAGTTGATTGGACATGATTTGGAAAGACACACACCTGTCTACATATAAGGTCCCACAGTTGACAGTGCATGTCAGAGCATAAACCAAACATGAAGTCAAAGGAATTGTCTGTAGACCTCCGAGACAGGACTGTCTGGAGGCACAAATCTGGGTAAGAGTACAGAAACATTTCTGCTGCTTTGAAGGTCCCAATGAGCACAGTGGCCTCCATCATCTGGAAATGGAAAAATTTCACTCTGTTACAGCTCCAGCATTCCTCTGTGGAGAGACAAGAACTTTCCAGAAGGACAACCATCTCTGCAGCAATCCACCAATCAGGCCTGTATGGTAGAATGGCCAGACAGAAGCCACGCCTTAGTAAAAAGCACATGGTAGCCCTCCTGATGTTTGTCAAAAGGCACCTAAACTCTCAGACTCTCAGACTATGAGAAACAAAATTCTCTGGTTTGATGACACAAAGATTGAACTCTTTGGTGTGAATGCCAGGTGTCATGTTTGGAGGAAATCAGTGAAGCAATGTGGTGGCAACATCATGCTGTGGGGATGTACATTCAACAAAAATATAAATGCAACACTTTTGGTTTTGCTCCCATTTTGTATGAGATGGACTCAAAGATCTAAAACTTTTTCCACATACATAATATCACCATTTCCCTCAAATATTGTTCACAAACCAGTCTAAATCTGTGATAGTGAGCACTTCTCCTTTGCTGAGATAATCCATCCCACCTCACAGGTGTGCCATACCAAGATGCTGATTAGACACCATGATTAGTGCACAGGTGTGCCTTAGACTGCCCACAATAAAAGGCCACTCTGAAAGGTGCAGTTTTATCACACAGCACAATGCCACAGATGTCGCAAGATTTGAGGGAGCGTGCAATTGGCATGCTGACAGCAGGAATGTCAACCAGAGCTGTTGCTCGTGTATTGAATGTTCATTTCTCTACCATAAGCCGTCTCCAAAGGCGTTTCAGAGAATTTGGCAGTACATCCAACCAGCCTCACAACCGCAGACCACGTGTAACCACACCAGCCCAGGACCTCCACATCCAGCACGTTCACCTCCAAGATCGTCTGAGACCAGCCACTCGGACAGCTGCTGAAACAATCGGTTTGCATAACCAAAGAATTTCTGCACAAACTGTCAGAAACCGTCTCAGGGAAGCTCATCTGCATGCTCGTCGTCCTCATCGGGGTCTCGACCTGACATTCGTCGTCGTAACCGACTTGAGTGGGCAAATGCTCACATTCGCTGGCGTCTGGCACGTTGGAGAGGTGTTCTCTTCACGGATGATGCGAAGGAGATGTGTTGCACTGCATGAGGCAAATGGTGGTCACACCAGATACTGACTGGTATCCCCCCCAATAAAACAAAACTGCAGCTTTCAGAGTGGCCTTTTATTGTGGGCAGTCTAAGGCACACCTGTGCACTAATCATGGTGTCTAATCAGCATCTTGATATGGCACACCTGTGAGGTGGGATGGATTATCTCACCAAAGGAGAAGTGCTCACTATCACAGATTTAGACTGGTTTGTGAACAATATTTGAGGGAAATGGTGATATTGTGTATGTGGAAAAAGTTTTAGATCTTTGAGTTCATCTCATACAAAATGGGAGCAAAACCAAAAGTGTTGCGTTTATATTTTTGTTGAGTATATTTCAGCAGCAGGAACTGGGAGATTAGTCAGGATTGATGAATGCAGCAATGTACAGAGACATCCTGGATGAAAACCTGCTCCAGAGCGCTCTTGACCTCACACTGGGATGACAGATCATCTTTCAGCAGGACAATGACCCTAAGCACACAGCCAAGATATCAAAGGAGTGGCTTCAGGACAACTCTGTGAATGTCCTTGAGTGGCCCAGTCAGAGCCCAGACCTGAATCCGATTGAACATCTCTGGAGAGATCTGAAAATGGCTGTGCACTCACGCTCCCCATCCAACCTGATGGAGCTTGGGAGTTGCTGCAAAGAGGAATGGGCACTGCCCAAAGATAGGTGCACCAAGCTTCATATTATATATATATATATATTATATATATTATATATATATATATATTCCAAGCATCATATTCAAGAAGACTTGAGGCTGTAATTGCTGCTAAAGGTACATCAACAAAGTATTGAGCAAAGGGTGTGAATACTTAAGTACATGTGATTTCTTATTTTTATTATTATTATTATTTTAACAAATTTGCAAAAATTAAAAATATCATGTTGTCATTATGGGGTGTTGTGAGTAGAATTTTGAGGAGAAAAAATGAATTTATTCCATTTTGAAAATAAGGCTGTAACATAACAAAATGTGGAAAAAGAGAAGGGCTGTGAATACTTTCTGGATGCACTGTACATGCACTGTGCATATGTTATATGTATTTATGTAGGTATGTATGTATACATGTGACCACAAGTTGCAGCTATACATATATTCGATAGTCGCAAAGAAATCTGTTTAAAAAAAGAGGGAGGTAGAACAGCTGAAGGGGCTCATGCAAAGCATGAGATTGGATTTACATATGTTGACAGTGCCATCATGTAGTAAACCATTGGATTTAAGGTGATGGTCTAGTGGTTGGGCTTGAGACCAGAAGATCCTGGGTTCAAAATCCCCGCCTGACTGGAAAATCACTAAGGGCCCTTGGGCAAGGTCTTTAATCCCCTATTGCTCCCGGTGTGTAGTGAGCGCCTTGTATGGCAGCACCCTGACACCGGGTGAATGTGAGGCATTATTGTAAAGCGTCTGATGCAGATGGAAAAAGTGCTATATAAATGCAGTCCATTTACCATTAATCCAGGTATTTCAAATAAAACTACACTAAAAGTTAAACATTCTCAGTGATTGAGGGGCTAAATAAAATTACTGTTGGGAAGGTGTCGTAGCACGGACCCACAACAGGGGGCGCAAATGAACGGACAATGAATACTGCTGGCAGAAAGCAGAAATATGATGAGTGAGTGTGAGTCCGCACACTCAGTAAATCCACAGTTAACGAGGGAGGAAGCGCCTCCACCTCCAAGCACACACTCGTGCAGCTCCTGTTTGAGCACTTATCTGGGTGGGAGGTGTTGCGAAGCCGTCGCTGAACACCTCAAACGCCACCTCCACAGACGAGTCTCACCGACAGGAAAACGGCTGCAAAGAAGAGTTTAGACAGATATACAGTCTTAAGTTCACAGAGAAATTTCCTTGGTAATGGTAGTCGATTTCTCGGCGGGGAGGTGGAGTTGCAGTCCGGCTTTTATGGTGGTGATGATGAACGAGTGACAGCTGGTGCAGAGGATGAGTGACAGCTGTCACTTCTTCTGGGTCTGGCGCCCTCTCGTGCTTGGAGCCCGCACTCCAAGCAGGGCGCCCTCTGGTGGTGGTGGGCCAGCAGTACCTCCTCTTCAGCGGCCCACACAACAGGACCCCCCCTCAACGGGCGCCTCCTGGCGTCCGACCAGGCTTGTCCGGATGTCTTGCGTAGAACTCGGCCAGGAGGGCCGGGTCCAGGATGAAGCTCCTCTTCACCCAGGAGTGTTCTTCAGGTCCATACCCCTCCCAGTCCACCAGATATTGGAAACCCCGGCCCTTACGACGGACGTCCAGGAGCCTGCGGACTGTCCAGGCAGGCTCCCCGTCAATGAGCCGGGCAGGAGGCGGCGTAGGTCCCGGAGTACAGAGGTGCGAGATGCGGTGTGGTTTGAGACGGGAAACATGAAAGACAGGGTGAATCCGCAGTGAAGCCGGGAGTTGAAGCTTCACTGCGGCCGGGTTGATGATCTTGAGGATCTTAAAGGGTCCAATGAATCTGTCTTTCAACTTTGGGGAGTCGACACACAAAGGGATGTCCTTGGTCGAGAGCCACACCTCCTGCCCGGGCTGGTATGTGGGGGCCGGGGAACGCCGGCGGTCCGCATGGGCCTTGGCCCTCGTCCGGGCCTTTAACAGGGCAGAGCGGGCGGCCTGCCACACCCGGCGGCACCTCCTGAGGTGGGCCTGGACCGAGGGCACACCGACCTCTCCCTCCACCAGCGGGAACAATGGGGGCTGGTACCCCAAACATGCCTCAAAAGGGGAGAGGCCGGTAGCAGACGAAACTTGGCTGTTGTGGGCATACTCGATCCAGGCCAGATGGTGACTCCAGGCCGCCGGATGCGCGGAGGTGACACACCGAAGGGCCTGCTCCAACTCCTGGTTGGCCCGCTCTGCCTGGCCGTTGGTCTGGGGGTGGTACCCGGACGAGAGACTCACGGTGGCCCCCAGCTCCTTGCAGAAACTCTTCCACACCTGTGAAGAGAACTGGGGACCACGATCTAATACAACGTCCGATGGTATCCCATGCAGCCGCATGACGTGGTGGACCAGGAGGTCTGCCGTCTCCTGGGCCGTCGGGAGCTTCGGGAGGGCCACGAAGTGGGCCGCCTTGGAGAACCGGTCCACTATCGTGAGAATCACGGTGTTGCCCTGGGATGGCGGGAGGCCCGTGATGAAATCCAGGCCGATGTGAGACCAGGGGCGATGAGGCACTGGCAGGGGTTGGAGGAGGCCCGTCGTCCTCCGATGGTCTGCCTTGCCCCTGGCGCAGATGGTACAGGCCTGGACGTAGTCCCGGACGTCGGTTTCCAGGGACGCCCACCAGAAGCGCTGCTGGACTACTGCCACGGTCCTACACACTCCGGGATGACAGGACAGCTTGGACCCGTGACAGAAGTCCAATACGGCAGCTCTTGCCTCTGGTGGGACGTACAGTCAGTTCTTGGGGCCAGTCCCCGGGTCTGGGCTCCTTGTCAGGGCCTCCCGGACGGTCTTCTCCATGTCCCAGGTGAGGGTGGCCACGACAGTGGACTCGGGGATGATGGTCTCGGTGGGGTTCGACAGCCCCGCTTTGGCTTCTTCTTCGTGCACCCGGGACAATGCATCTGGTTTTTGGTTCTTGGTCCCGGGGCGATACGTGATCTGGAAGTCAAAGCGCCCGAAGAACAGAGACCAGCGGGCTTGCCTGGGGTTCAGCCGCTTGGCAGTCCGGATGTACTCCAGGTTCCGATGGTCCGTGAAAACCGTGAAGGGCAACGATGCCCCCTCCAGCAGGTGTCTCCACTCTTCAAGAGCCTCCTTCACCGCAAGAAGTTCCCGATTGCCGACGTCATAGTTCCGTTCAGCGGGGGTCAACCTCCGGGAATAAAAGGCACAAGGATGGAGAACCTTATCAGCCTCCACGCTCTGGGACAGCACGGCTCCTATCCCTGAGTCAGAGGCGTCCACTTCTACTATGTACTGGCGATCAGGATCAGGCTGCACCAGAACTGGTGCAGTCGAGAACCGGCGTTTCAACTCCTGGAACGCGGCTTCGCACCGATCCGATCAGGCGAAGGGGACCTTGGTGGAGGTCAGGGCAGTCAGGGGGCTAACTACCTGACTGTAACCTTTAATGAACCTCCTGTAGAAATTTGCAAAGCCTAGGAACTGCTGTAGTTTCCTGCGGCTTGTTGGTTGGGGCCAATCTCTCACCGCCGCAACCTTAGCCGGATCAGGGGCGACGGAGTTGGAGGAGATGATGAACCCCAGGAAGGACAAAGACGTGCGGTGGAACTCGCACTTCTCGCCCTTCACAAACAGCCGGTTCTCCAACAACCACTGTAGGACCTGACGTACATGCTGGACATGGGTCTCAGGGTCCGGGGAAAAGATGAGTATATCGTCCAGATATACGAAGACGAACCGATGCAGGAAGTCCCGCAAGACGTCATTTACCAAAGCTTGGAACGTCGCGGGGGCGTTAGTGAGGCCGAACGGCATGACCAGGTACTCAAAATGACCTAACGGGGTGTTGAATGCCGTCTTCCATTCGTCTCCCTTCCAGATCCGAACCAGGTGGTACGCGTTTCTAAGATCCAATTTAGTGAAAATTTGGGCTCCATGCAGGGGCGTGAACACTGAATCCAACAGAGGTAACGGGTATCGGTTGCGAACCGTGATCTCGTTCAGCCCTCTGTAATCAATGCATGGACGGAGTCCGCCGTCTTTTTTACCCACAAAAAAGAAACCAGCACCCATCGGGGAGGTGGAGTTCCGGATCAGCCCGGCAGCTAAGGAGTCCCGGATGTAGGTCTCCATTGATTCGCGTTCCGGACGTGAGAGGTTGTACAACCTACTGGACAGGTACTCAGCGCCCGGGACCAAATCGATGGCACAATCATACGGTCGGTGCGGGGGAAGAGTGAGCGCCAGATCTTTGCTGAAAACGTCAGCAAGATCATGGTACTCCTTTGGCACCGCCGATAGATTAGGGGGGACTTTGACCTCCTCATTAGCCGTAGTGCCGGGAGGGACCGAGGATCCTAAACACTCCCGGTGGCAGGTTTCGCTCCACTGCGTGACTACCCCGGACAGCCAATCTATCCGGGGATTGTGCTTCACCATCCATGGAAAGCCCAAAATCACTCGGGAGGTAGAAGGTGTTACATGGAACACTATCTCCTCCCTGTGATTCCCAGACACAACCAAAGTCACTGGTTGTGTCTGATGTGTGATTAATAGAAGCAGGGTGCCATCTAGTGCTCGCACCCGCAATGGTGTCGGCAGAGCCACCAGAGGGAGCCCTACTTCCTTTACCCATCTGCTGTCCAGCAGATTCCCTTCAGACCCCGTGTCTACCAGTGCTGGGGCGTGAAGGGTTAAATCCCCAGAAAGGATTGTTACTGGGATTCGTGCAGATTTGCGGGGTTTTCCCGCGTGCGTGTTATGGCCCACCCTTAGCCCAGTTTCTAAGGACGGGCGTTGTAGTTTGACCGTTTGGGGGCAGTCCCTCTGCATGTGCTCGCAAGAGCCGCAGACAAAACACTCCCCGCGGGCCAGCCTCCTTTGTCTGACATTTGTTTTCACTTTGGCCCTGCTCGTGTCCCTAGCCTCCTCAGCAGGGGGAGCTGTAGCCACACGGAGCTCTCTGGCAGTGAAGCGTGGGGACGACGTCACCTTGTCGGAACTGGAAGGGGGAGGGACAGCTCGTGCCCGGTCACGCCCCCCGGCCTGCTCCTGACGATGCTCGTTTAAACGGTTGTCTAAGCGTATAACTAAATCGACAAGCCCGTCAAAATCCTGCGGTTCCTCCTTAGCCAGTAGGTGCTCCTTAAGGACCGGGGACAGTCCATTTACAAAGGCGGCGCGGAGCGCAACGTTATTCCAGCCGGACCTCGCCGCCGCGATGCAGAAGTCGACTGCATACTCGGCTGCGCTACGGCGCCCCTGTCTCATCGACAGCAGCACGTTCGAAGCGGTCTCGCCTCTGTTGGGATGATCAAACACTTGTTTGAACTCCCGTACAAACCCAGTATAAGACGTTAGGAGCCGTGAATCCTGCTCCCAAAGCGCTGTAGCCCATGCGCGTGCCTCTCCTCGAAGCAAATTAACAACATAAGCCACCCGGCTAGCATCTGATGCGTACATGACAGGGCGCTGTGAAAAGACGAGCGAACACTGCATGAGGAAGTCCGCGCACGTCTCGACACAGCCCCCGTACGGTTCCGGAGGGCTTATGTATGCTTCAGGGGACGGTGGGGGGGTTCGTTGAACGACCAGTGGAACGTCTGATACAGGCCCAGGACCAGCCAGAGGAGTGGCTGCAGCAGCGCCCTGATCGCGCGCTTCCACCCTGGCGGTGAGACCCTCCACCCTCCGATTAAGGAGGACACTCTGCTCGGTCACTAAATCTAACCGAGCCGTGAAGGCGGTTAAGATATGCTGCAGCTCACTCAACACGCCTCCCGCTGATGCCTGCGCTCCTGGCTCTTCCATTGGCCGTTCAAGCTCAGGTTGACGCCCCTCGGAATCCATGACGATGGCCGAGAAATCCTGTTGGGAAGGTGTCGTAGCACGGACCCACAACAGGGGGCGCAAATGAACGGACAATGAATAAGCCAAAAAGGTAACAATTTAATGTTGCGATAATACACAACGAAACGTACTGTAATCTGCACAGTCAATTTAACACCAGGTGACGTGTGGGCAGGCTCGAAGATAGAAGACCCCCGACGAGAGAGAAGCTGCGTCTCACACGGCTTCCACCACCAACGGTCTGAAGAACACCGGAGCCGCCAAGTCCCGAGTCCCCAGGTGGCCTCTGTCTTCGGCTGTCGACCCTGGTACTGCTGGCAGAAAGCAGAAATATGATGAGTGAGTGTGAGTCCGCACACTCAGTAAATCCACAGTTAACGAGGGAGGAAGCGCCTCCACCTCCAAGCACACACTCGTGCAGCTCCTGTTTGAGCACTTATCTGGGTGGGAGGTGTTGCGAAGCTGTCGCTGAACACCTCAAACGCCACCTCCACAGACGAGTCTCACCGACAGGAAAACGGCTGCAAAGAAGAGTTTAGACAGATATACAGTCTTAAGTTCACAGAGAAATTACCTTGGTAATGGTAGTCGATTTCTCGGCGGGGAGGTAGAGTTGCAGTCCGGCTTTTATGGTGGTGATGATGAACGAGTGACAGCTGGTGCAGAGGATGAGTGACAGCTGTCACTTCTTCTGGGTCTGGCGCCCTCTCGTGCTTGGAGCCCGCACTCCAAGCAGGGCGCCCTCTGGTGGTGGTGGGCCAGCAGTACCTCCTCTTCAGCGGCCCACACAACAATTACATTCAAATTTGTAACACAAACTGAATTTAAAAACAAAGTTTGGAAAAAGGATGAAAACACAGCTGCTCAAATTATGAATGGAATTTGGAAATTTGCTCGAATTACACTTCTTCATGGGTTACCCATTCATTTCAGAGTTGATTTTAAAGTTCTGCGAATGACTTATACAGTGGAAAAAAAATTAAATGCTGTATTTCATTAATCTAGTTATATCAACCAGTCCCACAAAACCTGGTTGTTTGATTGAGAAACATAATAGACAGTCAATTGTAACAACTGGTTACCATTAGCTTTTCCCATTTTATACAGCTACAACATATGTTACATAATCTCAACTGACATAACTAGAATGAAGAAATAAAGTATTTGATTTGTGTAAGACTTTGAATGGTTGCACATGATCTAATATGAGTTGGTGTTGTCTTATGTGCCCGCTCATGCACTGGCCTCTCAGGGAGCCGACCTGTGTCCCAAAAGTTAAAGTAAAAATGGCAGGTCATAGACAATTTTCATTCTGTGCAACAACACTTTGGAGTAGATCTATTTTTAAATGTTGACGCAAGACTTTTCCCTTCTCCGATGCCGACAACCAGAGTTGGGTAAGCCCCAGTTTCAGTGAGTCACTGTGTATTGTTTCTACCTGTGTGCCTGAAACAAGTGATTTCACTCATTAGCTCATTTACCTGCCTGAAGAGATGAATTAATTTATTTATTTATTAAAATGAGATGAATCTGCTTGTTTAGTGGGTGGATTGAACAAATATGTGGTAGAATTATTTTTTCCTGAAGCTGGGGCTACCCAGTTCTGTCTACAACCTGTGGTGAGAGAGAAATTTCAGTCTTATTGTTATTAATTTAGTTTTGATGTAAATTTTTGTTGTTGTTGTTAGTAAGTCCCTTCAGCTGCTCCCTTGTTTTGCACTCGGGGTCACCACAGCGAATCCAAGGTGGATCTGCATGTTGAATTGGCACAGGTTTTGTGCCGGATGCCCTACCTGACGCAACTCCACATTACATGGAGAAATGTGGCAGGGGTGGGATTTGAACCCGGAACCTTCTGCACTGAAACCAAGAGCATTAACCACTTGGCCACCATGTATCCTTGTATATTTTTTGTTTGGTTTTAATATGTGTTTTATGTGGTTTGTTTTTTATTGTGTTTTTAATTTGGGAAAAACTTTGGATACTTGAAGTGAAAGTACGACATAAATAAAATTCTTATTAGTAATACTACTACTACTAGTAGTAGTAGTAGTAGTAGTAGTAGATTTTTAAAGCCAGCTGCCAGTCCAGTTCAGAATTTCTGAAATGTCAGTTACACAGTTGAGTAGGAGTCAAGCTGTGGTAGAATGTAAGGATTGTGGTCAGGACGGAGTTCTGTCATTGAGTTTAATCATCATAACCAAAATAAAGACCCAAAGAAAAGTTGTCGTTGTGTCTCCAAAGGATGGTAACATAGTTGTGAGACAATGCCCTTCATCTCATCGTTTTTATATTCTTTGTCAGCATTGACAGCTCAATCACTGTTGGTGAACAATACAACTGTTTGCCCAAGCCAGACAAGCTAAGAGCCAAGACAGCCCAACAGGCGTCATAATGTGTGACGTCCTACATTGTACAATTTTAACTTCTTGAGATCCTGCAAAGAAGCCCAATTCAACAAACTTGTGGAAATTTTCAATGTTTCAATGTTTCACGGTCATCTGCATGACCGTGAAACATTTAGTTTTAAAAATTCAGAACTACTCAATAATAACTTCATCCAACCCTTCAACCATCCCTGGTTCTCAAGACCAGGCACCTAAGTGGCTCTACTCTCCTATTTTACTCTTCCTTTTTAGATATTTAGATATACCTTTGTATACTGGCATAGTTCCACCTTAGAACTGGAATATAATATATAAGATATACCTTACTGAATTTTCATGTTTCCAATAGTCCATAATCTGTTTGGATGATTCCTAGGCTAATGTGGAAAATGTTATATAAAGGAGCAATCAATTGTATTATAAAAACCTCTATCATCACACAGATGAAGACTTCTGTACGTTGATGGTTTGCAATAGGGTGACTTGGTCTCACAATAAATTTGACATGAAATAAGAGTTCAGGGACAGCAAAGGTCTTCAAATATGATATATTGATATTTGTGATCAAAAATGATTTCTGAGGCCACCGACAACCTCACAAAAGTGAAAAGTTCTGCTGCACTTGTATACAGGACTTCATCAAATGCCCCCAACCCTGCACAGAGCATGGTTGTCTGCTGCCCCCGATTGGTCAGTAAATATACAACAATGCCTTGGACAACATGATAAAAGTGCCTCTGTGACATCTCCTGAACATTATCTCTGTCAAGGAATTTTTTTTTCAATCTGTCTGTCTGATTGTTGATAAGACATCTCAAACACAAATTAATTTCAAAGCCAATGCAAATTCAGCAGGATTTTTGATTAATATTTTTTTTTTTACAATTTTAACCATTGATTTCCATGTTATTTGTTTGTTCTTACAGTTCTGGACATGTTTACAGAAACATTGGTTAAAAACCCTCAAAACTCAATGTTCCCCTACTGGATATTTTCTGTTTCATTACCTCAGACAATGTTTTCGCCCCTGTGTGTTTGTTTGTCTGTCTGTCTGTTTGTGAACAGCCTGGAGCCCACAATTTTTCATATATCATTATGAGATTTTTTTACTGAAGATTCATATCCTGATAGGCAAGAAATGATTCATTTTTCAAGGTCATAGGTTTGTTGGGTGTCTTACCATCTATCGGTAGTTTAATGTAAAGTCAGGAAAAACCTTGGAATATTAGAAAAATCCCTATCTTTAACATTGAAGGAATTTTCACAAATTCATAACTGTCAAAAAAGAGTAAATTTCTTTCATATTTGAGAGCTTTATGTATGATCATATCCTTGATCAACTGACAAAGTTTGATCCAGATCTGATCTGAATTACATATTTTGTGGCCATTTAAATTTAACATTGAGAACCCCAATTAATGTCTATTTTACATTATTCAAACATGCCCCAAATCACTCTCATATTTGAAAGTGAGGTACAGACTGGCACTCACTTTTGCCTGATGAAGTTTGATCTGGATCTGATCCAGGTTATGTATTTTGTGGACATTTGAATTTCATACTGAAGAGCCCATTTGGTGTAGAGTTTGCATTATATCTCAAACAAAAGTGCCTCAATCACTCTCATTTTTTCTGTTATGGATTTACCTACACCACCAAAATTGGATGGAGGTTCCAGTTTTATGCCTGTCTGTCTATATTTCAGTTATCAGTTGGAAACCAAGTACCAAAAATCAATGACAAATTGTGCATAGTGGAAATAAACAATCATCTATGAAAATTATCTGAAAATTGGTGGATGAGGTTTGCGCACTCTATGAGTGCGGTGCTCCAGTTATGTGTGTTACATCCATTACAATGTTTATTTTATTTCCATATAATGTCATTAGAAATAAGAATTAATAGATTTCTGAGTTTGTTTGTTTTTTAATTTCTCTTTTTCATTACTTTTCACATTTTAAGGTTCTATTACTAGCCTATAAAATTGTTCACAGACTGGCACTTCCCTACCTAGCTGATCTAATTAAACCATACATACCGGCCCAGGCTTTGCTTTCTTAGGCTGCAGGATTACTTTGTGTCCCTAGGGTGAATAAAAAGTCTATGGGTCATAGAGCTTTTTCTTATTGTGCCCCTGTTTTGTGGAATGATCTCCCTGCGTCAATAAAGCAGTCAGATTCTGTGGAGACTTTCAAGTCGACTAAAGACGCACTTGTTAACTCTTGCATATGGCTAGCATATAGTGTTACTATGCCTTTTTTTTTTCTTTTACTTTTTTACTCTTTTATTGTGCTTTTTAATCTTTTAATTAATTTTATTTTGTTTTCTGAATTGACGTGTGAAACGCCTTGAGGTGACTGTTGTGATTTGGTGCTATATAAATGAATAAATTATTATTATCATTTTTTATTATTAATATTACAACCCCAATTCCAATGAAGTTAGGACATTGTGTAAAATGTTGTATGGCTTTCGCTTTGCATGGTAGAGTTTTAACTTGCACTTGTAGATGTAGCGACGAACTGTATTAATTGACAATGGTTTTCTGAAGTGTTCCTGAGCAGACGTGGTAAGATGCTTTACACAGTGATGTTGGTGTTTAATGCAGTGCCGCCTGATGGATCAAAGGTTAGGGCATTCAATGTTGGTTTTCAGCTTTGCCGCTTACGTGTAGAAAATTCTCCAGATTCTCTGAATCTTCTGATTATATTATGGACTGTAGATGATGGAATCCCTAAATTCCTTGCAATTGAACATTTAGAAAAATTGTTCTTAAAACGTTGGACTATTTTTTTCACGCAGTTGTTCACAAAGTGGTGGTCCTCGCCCCATCTTTGCTTGTGAGTGGCTGAGCCTTTTGGGAATGCTCCTTTTATACCCAGTCATGACAATCTCCTGTTTCCAATTAACCTGTTCACCTTTGGAATGTTCCAAACAGGTGTTCTTTGAGCATTCATCAACTTTCCCAGTCTTTTGTTGCCCCTGTCCCAGGTTTTTTGAAATGTGTTGCAGGCATCCATTTCAAAATGAGCAGATATTTGCACAAAAACAAAAAAGTCTATCAGTTTGAACATTAAATATCTTGTCTTTGTGGTGTATTCAATTGAATGTAGGTTGAAGAGGATTTGCAAATCATTGTATTCTGTTTTTATTTCCATTTCACAGCACGTCCCAACTTCATTGGAATTGGGGTTGTATTATTATTATTATTATTATTATTATTATTATTATTATTATTATTATTATTATTATTATTATTATTATTATGTCAGATTCTCAGTGGGTCACCAGATTACATACACCAGGATGACTGCCTCTTAATTGATGGAATTAGTTGTAAAACATCTGACTGACTAATTGGCACCATTTTGAGTTTACTTGGGGCTTTTGACTGTATTTAGGAGCCTGCTGAAGACTCAGTGCCTTCTTGCATTTCAAAAACAAAATTTTAGATTGTCACAAGTTAGGTGCCTCCTGAACCATCTTGAGCAACTGTGCATTTTATTATACAAATATAAAACAAGTTTAGGACCATACAGAATATGCATCTGAGAAAAGAGGTCCACCGAACCTCAGGGTTGCACTAGATAATTATGGTGTTTGTGGCATCTGACAGACATGTGACATCAACATACTTAAGAGAACACCCCATACCATGTCCAAAAGACTGTGATAGAGAGGAAGCATTACTCTAAGATTGATATTTAAAAAAAAAGTCGATCAGCTGGAGAAACCCAAGTCTTTTCTTTGTTTGTTTGTTTTTATGTCAAGGCACTCCATCTACTATAGGTCCCTAAATACAGCAAATGTTGTCCCAATTAACACTGAATTATGCCAATTAGTTAAAACATTTACAAGTAATTCTATCAATTTCTGGATTCTTCTAATTTTCCCATGCTGTTTTAAAGCAGCCTTCCTGCTTTCTGCACACCTGATCCATCAGAAATGAAGCAGCGTCTGACTTGTCAATACTTGGTCGGGTGGTGGCAAGTGGTAACTAAGGTGATTGGAGTGCAGCAAACCCAGCTGCAGAATAGTTATAGTCAGTGTGTTACAGTAAACTCAACATATCTGACACTGTCCCTAACCATCCACCTTGTAGGAGTTTATCTCCTCCCTTCTGGCCATCATTTTAAATGATTAGAACAAAACAAAAGCATGCCAGAGTGCAACTTTTATTCTTGTGGCCCTTAAAGTGTAGGTGAAATAATATAATTTGTAGTATTTAAGACTACAATTAACAACAGTTTGAGATTTATCCTTTCCTGGTGCGCAGTTACTGAAGAGATAAATATTTGGATTTTGAAGTGCGCGCCACTAAGAACCAGGAACTTCCTGGTGAGTCCCAGCATTGGAGAAGGAGGAGGAAGTGGCATCACTGCCGGAACCATTATCTTAATAGTCCCATTAATTTATGGATTTTTACAGGCTACTGACAGCATCAGCATCTTTACCACCCTAACCTGCTGCACATCCTTTCCAGCTCTGTCCCTTTGTATAGCCAATTGGTACAAGTCCTTTTCTCCTTCCTTACAATTCAACTTCTGGTACAGCTCACTATATGCGTTTTCCTTAGCTTTTGCCACATCTCTTTGTACTCCTGTCTACTTTCTTCATCTCTCCAACTATCCCAATTCTTTTTCACCAACCTCTTTTCTCCTTTATGCTTTCCTGGACATCTTTGTTTCACCAGCAAGTTTCTTGTCTTCCTTCCGCTGTCCAGATGTCACACCCAGTACCTTCCTAGCCGTCTCCCTCACCATATCTGCAGTACTTTTCCGGTTGTCCAAAATTGCTTCCCCTCCATCCAGTGCCTGTCTTTAGTCTACCTCCTTCAGCTTCCACCATCTGATCCTTTGTTGAGCTCTCAACTGTCTTCTTCTTCTTCATCTCTAAATTCATCCTACAAACCACCATCCGATGTTGTCTAGCTACACTCTCTTCTACCACCACCTTAAAGTCTCCAATTTCTTTCAGCTTGGATCTCCTACACAGAATGTAGTCCACCTGTGGGCACCTTCCTCCACTGTTATATGTTACCCTGTGCTCCTTCCTTTTCTTAAAGTAGGTATTCACCACAGCTATTGTTGGGTATTTTCTCCTCCAAACATTCTTAAAACCTTTAGCAAGACAAACAGAGTCAAGAACACCAGTGAGACAGAATATCAATTGAAGCTCGCGAGGAGTGCAGACAGTCCGTACGCGTAGTACCACTGAGAGCACTGAGGACTGCTGCATGCTCACTCTTTTTATTAGGAGAAGCCCTACCCACATTGTGAACTTGTCCTAAGGGTGGGGGGAACATCGCATGACAAGTTTCCTCCCGTAATACAAAACATCTCATGGCACGTATGCCAATGATTGCAGCTGCGTGGAGAAACAGTTTAGTTTCCTTTTGTTTAGTCTATCAGTGGCGGTCAGCACATCCTGTTCTTGCAGGCTTGTCTGGTTGCACTTATCATCTGTTCTGCGTCTGCTGTTGCTGCTTGCACAGCACTTGCACAGCATAAGGTCATAAAATCACAACAGCCAAAATAACAGTGTCACAGATACTACACAGCAGGCCTG
Organism: Thalassophryne amazonica; assembly: GCF_902500255.1. Classification (NCBI taxonomy): domain Eukaryota; kingdom Metazoa; phylum Chordata; class Actinopteri; order Batrachoidiformes; family Batrachoididae; genus Thalassophryne; species Thalassophryne amazonica. Next base: position 69,507,953 of record NC_047107.1, read on the forward strand.
TACAATTAAATGAAGAAAGAGTAAGGTACAAATGTTTAACAGTGCTAACTTATATACACTATACAAAATCTTTAACATTTCCCTCCTGTTTATCGCCTGTTAAACATATAGTAGTTATCACCTAGCTTAGCACTTCTTTTTTTTGTGAGATTTTCACTAAGAGGTTCATCATGGTATGTTCTACAGGCTTACACCCCAGAGGTTATGTCATCGTCTTCATCATCATCGGTGTCTGGGTCATCATACTTAGTTTGGTCAGGGAAAAGTTCAGGAACTCCTTGCTCCCAGTCATCATTGTGGCCATCTTCATCCTCGTCATCGTCCCCGGCTTCGGGTCCGAGGAGAGGGTATGCAGCTGAAGTGGGCATTCCTGGCCCTATTGCTGTTGTAATCATTCGATTAATAAGTCCACGTATACACGGAATACAACAACATCCACACAATGTCAGAACCGCAGCAAACACTGCTATAGACACTAATAGTGAAGAAATCAAAGACCTCCATCTTCCCATCCCTTCCAGCCACCAATCCCAGCCTTCGGTGTTTACTCCACTGTGCTCTTTCATCTTCCTGTTCAACGTCCTCAGACCGTCGATGGCTTGAGTGAGGCTGCCATCTGCAGCTGTGTTGTTGGGAATGAATGTGCAGCATTGTTCTCCGAACATGGCACAAACACCTCCTTTCTCTGCCAACAACATATCCAGAGCAATCCGGTTCTGGAAGGCCATAAGGGATGTGGCTGCTAACTGTGAATGGACAGCCTTAAATCCTCAGTCCAATTTCCTAATTTCTGTACATTGTAGTGGATGTAGTTTATTCTGTCTACGTTCTTATTAATTGAACACCACCAACAGATGGAGGATTCGAATCCAGCTGCTATCTGATCAGCCATCAGGCACTCCTCTGGGACTCCTATTACATCAATATATGTTGGATCTCCCACTCCTTTCCAATCTCTTTTACTCTATGCCAATTTCAAGGCACCACAGACTTGTAGGTGCGACAGCAAGTCCTTAGCTAAAATGGGAATGGCTTTTACTGGGAGGAGTAGGGGACACTAAGGCACAGTAGCCCGACACATTCCTAGGCAATCTATCAAAAAGCCTATTATCTCCACCCACCACCACACGTCACTTCTGCTTACTGGCTTAAAGGGCATGTTGGTTTGAACGGTGTTTTTTGGACACAGCACAATCTTCCAGCAGGGATCATATCCCGCTTTGTAGGCGCACAGTGCAAATGTGTGGCAGACATGCACTGGGTTACTTATCGGGACTGCTAATTGAATTATTTGTGAATGTCACTGTTTTGGTTCGGCCGCTGACTGTTAAATTGTGATATGATATTTTTTCCACTTAACTGCATCATCTGTCCACCCATAAGAGTTTTGCAACATAATTGTACAACATAATAGATTCTGGGCGTGGTGTAACAGGCATAAACCCATTGGTAGGATGTTTCCTGGTCCTCGCAAGGATTTAGGCCGCATAGTATCTGCCTCCCATGATTGTAGCAGGTTACTCCATTTGAGGTAACCACATATCGTCTACCGCGGTGGATTGCATTACCAATTGTAATTTCATCTGTTCTGGTTGTGGTGTTCTCTACGTTCCCATTGTCAGTTCCCTTTTTCCACACATGCATTCCCCATATAGTGACCGTTATGGCTCCCAACGCTAACGCCCAGCAGCACAATGCTGTTTTCATCCATAATGGTGTATGGCGCCCCATAGTCAGGATCTCCCTAAAGCCAGTGTCCTAAGGTTCTGGTCAGTGGCTTGTAATTGCTTCTGCTGATTTTCGTGTCTGCTCTGGATCTTAACACCCGAGCCACACACTATTATCAGACTTGCTCACTTCCCGTACTTACACTGGGTTTACAGAGATCACTTTCTTACAATGTGTTCAATGTATCCACGTTTGTCTCTCTCCAATGTTTGAGGTCCTGTCCTTTTGCTTTTCCAGCATTTTTCTCATATAATCTGCCAAATTTGCTTCTTCTGGAACGTCCCAGATTTGCCCATAATGTGGGAGACGGTATCTTCTTCCGAACAGCGTTTCATATGGCGTCAGTCCTGTCATACTGGTAATGTTTATGTACATCTTTACCAAATCTATACAGTGTGTCCATGGTCTGCCTGTTTCGTCCATAGTTTTCTTTAATCTGTTCTTGACCGTACCATTCATTCTTTCCACTAATCCGGCACTTTGTGGATGATAAGCACAGTGATTCTTAAGGTTAATCTGTAGCGCTTCTCCTACATGTTGCACCATAGCGTTAACGAAGTGTGCTCCATTATCTGAATAGACGGTTTCTGGTATTCCAAATCGTGGAATGATATCCTTACACAACGCTTTTGCTACTGTAAGTGCATCTGCATGCTTGGTAGGGAACAATTCTACCCATTTTGAGAAGGCATCAATTATGACTAAACAAAATTCCTTTCCTTCATATTTATTTAACTGAATGTAATCCATGTGTATTACTTGAAAGGGGTATTGTGGTGTTGGAAATTTGCCTCTCTGGGGCCTCAAGTGGCCTTGTGAGTTGTGTTTTGCACATGTCATGCATGCTCTGCAATACTGCTTTGCAAAGCATCAAACCCATAAAGACAAAAAATAGGCTGTAATTGGGATATCATACCCCCTGATGAGACATGAGTGACGCCATGGCTCATAACTGCCGCCCATTTAAACATGTTTTTTGGCAATATGGGTTTTCTTTTGTGGTCACGTGTACAGATCATTCGCGAACGTAGCTCCTTTGTTTAACCACATTTGTTTTTCTCTCTCAGGTGCCTGCTGCTGCATCTCAGCGAGCAGTGTATGATCCAAATTCGTATCTAAAGTGGTCTCTTGTACAACGAAAATAGAGGACACTGCAGCTGCTTTTGCAGTTCTGTCAGCGAAGTCATTTCCTTTCGAGACTACATCTGAACCTTTGGTGTGAGCCGCACATTTACATATAGCAATCCTCTGTGGTAATTGGACAGCTTTCAGTAAGGCTGTCAAAAGGGTGGCGTGAGTCACAGGTTTTCCTGATGATGTTACCATACCATGCTCCTCCCATACCTTTGCAAACACATGTACTGTGCTAAAAGCATACTGGCTGTCTGTATAGATAGTTACAGATTTACCTTTAAACAAATGACAAGCGGCTGTCAACGCGACTAATTCCGCAGCCTGAGCTGAAAATGAAGAGGGTAGCGAAGAGGAGTCTAATACTTTTGAACTTGTGACAACAGCATACCCAGATTGTGTCTGTCCATAAGCATCTTTAGTGGACGAGCCATCCACATACACGACTGTACTGTGTGGGATGGGCGTATCTTGAAGATCTTGGCGAGCTTTCATACAGACTGTTGCCACGTCAAGGCAATTGTGCGGCTCACCATCCTCAGGCAAAGGTATCAATGTTGACGTATTCAATGTCGTGCACCTTTCTACTGTTAGATGTGGTTGTGACAACAGCAAAGACATACATGAAAGATGTCTAGCCGGAGACAAGAATGTCATGTTTGTTTGCAATAGAAGTGCTGAAACTGCCCATTGAAGTCACCACTCTTTCATGCTTGGGTTCACTCTCCACCACCTCATCTAACTCACTCCAGAAATCTTTTTTTCTCCTTCATCTCGCAACCTACCTGTGGGGCATATGCACTGATAATATTCATCATCATCATTCCTTCAAGTTCCAACTTCACACTCATCACCCTGTCGGACACTCACTTAACCTCCAACACACTCTTAACATACTCTTCCTTTAAAATGACACCGACACCATTTCTCTTGCTACCCACACCATGAAACAACAACTTGAACCCACAGACTATGCTCCTGGTCTTACTTCCACTCCACTTGGTCTCTTGCACACACAATATGTCTACCTTTCTCCTCTCAATCATATCAGTCAGCTCTCTCCCTTTACCAGTCATTCTCCCAACATTCAAAGTCCAGACTCTCACTTCCACCCTTCTAGTTTTCCCCTTCTCCCACTGTCTGTGGACACTTTCTCCTACTTTCTTCTTCTTCACCTAGCAGTAGCCTATTTCCACCGGCACCCTGTTGGGCAATGGCACCGGTAGCGGTCATTCTTCACCCGGGCCTACACTGATCTGGTATGGAAATTTGATTTTGTCCTCTGCATTGTGATTTGGCTTGTATTACGCTGATGCCCTTCCTGACACAACCTGACTCATTTATCCAGGCTTGGGACCTGCACTCAGAATGTACTGGCTGCACACCCCATGTAGCTGAATTAGTTCTGGTCCGGCATGGTGGGAGTAAATTTTGTCTATTTCTTGTGGAAATTTCTGTATTGTTTTATACTGGTTTTTATTTCTTCATGTTTTATGTGTGATGTCTTGATGGCTGCTGCAAATATCAGTTTCCTTTGAGTTAGTAATAAAGTTGAAGTTAAAGTTGTTGGGGTATAAACCTGGAAAGACCCAGAACTGTATGCATTTGTCCATGTAGCACTGGAGTTGTGTCTCAAATGGCATCTGCTGTAAAACTTGTGCAAATCAATTTGGATCTGTAAGGGGTCTGCTGTGGAGACCCTGAGAAACCAGGGAAAGTTGAAAGACAATACCATTCCATACTGTTTAAATGGTCAGTGGACTGCATCTATATAGTGATTTTCTGGTGGTTGGCTCTCATTGCGGTATTGTATCACTTCCTGATCCGGAGCACAGCGGTGTTTTTCTGTATCTGTTAGCTGTTTAATCTGCGCAGTTAGATTGATCTAGTTATCTAGATTACGATTTGTTTCCCAGTGTAATCTTTACGTGCCTTAACTAAAGCACTCCTTCTGCTGAATCACCTCTAAATTATTTACACATTATTCACTTTGCGTGTTTTTAGGAATCCGCTAGCTTAGCGTAGCTACTAGCTCTTAGCCGATTTAGCATGGCGGCTTCTCCTGTCTCTCCCGCACTTTTCTGCTCTGGGTGTGAAATGTTTAGTTATTCCTCGGCCTCCTTTAGCAGTAACGGTACTTGTAATAAGTGTAGCTTATTCGTAGCTTTGGAGGCCAGGCTGGGCGAATTGGAGACTCGGCTCCGCACCGTGGAAAATTCTACAGCTAGCCAGGCCCCTGTAGTCGGTGCGGACCAAGGTAGCTTAGCCACCGTTAGTTACCCCCTGGCAGATCCCGAGCAGCGGGGAAAGCAGGCTGACTGGGTGACTGTGAGGAGGAAGCGTAGCCCTAAACAGAAGCCCCGTGTACACCGCCAACCCGTTCACATCTCTAACCGTTTTTCCCCACTCGACGACACACCCGCCGAGGATCAAACTCTGGTTATTGGCGACTCTGTTTTGAGAAATGTGAAGTTAGCGACACCAGCAACCATAGTCAATTGTCTTCTGGGGGCCAGAGCAGGCGACATTGAAGGAAATTTGAAACTGCTGGCTAAGGCTAAGCGTAAATTTGGTAAGATTGTAATTCACGTCGGCAGTAATGACACCCGGTTATGCCAATCGGAGGTCACTAAAATTAACATTAAATCGGTGTGTAACTTTGCAAAAACAATGTCGGACTCTGTAGTTTTCTCTGGGCCCCTCCCCAATCGGACCGGGAGTGACATGTTTAGCCGCATGTTCTCCTTGAATTGCTGGCTGTCTGAGTGGTGTCCAAAAAATGAGGTGGGCTTCATAGATAATTGGCAAAGCTTCTGGGGAAAACCTGGTCTTGTTAGGAGAGACGGCATCCATCCCACTTTGGATGGAGCAGCTCTCATTCCTAGAAATCTGGCCAATTTTCTTAAATCCTCCAAACCGTGACTATCCAGGGTTGGGACCAGGAAGCAGAGTTGTAGTCTTACACACCTCTCTGCAGCTTCTCTCCCCCTGCCATCCCCTCATTACCCCATCCCCGTAGAGACGGTGCCTGCTCCCAGACTACCAATAACCAGCAAAAATCTATTTAAGCATAAAAATTCAAAAAGAAAAAATAATATAGCACCTTCAACTGCACCACAGACTAAAACAGTTAAACGTGGTCTATTAAACATTAGGTCTCTCTCTTCTAAGTCCCTGTTGGTAAATGATATAATAATTGATCAACATATTGATTTATTCTGCCTTACAGAAACCTGGTTACAGCAGGATGAATATGTTAGTTTAAATGAGTCAACACCCCCGAGTCACACTAACTGTCAGAATGCTCATAGCACGGGCCGGGGCGGAGGATTAGCAGCAATCTTCCATTCCAGCTTATTAATTAATCAAAAACCCAGACAGAGCTTTAATTCATTTGAAAGCTTGACTCTTAGTCTTGTCCATCCAAATTGGAAGTCCCAAACCAGTTTTATTTGTTATTATCTATCGTCCACCTGGTCGTTACTGTGAGTTTCTCTGTGAATTTTCAGACCTTTTGTCTGACTTAGTGCTTAGCTCAGATAAGATAATTATAGTGGGCGATTTTAACATCCACACAGATGCTGAGAATGACAGCCTCAACACTGCATTTAATCTATTATTAGACTCTATTGGCTTTGCTCAAAAAGTAAATGAGTCCACCCACCACTTTAATCATATCTTAGATCTTGTTCTGACTTATGGTATGGAAATAGAAGACTTAACAGTATTCCCTGAAAACTCCCTTCTGTCTGATCATTTCTTAAAACATTTACATTTACTCTGATGGACTACCCAGCAGTGGGGAATAAGTTTCATTACACTAGAAGTCTTTCAGAAAGCGCTGTAACTAGGTTTAAGGATATGATTCCTTCTTTATGTTCTCTAATGCCATATACCAACACAGTGCAGAGTAGCTACCTAAACTCTGTAAGTGAGATAGAGTATCTCGTCAATAGTTTTACATCCTCATTGAAGTGTTGTGTGGGCCGCTGAAGAGGAGGTACTGCTGGCCCACCACCACCAGAGGGCGCCCTGCCTGGAGTGCGGGCTCCAGGCACCAGAGGGCGCTGCCGCCTCACAGGAGCAGCCAGGGTGACAGCTGTCACCCATCACCTGAGACAGCTGACAGCAATCATCAGTGGGGTATATCAGCAGGACGGCATCTCCACCTCATTGCCGAGATATAGTTTCTACCGAGGAGGTAACGTATCCAGCTGACTATATCAACTTTGAATACTTTTTGCCTTTATACAGAGAGAGAGAGAAGAGCAGCAGGAGACAGTATTGGATAAGTACTCACACTCCTGCACTTCAGTGTTTTCTTGACGAGAGGGGGAGGTGGTGTTACCACCATCCGTGTTGCTGGGTGCAGCGCACCCACCTCTGACTGTTTTTGTTCCTCGCCAGCAGTACCAGATCCGACAAGCGGAGGCAGTGGTCACCTGGGAGTTCGGGACTTGGCGGCTCCAGTATTCCCGGGGTTTGGTGGCGGTGGAAATCGAGTGGTTCCGGTTCGACTTGGACAGACGTCTCCTACCTTCGAGCCTGCCCACACGACACCATTGGAATTCGGCTTGTCCCCGAAATTGTAATCTGTTGTGTTTGTTGTGCGAGTTTCACAACAGTAAAGCTTTGTTATTTGACTTACTCCATTGTCCGTTCATTTGCGCCCCCTGTTGTGGGTCCGTGTTCCTACACTTTCACAACAGGATATCTCGGCCAGCGTCATGGATCCCGAGGGGCGTCAACCGGCTGTTGAACGGCCAATGGAAGAACAGGGCGCACAGGCGTCCGCAGGAGGGGTGATCGGTGAGTTGCAGCGGATCCTCACCGCTTTCACGACTCGGTTGGATTTGATGACCGAGCAGAACGTCCTCCTGAACCGCAGGGTGGAGGCTCTCACCGCGCAGGTGGAAGCGCGCCCTCCGGGCGCCGCTGCGGCTCTCCCTCCCGTCGACCCTGTGCGTAACAGTGACGTTCCACTGGCCGTCCAACGACCCCTCCCACCTTCCCCTGAAGCATAAATAAGCCCCCAGAGCCGTACGGAGGCTGTGTGGAGACGTGCGCGGACTTCTTATGCAGTGCTCGCTCGTCTTCGCACAGCGTCCCGTCATGTACGCGACCGATGCTAGCAAAGTAGCTTATGTGATAAATCTGCTTCGTGGTGAGGCACGCGCTTGGGCTACAGCGCTCTGGGAGCAAAATTCACGGCTCCTTCAGACATATGATGGGTTTGTGAGGGAGTTCAGAACAGTGTTCGATCACCCTAATAGAGGAGAGACCGCTTCAGCCATGCTGCTGTCAATGAGACAGGGGCGCCGGAGCGCAGCTTCCTATGCAGTCGACTTCCGCATCGCGGCTGCGAGGTCCGGCTGGAATAGCACTGCCTTCCACGCCGCCTTTGTAAACGGACTGTCGTTGGTCCTCAAGGAGCACCTGGTGGCTAAGGACGAACCGCGGGATTTAGATGGGCTCATCGATCTTGTCATACGATTAGACAATCGGTTAGAAGAGCGCCGTCGGGAACGAGACGAAGGGCGTGGCCGGGGGCACGCGTCGTCCCTCTCCCTTCCGGTTCCGACCGCGTTCCACCCTCCCCACGCTCCACGGCCCCTGCGCTCCGTGCGGTTACAGCCCCCCCTGCTGACGAAGCTATGGACATGAGTAGGGCAACATTTAGGGCACCGGTTACACAAAGGAGGCTGGCCCACGGGGCGTGTTTTGTTTGTGGCTCGATTGAGCATCAATTAAGAGACTGCCCCGAGCGGTTAAACACCAACGCCCGCCCCTAGAAACTGGGCTAGGGGTGGGCCGAGACATTCACGTGGGACACACCCACATCGCCACACGACTCCCAGTTACAATCCTTTATGGGATTTAACCCTGAAGGCCCCAGCACTGGTGGACACGGGCTCAGAAGGGAATTTGCTAGATAGCAAATGGGCCAGGGAGATAGGGTTCCCTCTGGTGGCGCTTACCTCGCCTGTGCAGGTACGGGCGCTAGATGGCTCCCTACTCCCTCCAATCACTCACAAGACACCACCAGTAACTCTGGTGGTGTCGGGGAATCACCGGGAGGAGATCGAGTTTTTTGTGACTCCGGCCACCTCCCGTGTGGTTTTAGGGTTCCCCTGGATGTTAAAACACAATCCCCGGATCGATTGGCCGTCCGGGGTAGTGGTTCAGTGGAGCGAGACCTGCCATCGGGTATGTTTAGGTTCCTCGGTTCCTCCCGGTTCCCAGGCCAGGGAGGAGGTCAGAGCCCCGCCCAATCTAGGGACGGTTCCGGTGCAGTACCATGACCTTGCGGAGGTGTTTAGCAAGGATCTGGCGCTCACCCTTCCCCCGCACCGCCCATATGATTGTGCCATTGATTTGGTTCCAGGTGTTGAGTTCCCGTCCAGTAGGCTGTACAACCTCTCACGACCTGAACGCGAATCAATGGAGACCTACATCCGGGACTCTTTGGCTGCCGGGTTGATCCGGAATTCCACCTCCCCGATGGGTGCGGGTTTCTTTCTTGTGGGGAAAAAGGATGGCGGATTACGTCCATGCATCGATTACAGGGGGCTGAACGAAATCACGGTTCGTAACCGATACCCCTTACCCTCGTTGGATTCGGTGTTCACGCCCCTGCATGGAGCTAAGATATTCACCAAGCTTGATCTTAGAAATGCGTATCACCTGGTTCGGATCCGGAAGGGAGACGAGTGGAAGACGGCATTCAACACCCGTTAGGTCATTTTGAGTACCTGGTCATGCCGTTCGGTCTTACAAATGCTCCCGCGACGTTCCAAGCATTGGTTAATGATGTCTTGCGGGACTTCCTGCACCGATTCGTCTTCGTATATCTAGACGATATACTCATCTTTTCTCCGGATCCTGAGACCCATGTTCGACATGTACGTCAGGTCCTGCAGCGGTTATTGGAGAACCGGCTGTTTGTTAAGGGCGAGAAGTGTGAGTTCCACCACACCTCTTTGTCCTTCCTGGGGTTCATCATCTCCCCCAACTCCGTCGCTCCTGATCCGGCCAAGGTTGCGGCGGTGAGAGACTGGCCCCAACCCACAAGCCGTAGGAAGCTGCAACAGTTCCTCGGCTTTGCTAATTTCTACAGGAGGTTCATTAAGGGCTACAGTCAGGTAGTTAGCCCCTTGACAGCCCTGACCTCACCAAAAGTCCCCTTCACCTGGTCGGATCGTTGCGATGCCGCGTTCAAGGAGTTGAAACGGCGCTTCTCGTCTGCACCCGTTCTGGTGCAGCCCGATCCTGACCGCCAGTTAGTGGTTGAAGTGGATGCCTCGGACTCAGGGATAGGAGCTGTGCTGTCCCAGAGCGGGAAGACCGATAAGGTCCTTCATCCGTGTGCCTATTTTTCCCGCAGGTTGACCCCGGCCGAACGGAACTATGACGTCGGCAATCGAGAACTCCTTGCGGTGAAAGAGGCTCTTGAAGAGTGGAGACATCTGTTGGAGGGAACGTCCGTGCCAATCACGGTTTTCACTGACCACCGGAACCTGGAGTATATCAGGACCGCCAAGCGGCTGAATCCCAGGCAAGCCCGCTGGTCACTGTTCTTCGGCCATTTTGACTTCCGCATCACCTACCGGCCCGGGACCAAGAACCAGAGATCAGATGCCTTGTCCCGGGTACACGAAGACGAAGTCAAAACGGAGTTGTCGGATCCACCGGAACCCATCATCCCGGAGTCCACTATCGTGGCCACCCTCACCTGGGACGTAGAGAGAACCGTCCGGGAGGCCCTGGCACGAAACCCGGACTCCAGGACCGGACCGAAGAACAGACTTTACGTCCCACCAGAAGCCAGGGCTGCTGTCCTGGACTTCTGTCACGGTTCTAAGCTCTCCTGTCATCCGGGGGTGCGAAGAACCGTGGCAGTTGTCCGGCAGCGCTTCTGGTGGGCGTCCCTGGAGGCCGACGTCCGGGATTATATCCAGGCCTGTACCACCTGCACCAGGGGCAAGGCCGACCATCGCAAGGCTCCGGGACTGCTACAGCCGCTGCCCGTGCGTCATTGCCCCTGGTCCCACATCGGCCTGGATTTTGTCACGGGCCTCCCGCCGTCCCAGGGAAACACCGTCATCCTCACGATAGTGGACCGATTCTCCAAGGCGGCCCACTTCGTGGCCCTCCCGAAGCTCCCAACTGCCCAGGAGACGGCAGACCTCCTGGTCCACCACGTCGTCCGGCTGCATGGGATTCCATCAGACATCGTCTCCGATCGCAGTCCCCAGTTCTCCTCGCATGTCTGGAGGAGCTTCTGCCGGGAGCTGGGGGCCACGGTCAGTCTCTCGTCCGGATACCACCCCCAAACCAATGGGCAAGCAGAGCGGGCCAATCAAGAGATGGAGCAGACCCTGCGCTGCGTGACAGCCGCGCACCCGGCGGCCTGGAGTACCCATCTGGCCTGGATCGAGTATGCCCACAACAGCCAAGTGTCGTCAGCCACCGGCCTCTCCCCCTTTGAGGTGTGTTTGGGGTATCAGCCCCCGTTGTTTCCGGTGGTTGAGGGAGAGGTCGGTGTGCCCTCGGTCCAGGCCCACCTACGGAAGTGCCGTCGGGTGTGGCGTGCCGCCCGCTCTGCTTTGCTGAAGGCCCGGATGAGGACAAAGGCCCATGCAGACCGTCGGGAAACCCCGGCCCCTACGTATCGTCCCGGGCAGGAAGTGTGGTTGTCCACCAAGGACATCCCACTACAAGTGGCCTCCCCGAAATTGCAAGACAGATACATAGGTCCTTTCAAGATTCTCAAGGTCATCAATCCCGCCGCAGTGAGGCTTCAGCTTCCGGCCTCACTGCGGATCCATCCAGTGTTCCACGTGTCAAAGATCAAGCCCCATCACACCTTGCCCCTCTGTGCACCCGGTCCGGCACCACCTCCTGCCCGGATCATCGATGGCGAGCCGGCTTGGACTGTGCGCCGGCTTTTGGACGTCCGACGGATGGGCCGGGGTTTTCAATATCTGGTGGACTGGGAAGGGTACGGTCCCGAAGAACGCTCCTGGGTGAAGAAGAGAGTCATCCTGGACCCGGCCCTCCTGGCCGACTTCTACCGTCGCCACCCGGACAAGCCCGGTCGGGCGCCAGGAGGCGCCCGTTGAGGGGGGGGTCCTGTTGTGTGGGCCGCTGAAGAGGAGGTACTGCTGGCCCACCACCACCAGAGGGCGCCCTGCCTGGAGTGCGGGCTCCAGGCACCAGAGGGCGCTGCCGCCTCACAGGAGCAGCCAGGGTGACAGCTGTCACCCATCACCTGAGACAGCTGACAGCAATCATCAGTGGGGTATATCAGCAGGACGGCATCTCCACCTCATTGCTGAGATATCGTTTCTACCGAGGAGGTAACGTATCCAGCTGACTATATCAACTTTGAATACTTTTTGCCTTTATACAGAGAGAGAGAGAAGAGCAGCAGGAGACAGTATTGGATAAGTACTCACACTCCTGCACTTCAGTGTTTTCTTGACGAGAGGGGGAGGTGGTGTTACCACCGTCCATGTTGCTGGGTGCAGTGCACCCACCTCTGACTGTTTTTGTTCCTCGCCAGCAGTACCAGATCCGACAAGCGGAGGCAGTGGTCACCTGGGAGTTCGGGACTTGGCGGCTCCAGTATTCCCGGGGTTCGGTGGCGGTGGAAATCGAGTGGTTCCGGTTCGACTTGGACAGACGTCTCCTACCTTCGAGCCTGCCCACACGACACCATTGGAATTCGGCTTGTCCCCGAAATTGTAATCTGTTGTGTTTGTTGTGCGAGTTTCACAACAGTAAAGCTTTGTTATTTGACTTACTCCATTGTCCGTTCATTTGCGCCCCCTGTTGTGGGTCCGTGTTCCTACACTTTCACAACATGAAGACAACTTTGGATGCTGTAGCTCCTCTAAAAAAGAGAGCTTTAAATCAGAAGTGCCTGACTCCGTGGTATAACTCACAAACTCGTAGCTTAAAGCAGATAACCCGTAAGTTGGAGAGGAAATGGCGTCTCACTAATTTAGAAGATCTTCACTTAGCCTGGAAAAAGAGTCTGTTGCTCTATAAAAAAAAGCCCTCCGTAAAGCTAGGACATCTTTCTACTCATCGCTAATTGAAGAAAATAAGAACAACCCCAGGTTTCTTTTCAGCACTGTAGCCAGGCTGACAAAGAGTCAGAGCTCTATTGAGCTGAGTATTCCATTAACTTTAACTAGTAATGACTTCATGACTTTCTTTGCTAACAAAATTTTAACTATTAGAGAAAAAATAACTCATAACCATCCCAAAGACGTATCGTTATCTTTGGCTGCTTTCAGTGATGCCGGTATTTGGTTAGACTCTTTCTCTCCGATTGTTCTGTCTGAGTTATTTTCATTAATTACTTCATCCAAACCATCAACATGTCTATTAGACCCCATTCCTACCAGGCTGCTCAAGGAAGCCCTACCATTATTTAATGCTTCGATCTTAAATATGATCAATCTATCTTTGTTAGTTGGCTATGTACCACAGGCTTTTAAGGTGGCAGTAATTAAACCATTACTTAAAAAGCCATCACTTGACCCAGCTATCTTAGCTAATTATAGGCCAATCTCCAACCTTCCTTTTCTCTCAAAAATTCTTGAAAGGGTAGTTGTAAAACAGCTAACTGATCATCTGCAGAGGAATGGTCTATTTGAAGAGTTTCAGTCAGGTTTTAGAATTCATCGTAGTACAGAAACAGCATTAGTGAAGGTTACAAATGATCTTCTTATGGCCTCGGACAGTGGACTCATCTCTGTGCTTGTTCTGTTAGACCTCAGTGCTGCTTTTGATACTGTTGACCATAAAATTTATTACAGAGATTAGAGCATGCCATAGGTATTAAAGGCACTGCGCTGCGGTGGTTTGAATCATATTTGTCTAATAGATTACAATTTGTTCATGTAAATGGGGAATCTTCTTCACAGACTAAAGTTAATTATGGAGTTCCACAAGGTTCTGTGCTAGGACCAATTTTATTCACTTTATACATGCTTCCCTTAGGCAGTATTATTAGACGGTATTGCTTAAATTTTCATTGTTACGCAGATGATACCCAGCTTTATCTATCCATGAAGCCAGAGGACACACACCAATTAGCTAAACTGCAGGATTGTCTTACAGACATAAAGACATGGATGACCTCTAATTTCCTGCTTTTAAACTCAGATAAAACTGAAGTTATTGTACTTGGCCCTACAAATCTTAGAAACATGGTGTCTAACCAGATCCTTACTCTGGATGGCATTACCCTGACCTCTAGTAATACTGTGAGAAATCTTGGAGTCATTTTTGATCAGGATATGTCATTCAAAGCGCATATTAAACAAATATGTAGGACTGCTTTTTTGCATTTACGCAATATCTCGCAAAGGTCTTGTCTCAGAGTGATGCTGAAAAACTAATTCACGCATTTATTTCCTCTAGGCTGGACTATTGTAATTCATTATTATCAGGTTGTCCTAAAAGTTCCCTAAAAAGCCTTCAGTTAATTCAAAATGCTGCAGCTAGAGTACTGACGGGGACTAGAAGGAGAGAGCATATCTCACCCATATTGGCCTCTCTTCATTGGCTTCCTGTTAATTCTAGAATAGAATTTAAAATTCATCTTCTTACTTATAAGGTTTTGAATAATCAGGTTCCATCTTATCTTATCTTATCAGGCTCCTCTCCTGTGGAACCAGCTCCCAATTCAGATCAGGGAGACAGACACCCTCTCTACTTTTAAGATTAGGCTTAAAACTTTCCTTTTTGCTAAAGCTTATAGTTAGGGCTGGATCAGGTGACCCTGAACCATCCCTTAGTTATGCTGCTATAGACGTAGACTGCTGGGGGGTTCCCATGATGCACTGTTTCTTTCTCTTTTTGCTCTATATGCATCACTCTGCATTTAATCATTAGTGATCGATCTCTGCTCCCCTCCACAGCATGTCTTTTTCCTGGTTCTCTCCCTCAGCCCCAACCAGTCCCAGCAGAAGACTGCCCCTCCCTGAGCCTGGTTCTGCTGGAGGTTTCTTCCTGTTAAAAGGGAGTTTTTCCTTCCCACTGTAGCCAAGTGCTTGCTCACAGGGGGTCGTTTTGACCGTTGGGGTTTTACATAATTATTGTATGACCTTGCCTTACAATATAAAGCGCCTTGGGGCAGCTGTTTGTTGTGATTTGGCGTTATATAAGAAATTGATTGATTGATTGATTGATTGATTTTCCATCTGATTCGGAAGCTCAAAGTGTTTTACAATGATGCCTCACATTTATGCACACACACACACACACACACACACACACACACACACACACACACACACACACACACACACACACACACACACACTGATGTCAGTGCGCTGCCATTCAAGTGAACACCAGAAGCAACCTGGAGATCAAGGGCCCTTATTGATTTTTCAGGCTGACAGAGAACAGAGATGTGTCTAGTCTCAAGAACACTGCTTTAACTATGAAACCATCAAACTTCAATAAATCTATCTTGTAGCTATCATTTTTTAAAATCTAAAGCTGACCGTGTGTGTGAATTCCCACTCCCATTTAGGAGTGTGAATTCCCACTCCTAAATGGTGGCCAGTATCCGGCCTAATTCAGGCTGGTTGTCTGGCTACCTGAGGACTAACTCCACCCCTGCCACATTTCTCCATGTAATGTGGAGTTGTGTCAGCAAGGGATTCCGGCGTAAAGCTTGTGCCAATTCAACATGCAAATCCGGGCCATACTAAAATACAAAATGGACAAAATGGAGCGAAATGGGTACTGCTAAACACGAAATGGGGGTAAAATGTAATGAAATGGAGCAGAGTGAACGAGACTGACTCCAAATAATTACTTTTGTTTAATTGTTTAGCTTTTGTTTTTGTGAGATGCGCCCAGTACAGGTAGTAGGGGCAGGTGCGCCATCTGGCGTTCAATAGATGAAACTTCAGTCAATGGGTCAGTCTGCTCCATTTCGCTACGTTTAACCCCAGTTTTGTTATTATCAGTCCGATTTCACTTAAAAATAATTAAATAAAGGTAATTAATTGAATCATATTTAATCATATTTGAAATCAGTCTGGGTCAGTCTGCTCCATTTCGTTACATTTTATTCTTATCAGTCCCCATTTCCATTTCTCCATTTCACTTAAAATAATTAAATAAAAGTAATTAAGTAAATGGACTGCATCAGACGCTCAAAACGCTTTACACATGAGGGTGCTGCCATATAAGGTACTCAATACACACTGGGAGCAACTAGGGGATTAAAGACCTTGCCCAAGGGCCCTTAGTGATTTTCCAGTCAGGCTGGGATTTGAACCAAGGATCTTCTGCTCTCAAGCCCAACACCTTAACCACTAGACCATCACCTCCCCTAATTAAGTGAATCATATTTAATCATATTTGGAGTCAGTCTGGGTCCGTCTGCTCCATTTTGTTACTTTTTACCCCCGTTTCGTGATTCTTAGGCTTCATTTCGCCCCATTTTGCTCCATTTCTTATTTTAGTATAGCCGTGGAAAACCATCTTAAATTTGCTGTGGAGATCCCAGTGCAAACAAAGGAGCAGCCTAAGGGTCTTACTTACTGACGTGGAAAGCCTTCAAGACCACTGTTAAAATTTTTTGAAATTGGTTCAGTGTAGTGATGTTAAGCTCGAGTCAGGCTGCTCGACACAGCATCAAGCTTTGTGAACCAGAAGTGTCCGTGAGCACGCCCCCATCACGTGACCACTGCGAGCGAGGCCTCGTTACGTCACACCACGTGTCGAGCTTCGCGGGAAAGTCGAATAATCTGGGCGTGTCAATACGACCCGCCAAGTATTTAAATGAGATCTGAATCGCGGCACGAACTGTAGGTTTGTGAGAGGAGGAGACTGCTAGCGACAGTGTTATTGCCAATTACTACGTGACAGGGACAGCATTAGTTTATATTTAGGTCTAGTTTAGAGTTCATTTAGTATAGTTAGCTACATACACATAGGACCTAACCACACACAACAGGCATCCATTCATATACAACATTTATCCACACAGTACATCAACACAAGTTATAGGTTAGACTATATATTCATAGGTAGATGAGACTGAGCTGATTACTGAAGAGCTGTGATTTTGGCGAGTGGGTCTTCTCCAAAGCTGGAGAGGTGGTGAGACAGAAGAGGAGCCGATTAAAGCCCAGCACTGTTGAAATGATTCTTTTTTTGAATAAAAATTGTTGATAGTTGCACAATCACCGTCTCCTATCCCCTCTATTCTAATTTAGAAATTACAGTATCATAAGCACAAGTTGCAGAAGCACATGCATTTCTCACTTTTCCCGTCACATTCCATCCAAATATTATTTGAGGACTGATGAATCTACATATAGTCTACAATAAAGGCTTTCATAACCAGTATGTGTGCATCTGTAGGGACTATTTATTACATTAAGAAAGACACAATAATGAAGATGACATTTTTTATTAGTATTTTTCAAGGACAAACCACATCAGTCATGAATTACTGCAAGCATTTGTCACAGCACTCGCTCAGGGTAATTCTCAAAACAATCCAGCAGATGTCACCCTTCAAACTGTATCAAACGCCTCGAAGCAGTGTGTCAATTTTCAGCCAGTTGTGTTGAAGTGGCTCATTGGTTCATGAGGCCTCGAAATTGCCATCACTAGTTCAGTGTCATATTTGTAATTTCAACGAAAGAGATCAACGAACATAAATAACATTGTTACAACTCAGATTAACCAAGTCACCTAAGAGCATCATAAATGATGTTGTATGGCCTGGCAAGATAGTTCACATCCTATTCTTACTGTCGGGAAGAATTCCTCGTTACCCTGTCGCACGATTAGAAATATGTTTACTTTGTTGGATTTTAGTGTATTTCCGATATTTGTAGACCAAATGTTCAATAACTTAGCGTGATAACGCCGAGAAAACACCTACTCAAAGCAAACGAACACGGAAGTGGAAAATAATTAATATCTTCTCAGCCGCCAAGCTCTCGTCTTTGGACCAATGAACGGAGCAGTGAAATCTGTGATTAGCGGGAAACCGGCTGCTATCGACGTCAACTATTAATTATTGCGATAGTGTACATCTATTCTGGCATTTCCGAAAGAACTGTATATCGTATATTTTTAACGTGTTGCTACAATGAGCCCGTGACAGTTAGGGATATTTGTCTTAAGACTGCTATTTCTCCCTGGCACGCTAACGCCACTAGTTAGCTAGGTGTTCCCTTTGGCTAACAGCGAGTAGAGTGAGCAGGCAGAGTCACAGAGACAAAGGGCTGCTGCACCCACTGCATGGATAAAAATGAGTGTGTTTAATTTAGACCGGTTTCGTTATGACAAAAATGCAACGACTGCAACGAAGGACGTCCAGCATACCGGGTCTAAAAGTCCAGAATCAGAGAAAGAGAACAAACCAGGTAAGCAGATGTTAGCTAAAGGTTGATGTCCAGATGTTTGTCAGACATGCTACCGTTAGCGGAACAAAAGTAACACGTGACGGTTATTTCATTTATTTATTTATTTATTCAATAGCTGTGGGTACAATGACCCACGGAGACCATAGTAGAGCGGTTAAGGCCAACTTTTCACAAGAATCGTTCAGTTTTTGAAGAAAGCATGAAACTTTGCACAGGGATACTATGGGACCTAAGGACCATGAAAAAAATAGACCCCCAAAACATGTGCCCCCTGGTGGCTGCCATATTGAATTTTAAAATGGCCACTGAAATTGACCAAATTTTAATATTTCCATTTATAATATGCAAAGGACTCTCTGGTCGTGGTGAAGAGAGAGCTGAGTAGGGGGGCAAAGCTCTTGATTTACCGATCGATCTACGTTCCGATCCTCACCTATGGTCATGAGAGTTGGCTCATGACCGAAAGAACGAGATTGCGGGTGCAAGCGACCGAGATGAGTTTCCTCCGCAGGGTGGCTGGGCGCACCCTTAGAGATAGGGTGAGGAGCTCGGTCACTCGGGAGGAGCTCGGTGTCAAGCCGCTGCTCCTCCATGTCGAAAGGAGTCAGTTGAGGTGGCTCGGGCATCTTTTACGGATGCCCCCTGGACGCCTCGCTGGAGAGGTGTTCCGGGCACGTCCTATTGGGAGGAGGCCCCGGGGAAGACCCAGGACACGCTGGAAGGATTACATCTCTCGGCTGGCTTGGGAACGCCTTGGGGTTCCTCCGGAGGAGCTGGGGGAGGTGTGTGTGGATCGGGAGGTCTGGGCGGCTTTGCTTGAGCTGCTGCCCCCGCGACCCGACTCCGGATAAAGCGGAAGAAAAAGGATGGATGGATGGATATGCAAAGGACAGTAATTACAGCATCTGTTACTGTTTTCAATATTGGTATATTTCAATGAAGTTCAGAATCTAGTCATATGGCAGCCATATTGGATTTCAAGATGGCTGCCTTGTTTTTTACTTTTCTTTGCTTTTCTTAAAAATGACAGTAATGCAGGGAAAGAAGTTGATCAGAGTTTAGTATTTTTGGTTCTAAAATCAGTAAATATCAATGAAAGTCAACCTCAAAGGGTCTTGAGGTTCTTATACCAGTGTTATGTAATAATAAAAACACCTATGTGGATGCTGTGGCACTATTATATGCTGCCAAGCTGCCCAATACATCAGAGATTACAGTTAAGACAGTGCTAAATTTCCAAAGCAAAAGTGCAACTTAAAATCCTATTTAAATTCTTTCTCTTGTTTGCTTAATAATGCTTATCTTTAATGCATTTACTAAAGTACTAAACATTTACTGAATGCAACTTTAAATCATTCTGTTTGAAAACAAAAACAAAAAAAATTGAATATTCAAGTTTGCTGTAACAAAGATAGCATAAAAATCTCCAGTTTTTGCATTGTGCTTTTTAAATTTTTTTATGTTACAGATCTACACGTTTAATTATAATAAATCAGCTGTTTGTTATAATCTTTTTTTTTTTTTTTTTATAAATTTGTGTCAATAATATCAGTTTGTGCAGGTAATTCACACTTTATAATGAAGTATCCCAGGAGCGATACAGATTATTCCACTATGGCTAAAATAATTCAACTGAAATGTGGAACTGGCATTAGCTGGATATGGCTAAAACGAACCATATCTTTTGGCCTTGTTTATATTCATTTGGCAGCCCACCCATCTATTTTACCTTTAAAGTTGCCATGGTGCATGGACATGTTTGAACTAGATTTCTGCCTCCAGGATTTAAACATAGATCTTTATTACCAGTTACTTAATTTGAAAGGTAATTCTCTGATATATACTCAACATATATGGCACTGTATGCTAAGTAGGATGCATGGAAAAATAGAAGAAAAATATTTTGACAATAGAGTGAAATATGGCAGCCATAGTAGAGAAGCTTGAATCTTCGACTGGACTGAGTTGCTTGACGCGAGGACGTTTCGCTTCAAATCGCAGAAGCTTCCTCAGCTAAAATGGCAGCCATCTTGAAATCCAGTATGACAAACATCTAATAGATGAATTGTGAATGAAACTATTGCAATCACTACTTCATAGATAACAAAGGCCTGAGGCTTGAATTTTGAATTTGTCACTAAAATAGCAGAGATAATCAATACTTAATTTTAATTGCAGCCATTTTGGAATCCAATATGGCCGGCATCAGGCAATTAATGTAATAGGTTAATTGGACTCCTCATTACTTATGGGTAACTTTTACAATTACGCTTCCATCTTTACAGAGGACTGATATTTTTCATAATCTTCATTTTAATGGTGGCCATCTTGGAATCCAATATGGCCTCCATCTCACAAAGTTGAAAATGAGTCCATTGGATTCCCTGACCCCAAAAACATGAGTAAATATTTTGGAATTGTGCTTTTATCTGCCTTAAATTGAAAGTAAATTGCAAAAATATGTTGAAAATAATGGCAATTTTTTAATCCAATATTGCAGCCACCAGGGGGCGTTATTTTTGGGGGTCTATTTTTTTTCATGATCCCTAGGTCCTATAGTATCACTGTGCCAAGTTTCATGCTTTCTTCCAAAACTGAATGATTTCTGCCTTAACCGCTCCACTACCAAGACGGTTGCGGACGAAGCTTTTTCTATTGGAAGCAAATGTCATTTTTAATGACTCGATGTCACAAAATACTGAAAATTATTGGTGTTCAAGATGAAAGACTTAACGATACAGACGGTTGCCCAGTTCCGGATCACCTTTTTTAAAGTCCCGCTATACGGAGCCATAATGCACCTGAATGTCCTTTAATTGTGTATTGTTGTTTTGGGTATTTGGATGTTATTTAGCTGAAAAATTCTGGGTGGAGTAGCGCTTCTACTTAATGTGTGAAGCCACATTATGTGTGGTGCAAACATTTGCCAGAAATGGATCACTTTTGCCAGTTCCGGATCACGACACTCTGCGTCACTTTGGGGGCATTCCTGGCATCTGGCTGGAGCCCTTCTAATGCAGAATGATACACACTGTGCCTGAGAATGTGTTTTGTACATAAAATGATAGAAATTATACTTATTAAATGAGAATTTACTTCATTTCGAAAAGCGCTGTTATACGTTTTTACGAGCAAAAAATGAAGTGTGGAGGTGAGATTTCTCCCGAATTAAAAAGTAAAAGCCCCCACATTCATGTCCATTCGTGATGTCGAGATGACCCCCAAAGTCCACAAGGCTCACAACTACAGACACGAGGCTGCTGCTTCACTGATCCGCAACCAGCAAATTTTTGCGTCAGAGATAAATGCGTGCAGCAATTAAACAGCAAGACATAACACACTGACATTTTCTACCCGAGTACCATATTTTCCGGACTATAAGTCGCACTTTTTTACATGTTTTGGCCGGGGGTGCGACCTATACTCCGGTGCGACTTATAAATGAAAAATATACCGGTAGGATCTCAATTAATTTACTGTAACAAAACAATTTTACGTGACAGAGTCGATCTATGTTTTAAAATGGCCACCGGAAAAGGAAATGCAATGCATCATGGGCACTGTAGTATGACGGCCATCCTATAGTTCATGCTGGTCGCAATAACCAATCAGAGAACAGAACTTTGGATGCGTATTCCTCACCCACAGCGTGTGAAGCTGACGAACACAGTGCTTGCTGTTATTCCAGCATGGCGAACAGAACAGCTTCAACCCTTGGATATCAATGTGAGCAGAGTGTTTAAGTTGACGCTGAGAGCTGCGTGGGAGCATTGGGTGAGCGACGGCGGAGGATTAGCGTGTGCACTTGGAAGGAGCTGGCGTCGATGATTGTGAAAAGCGTTTGAAGCAGACGAACATGGTGTTTATTCCAGGACGGCTAACAAGACAGCTTCAACCCTTGGATATCAGTGTGAGCAGAGTTGACGCTGAGAGCTGCATGGGAGCACTGAGCGACGGCGGAGGATTAGCGTCTGCACTTGGAAGGAGCTGTATTGACACCGCTGGGCGGTCATGAGCTGCGCAGGTAGGCGCTGCATGGTTCGGCTCGCAATGTGGTCCACAAAATACAAACATATCCGTAAGTAAAATGCAGCTCACGAGAGGGCACTCGAGGCTTGTGTGACTGTTCCTGCGACTTCTGACTACCATAGAAAAATAAAAATTTTAACGTTACTGATAACATAACAAGACAACGGAGAAGGCCCGAAAAAATGCCACCAAAAAGAAAATCATACTCTGCAGATTACAAGTTGCGACTGGTGAAATATGCATCCGAAAACCGTAGCCGTCACAATATTATCATCTGAACTTTTCATGTTAACATACCTGTATGTTCATGGGACTTATAGTCCAGTGGACCTTATTTATGGTTTATTTTTCTTTATAATGGATAAAGTGGCTGGTGCGACTTATACTCCGGTGCGACTTATAGTCCGGAAAATACGGTAAGTAAGTATTTTCCCACTCTAGAACCAAAAACACAGAACGGCTAACTCACCTTTGCTACATTTT
Organism: Thalassophryne amazonica; assembly: GCF_902500255.1. Classification (NCBI taxonomy): domain Eukaryota; kingdom Metazoa; phylum Chordata; class Actinopteri; order Batrachoidiformes; family Batrachoididae; genus Thalassophryne; species Thalassophryne amazonica. The sequence goes on from NC_047107.1 coordinate 69,530,743, forward strand.
AGAGATTGTTACTTTAAAACTTGCAGAAATGAGTGAGTCAGAAAAAGCACGCACACCGGGATGTTTTGATTCCTCTGCTGGTCACAAGGATGGCTGGATCTGGTTGAGCTTGTGGTCGTTTGTAGACAAAACATCAATCTTTCCATTGGTACCAAGTATTAGCATATTTGTGCTGATTACAAGAAACGGCGGCGCAAAAACTACAGCAGTGATTGGGAACTGGCAATGATCTGGAACTGGGCAAGTGACTGTACCATTGGTGTGTATGAAAGGTCAGGGTTGCCTGGGTTCATGCATGCTGCTGCATCCACTACATAATGGAAACACCTTGGACCCTGGATGGCAACCACCCATGGAAGGCAGCTGTCCATCTCCACCTCCTGAAAGTTGCCATCCATCTTTTGCAGCCAGGTTAAACACAGGCTTCCTGTTCACATTCTCCAAATGTTGGTGTCCTCAACACTAAGGCACCTACATGCTGGATCATGCACAGAGAAATGCATCACAGAGCCAAAATGTAGTAGCTGATGTTCCCTCACAATCCGAGTGATACTTCTAATCTTGAGGCCCAGTCACATCAAAGATATGATCACGTTATGACTTGCACATGACTGAAAATTTTTAAAAAATTGCTGGACAGTTATGAAAAGAGTGTGCAACCAATCGCAGGGGTCGTGTCTGATCACTGGATTAAAAATCTGCTGTGTGGCTTTTGATCATGTTCAAAATCCAGCAGAGACTGATTTGAAAATTTTTAGGTCATAGGAGCTTCCAAGAATTGTTGCACCATCAGTCTTGGTTCATAGCACAACTACTTGTGCAACATTGTGTGACACCTTGTTGCATGATTTGTCATGCAACTGCTCTTAGGGCTGCCGCGATTAGCTGACTAGTCATGATTACGTCAACTTTCATAATAGTCGATGACTACTTTAATAATCGTCATTGTTTTTTATAAGTTTTGTTTTTCTCATCGTCTTCTACACATCCATCATCCAGTCTGTCCTGTGCATCTCCATCTCTGTTTGGTTTCCCTCTGCCTCCAAACATGACAGGCACAGACACGTCTGCAGAAAAAAAAATCATTAGAGTGAGCTTGCCTTCCATCTGGGACTTATGCCGGTCTAGGACCAGGAAGTGAGCTGGTAACATCTCTGTCGACCCCTCGCACCCTGGACACACACTGTTTAAACTCCTCCTTCTGGTCGACGTGACAGAGCTCTGTACGTCAAAACAATGACACACAAGAACAGTTTCTTTCCACAGGCCACCACACTGATGGAACAATTTAACCTGCCAAAAAACTCACAAGTTCATCTACCTCATGTACAGTTTAACTTCAGTCTTTTGTCTGTCTCACACATCCTTTTCTTTTTCTCTTCTTGCACCATTTATTTTTCTTGCACATTTCATTTGCACATTTTATTACTATAAATTATTCAGTGTTTAGTGTATATTTATACATGCCGGACAGAGAGAGTGCAGCTCAAACTGAAGTCATATTCCCTGTATTCTGTGGATACTTGGCGAATAAAAAAGCTATTCTGTTCTAAAACTGCTGCTTTATCTTTCGCTGCCTTTCTGTCCTTGACGCACATCCACAGTAGTGGCAATCTGGGTCAGCTGTGATGTCACCGGAAAATTTATGTCCAAACAGTATCATGGCTTGCTGGCAACGAAGCTCAAAAGTTTGGGAGCATTTTAACCAAATTAAAGAGAAAAATGGGAAATGCAAAATCTGCAATAGACCTGTTCAAAATGTCAAATGTTACAAAAATCTTTTGGCCCACGTTGTTCTTGTTCCACTATTAAAATAAAAGATCTGTGCCAAATTTTATTGTAATCGGACATTGTTTAGGGGTCCCCCACAAAGCAGCAATTTTCCCCAAACAAGCAATGTAGTAATCCAGTAATGTTCTCCTCTGAGTGACCAATCAACCACCACGTTTTGTGATTAGAAGCTATCACATGTACCTATAAAAGAAAAATAATGGCGTCAGTCTTCTTCCGTTAGGGTGACGTTGCCTTGCCAGCAGAGAAAGAGGACAATGTGTCACTCTGGGGGACCTCTAAATTTTATCTGATTGAGTTCATATTTGGTCTGCACCTATAATACCCCAAGTGGAACAAAAACATGTGGCTCGAAGTCTCTTACAACTTTTATTTTTTCACTATATAATATGAACAGCCTTAATCTGCAAGGCAGAAGTTGGCTTACACAGCAGTGATATAGGAGCATCTGAGAAGGAAACACATGGCTGATCCTGATGAAGCGAGAGTCGTCTTGGTAAACTAATTGGCTAGTTAGCCACTAACATTGTCTGTAGTGAGCTACTTCCTTAGCTGTAAACGTTAATATTACAATGACAATTTTGTTAGCCTTAGTACACATGTTTGCTGTAACGTTATAACAGTTCAATTTTCAGTTTATTTTCATTTATATAGTGCCAAATCACAACAAAGTTGCCTCAAGGCGCTTCACACAAGTAAGGTCTAACCTTACCAAACAGTGATGTCATGTTTGAAAAGGAAATGTGATAACACTAATGCTTTATAATACTAAGTTTCAGTGCTAAAAAAAAAATACTAACACCTCTGTCCAGGGACCTGATCTCAAAGGCTGAGGACCCAGAGACATGACTGTCACTGCAGAGATAAGTGATTCCACAAGTTTAATGCTTTAATGCTTGCTATAAAGTCTTTAAATTTAAAGCATTTAATTATAGAGGGCACACTGAGCGTGCATGCATCTGCTAAAGCCCCACTCCTCTGTTTTCAATCTCATTAAAGTGCACAATGGGCCACAATTTTACCAGATTATAAAAGTAACAAATCAATAAGACATTTTAAAAATAAGGATCAAAACAAAAATGTTGCATCCACATCTGCCTCAAAATCTAATCAACACATCCTTGACTTAAAGTCTCCCTTACAACTTGTGGAATTTCATTCATGGATTTGTAAGACAGCTTGTCGACAGACTGACACATAAACTTAACCTCTTTGGCAGAGCTAAATATAATGACCAAAACTCCAGCTGACATTGCATGACTTTTTGTCGTACATTTGTAGGTTTTGTAGCTAAAATCAAAGAATCGCGTAACTATTATAGCGAGTTGTGTTTTGCGCTATTTCCTGTGGTTATTGGCCAAGCTACAACTCGGCACACCTCTTCTTATTTCCCCAGAAGCTCTCACCTGGCCCCATTGGAACACCAAGTCCGTCCAAACAGGTACACCCCTCAGCAAATATCAGGGATTTTTCTGGAGCTTGGTGGACTCTGTCAGCTCAGTCCTGTCTGCTTGGGTGTGTAACCCTGGGCAAACGCACTGTATCTCTGTCTTCAACTCTGGGTGCTTGCCACCCATGGCAGTTCTGTAATGTAGTGGATGACAAAGCACGGCACTTCTGCATGTACCCAGACCTGTCTTGTGTCTTTCTAACTCTTCATCGCATGAATTGAAATGTGGGAAACAACCTAATGCAGAAATGCTGCATGAGGAAAACTTGTGGAAATGACACATTCCTGCTGTTGCTCAATAGTTTTATGCAACTGTGGAAAAGAAAATATTGTACATGGTTTTACTCTAATGTACATGCTTGGTGTACTTTTAAAATTCCATAAGTGCATCACTTTTTGTATATATTTTTGTTAAAAATGCTTTTTTTTTCCCATCCCCCCATCCAGCTCACATGAAGACTGTTAAAGACCCTGCAAAGTCCCACGTCCGAGGGGTGGTTTTTGAAGAAGCCATAATTATTGACTTGGAGGAGGACGAGCTCCTCTCGAAACCTAATTCCAAAATGTCTTTAACCAGCAATTCCAGGTAAGTGTAAATTACTATATGTGATACTCAACACAAGATTTCTTTTAATCTAATATTTAAAGCTGACCGTGCGTGCGTTCACTATGCACAGCCACAGTAATTAAGCAATCCACACCAAACTTGCTGTGGTGACTGGGGGCACCAAGGGGGATGTCATTGGGACCCTTAGGTTGAAAGCGTACATGCGCGAACACACACACACACACACACACGGTCAGCCTTATATGTTAAATCACAACATGCTCAATGGAGCCCTTATTTTCGCAGTTCACATGGTACTCAGGTCAGGTAGCAAGTATCACATTTTACTTACTACATAGTCACAGCTGGCTAGGGTGCACTTTAATTACAATCCGAACAGGCCAGTGCGCCTGTGTGCCAGTTAAAGTGCACATTTGTTTCTATTAAAATGTACCTGCTTTGTACTGCATGCCAGAGCATTGCAGTGATATGACATGCTATCAACATTTATCATCAGTCACTTGAGTCTGACGAATGTCACAAATTGCTCTATGAAAATTAATGATGACAACATACACACAGTGCAGTGCAACGCCATTGCTATTCGTAGAAGTGATGTGTAGTACTATAAACAGTAAAACTGTCAGGAGACATTTAGAGTCAGAAATGTTAGTAGCTGTTATGGTAAAATATATTTTGACCAAAATGTATGTCAAGCTGTTGTAACATTGCAGTAGTCAATAAAATATGGTGCCTGAGTTTATTCTATATATATCCTTTTGGTGTTTGTAGCAATAATCAGTTATACAGGATGTAAATAAACAATGTTACTGTGGGTGCACTTGTGCTTAATATTTGGGTTGGACCAAAAATTGTCTGTTTTTACCTTCTGCCCTGATGAGAGAAGGCCTGAGTGACCCACTCCAAGCTAACACTGATGACATGATGTTTATTAATACTGCTATTATCGCTAATACTTGGCTCATTTTCTCTCTCAAACCCCCCATCGCACCATGTCCTCAAAAAATTGGGTGGATAGAGTAAGAACTTGTACAGCATAGTAGGAACACAGTCAAAACTGACGAGGACATGGACAAACTGGGACATGTTACAGAATAATAAGGCTGCCAAGATTAGTTGACGAGTCATGATTACGAGTCATGACTATCAAAATAGTTGGCTACTAATTTAATAATCAACGTAATCGTTTATTTTTTAACCTTTGTTTTTCTCTCAAAACTGCTGCTGTACGTTCTGCTGCCTTTCTGTCCTTGACGCACATGGGCAGTAGTCAATGGCGGTTCTACACTGAATTACTCCCCAGGCGAGATCCCCTTGTGTGCCTTAATTGAGAGAGTGGCGACATGTTGAATCAAAAAAAAAAAAATCGCTCAGGTGGTAAACCTGTGAACCTACGAGGTCTGTTAGAAAAGTATCCGACCTTTTTATTTTTTTCAAAAACCATATGGATTTGAATCACGTGTGATTGCATCAGACAAGCTTGAACCTTCGTGCGCATGTGAGTTTTTTCACGCCTGTCGGTTGCGTCATTCGCCTGTGAGCAGGCTTTGTGTGAGCACTGGTCCACCCTCTCGTCATTTTTTTATTGCGAATAAATGTCTGAACGATTTGGAGCTTTGCTGCATCAATTTTTTTCCAGAAACTGTGAGAGACCTCCAGGTGGACACCGTTCAGAAAATTAATATGGCTTTCAGGGACGATTTTGTGGGGATTACACAGATTAAGGAGTGTTACTGCCGCTTTTAGGACGGCCCACAACTGCTGAGAGCGCGCCGCGCTCCCAGCGCCAATCGACAGGCTCAAACCCCGCTGAAACAGCCAGATCATTTCCAACATGAAGGCTTTGTTGAACCGGGACGTCGTCTGACTTTGACAAAAAGGCAGGAGACGTGGACATCAGCACTTTTTCGGCATATTCCACTGTTACAGGAGTTTTTTTTTCATGGAAAGAAAAGCAGAGGGACGCACCACGGAGCCGTTCATTACGCGGCACAAAACCACCTCCGTGTTGGTCTCACAGGACGGCTTTCAGGTGGATTTCAGACGGCTGTCGGTGGGTTTTCAGTCGTGTGACTGACCGAGAAATTGTGGATGAGCCTGGACATGCCAGAACATGTCCTGTGAGGCTTCATCACGGCGTTGCTTTGCGCCATGCGGCTCCACCGTGACGCCTTAAAGCGGCAGTAACACTCCTTAATCTGTGTAATCCCCACAAAATCGTCCCTGAAAGCCATATTAATTTTCCGAACGGTATCCACCTGGAGGTCTCTCACAGTTTCTGGAAAAAAATTGATGCAGCAAAGCTCCAAATCGTTCAGACATTTATTCGCAATAAAAAAACGACGAGACGGGTGAACCAGTGCTCACACAAAGCCTGCTCACAGGTGAATGACGCAACCGACAGGCGTGAAAAAACTCACGCATGCGCACGAAGGAGGTTCAAGCTTGGCTGATGCAATCACACGTGATTCAAATCCATATGGTTTTTGAAAAAAATAAAAAGGTCGGATACTTTTCTAACAGACCTCGTATTTAGAAAATAGCATTCGCTGTTAATCTGTCTACATGTAAATCCAGCTATTTTATTTATTTATTTGCTGGAAATGCCGGGTTGTTGTGCATTTGGATGCACAAATAGACACAGCAAGGGCTTCAAGATGTACAGATTCCCTTTAGATCCGAACAGAAGAAAAATTTGAGAAAGTAAAGTCAGCCATGTGGGATGGAAGCGACTTTATTGTTAAAGCTTTGAGAGGTAAATTTATTGTTCAGTCCCATGTACAGTAAAACTCAACTAAACTGTCATCGTATAAACCAGATATTCGCAGTCACCGTACAAAAAAAGTGCCAAAGTTTTTGTATTGTTTGCCGTGTAATAAACACCGTATATAACAGATTTTGTACAGTGGATTTTTGCTAACAATGGATAAAATGGCCAAGCCGATTACAATGTATTTCCATGAAACCCTTTGCATGTAGGACCAGAGTCATTTCGGCGATTAAAAGTCCGACCATTTATTTTTTCACTACATGCTCAACCTCGGAGCTGCAGCCTGGACGTGCACCTGTTAAATCAGACATAAAAGGCTGTGATTTGACACTTTGCTGCTTTCACTGCCTCATCTGCCATCATATTATAATAGTTTTTTGCAGTGCACACGCTGATTGCATTTTGATAATGGATCAAATACATTTGGCAGAAAAAAATTTTTCAGAGGAAATTTTGACCGGGTCATTAAATTAGGTGCACGTCCCGATTCAGGATTCCCTGTAGATATGGCTCACATCGGATAAATGTCCCGTCTGATCACAGTGTATTTCCATTAAAAACCCTGAGCAACCTGGACGTGCAGAGGTACAAATTAAAGTTCAGCTCTGACACTCGCCAATTTGTGGAAAGTGGGAGAGGAATCATTTCTGTGATTTAAAAGTGAGACCGTTTAGTTTTTCAAACCGTGCTCAGGCTCGGAGACACAGCCTGGATGCACATCTGTTAAATCAGACACAAAGGGATGTGATTTAACACTTTTCCTGTTTTTAATCCTTCATCTCCCAGCATAATATATAGCGCGCATGCTGATAAATGGATCAGAAAAGTCCACACATTTACAGCACAAAGTCGGTTAAACAGGAAAATGTACAGCTTACCTTTGATTTGGAGGTGATGATTGTGGAAAGAAAAGCTTGTTGAAGGTCAACAAGCAGCATTTGCTCAGAGAACTGTGGGTCCTATTTACTGCGTTTTGTAGCTGGATATCCAACATCACCTACATTTGCAAAACATTAACTCTGGTCTATGGTAATTACATCAGATTATTCACTGTTTTTGATGATGTATCCTGACATTCCAATTTTCTCGCTCTTTTTATATATATATATATATATATATATATATATATATATATATATATATATATATATAAACTCTTCAAAATTTTCCAGGTAGCTTATAATGTTCTACAACTGCTTTTACCGCTACTTACACCCAGCATCAGGCCCTAAATGGCATCTTTTTTTTTCTGTTTATTTTCTTTTTTCTTTTTTTTTTCTTTTTTTTGCCGCCTCTAATGTAAACAATTGGGCAACATAAATCTGCAGTGGGAGGCCGGTATCGCAGACCGAACGGTCCGCCCTGCCTTCACTTCTACTTTTAAGATTAGGCTTAAAACTTTCCTTTTTGCTAAAGCTTATAGTTAGGGCTGGATCAGGTGACCCTGAACCATCCCTTAGTTATGCTGCTATAGACGTAGACTGCTGGGGGATTCCCATGATGCACTGTTTCTTTCTCTTTTTGCTCTGTATGCACCACTCTGCATTTAATCATTAGTGATCGATCTCTGCTCCCCTCCACAGCATGTCTTTTTCCTGGTTCTCTCCCTCAGCCCCAACCAGTCCCAGCAGAAGACTGCCCCTCCCTGAGCCTGGTTCTGCTGGAGGTTTCTTCCTGTTAAAAGGGAGTTTTTCCTTCCCACTGTAGCCAAGTGCTTGCTCACAGGGGGTCGTTTTGACCGTTGGGGTTTTACATAATTATTGTATGGCCTTGCCTTACAATATAAAGCACCTTGGGGCAACTGTTTGTTGTGATTTGGCGCTATATAAAAAAATTGATTGATTTGATTGATTGATTCACTGCGTATGCGTCATTTCTGTGTAGGGATGGGTATTGATAAGATTTTATCTATCGATTTTGCTTATCGATTCCCTTATCAATACCTCTTGTGGATTTTCTTTGTACTAAAAGTAGGCTTTACAGGTTTTCTATGTCAGCAACATTTTATTGAGTCTTAAAGTAAATAAATATGAAATTGGTCACTGTATACTTGATCTCTGGACATGAATAAAAATAAATAAAATCTGTAGTTTTTGTCAAAAACATTTCCTTTCAGACATTTTGACATGAATGTCTCTCCATACCTCTGAGCTGAGCTCAGCCGGCTCCTGCACGTCAGCGCAGGATGTCTCATTTTGGGAGGAAAAAAACGTTTTGATCGATTGCAGTTTGTTTGTATTACAACATTTGGAAAGAGGTGTCCATTGATTTAAATGGCATTTCACTTTGAATTTATTAATTCCGACCGTCGTTCAAACCTGACTCGGCAGAGAGTCGCACAGCATTTGGAGCTGTGTGAACTAGGGATGGGTATCGAGAACCAGTTCCTTTCGGGTGTCATTAAGAAATGATTCGATCCACCGACATCAATAACCTTTTTACTTTAACGAAATAAATATGAAATTGGTCACTGTATCCTTGATCTCTGGACATAAATAAAATAAACAAAACGGCGTTTCACTGTGAAGTTATTAATTCCGACTGGATTGTATCGTTCTAACTTGACTTGGCAGAGAGCCGCGCAGCGTTTGGAGCTGTGTGAACAGAACGGAGTCCCAGTTAGTAACTTTAATCCACACAAAAGTGACTCACGATTAGTAATGCGCGATGTAATTGCTCTGGAAACCCGCTTTGACCGTCAGTAAAGACCACATCCTACATTCAGATGTATTGAGAGCCACTCTGTTCTCACAACTGTGGAATCTTTCAGGCATCTGCTAATCTGGATATTCATTTGGCTTCCCCAAATACAGCTGCACTTCAAGGCCGCTGTGATTAAAAAAAAAAACCTCTTCAAGAAGATCAACACTTAAGCCTCGCTCCCTGGTCATCCCCCTCCCCTCAGCTTCTCCAGCTCTGACGTTGACTGTGGACAGTGGACTGCTCAGGGCTGAACCCCTCCGCCTTCCAGGATTGTCGGACAAGGCCGTTGACGGCGCCTAATAGGCTGCCTCTGGAGTGTTCTGATAAACTGGACCTTCAAATCTCGGTTGTCGTCCTGCGTCTTTGTTTGTCTGTGTGATTATTGTTTTTCTGTGCTGATGGGGGTTTTTTCCTCATTGCTGCTGTGTAACGCAGCGGCTATGAGGGCTTTTTTCTCTTTCTTCCCTCGTGTGTGCTTTTTATGTGTTTATGTACCGGGCCGGCCTATGTGTGTTGTGTGTTATGTGTGTGTCGTTTGTTATGGGTCGGTCTTGGTTTGCTCAGCTCTGCTGTTGACCAAGGCAGGGATGTACATCTGGAGCTGGTCCCCGGGCGCCTAATGGCGACTTCTGCTCCTAATTGGCAATTAGGATGAGTTAAATGCAGTAGACACATTTCATTGTGCAGGGAACATGTTCTTTTGTGCATATGACAATAAAGTTCTTTTGAATCCTTTGAATCCTATAAACGATATACGATATAAACAATAGAAAAATGGTCTATGATAGAGATTTTAATTACATGCTTTATCGTGGTAACGCATGTTGATGACGTCAACTACCCGCGACCTGCTGCTGCTTGCATCAAACAACATGGCGGAAGGCGAAACGGAGCGACAAGAACTCGTGAAGAAGACCGGTGCAACTTCCATTATTTGGAATTGGTTTGGATTTAAACCGTCCGACGAAGAGCAGAAAACAATACTCTGCAGAATGTGTGGGGCAACAGTTTTAGCTAAGACCGGCAATACAACTAATCTGTTCTACCACCTCAAAGCAAAACACGCCATTGAATACCAAGAGTGCCAGCGAATGCAGGCGGCCCCAAGCTACAGACACAAGAACATGGGACAGAAATTCACTATATAACGGACGATTGGAATCTTGGCAGCTGGTGTTTGCAGACGTCGTACTTCCCTACTGAACATACGGCCGAGGAGATAGCACAAGGACTCAAAGACACGCTCGAGTCATGGGGTTTTAAGGAAGAAAGCCAAGTGTGCATCACCACTGATAATGGAGCGAACGTGGTCAAAGCAGCGTCTCTGAATGATTGGACCAGGCTGCAGCGCTTTGGACATAGGCTGCATCTCGCCATCGGTAGGTTAAATATTTAGTGCATAATGTTATAATATTTTAACATCCTGTTGTAGTAGGGATGGGTATCGAGAACCGGTTCCTTTCGGGTATCGTTAAGAAATGATTCGATCCACCGACATCAATAACCTTTTTACTTAATGATTCCCTTATCGGTCCTTCAGAGTGGCCGTTGTTTTTGGGGGTGTTTGTCAGGAAAATTATAATTTCTCTACATTGATTACAGACCCTGCAGCAGGTCTGTAATCAACTTTTCTGCAGCGTGGCTTTGCTTTGAACCTTGAACCAATCGAAGCAGTGATTCGCAGATCGAAGCAGTGCTTCGATCATTGCTTGTTGATTCATTTTTTTCTTTCGCTTCCCCCGCTAAAACCCTAAAGAGCATATGGCTGTGAGTATTATTTACCTTTTTTATGTTAAACCCACCTGTTATGGTCTTCTGAAACAGTTGATGTTTTTTATAACTTAAAAACGTGACTGATGCTAACACGTTAGCATGTCTATGGCATTTTCAGTGTTAAACTTAGCATTAAGCAGTTGCAGCTGTCAAGCGTTTGTTGTCGTAAAAGAGTAAAATGTATTACAAATTGTAACATTTTTTAAATTTATTTTTGTTTATATATTAATAATAATAGCAAGCACAGCAATAATTGTAATAACTAATTTAATGATTATATACAATTTTAGAGAAATAGACAAAAAGAACCTGAATTAAAAACACAACAGAAATATAAAACCAACTTACAATGAACATACATACATACAGAAATAAATGTTTCCTGTGAACACCTAGTGACTCTTACACCTCCATTTCATCCCTGTCTTATTTAAGTTTAATGACAATTTGTTTCAGTCAAACCATATTTTCAATGTGTTAATTTCTTCAGTGATTTCCTCCAGAACTATCTGCCAAACTAGAAAACTACTGCATCCCAGTAAGAGCAGAATACTACTGGAATGAATTTGAATAAGGAAAGTTGGGTGTTTGTTGTTTTTTTTTCCCCTCACTAAATGGATGCTGCACTCACTGCATTTTATTGTCTGGAATAGTCCCAGATTGCATTTCAGAGCTTCTAGAATTCAAACATTTTCGTGCAGGTGGTGTTGGAGGGTAATTTTGGGTTTCAGCTTTTTTTGTTTTTCACCACTTTCATCGCTGAATATGTCAATCGTGAGTAGGGATGGGCGATACGGCCAAAAATCCATATCACGATACACACTGCAACCTGTTGCGATAACGATATTATCACGATACATAAATTATATAATAAATCATTTCAGAACAGGTTACATAGACCCTGAGGAAAGCCAAACAGCTAAATATATTGAAAGAAAGATAGAACATAGAATGTAGGCATACAACATTTATTATGCCCCCACTGTAATAATACAGAAAGCTGTAGACATAATGTTGATATAAATAAAAACAAAAACAAAAGAGGTGTCTTTTTATAGAACAGACACTGTACTGAAAATCCTTTCAACATAGTTAAATTTTGTTACCTGAACTGGTACTGTGAAGTAGGTTAATACTTACAGTATTAGGCATAGCCTTTTTAAATGTATCAGTGTAGTGCACCTATACTTCAAATGAAACCATTAAAGTGCAAAATGAAAACTTTTTTTTAAATAAATAAAATACTTCCAGTATTAGGCATAGCCTTTTTAAATGTATCAGTGTAGTGCACATATACTTCAAATGAAACCATTAAAGTGTAAAATGAAAACACAATTGGAATACTTACAGTATAAGGCACATATGTAAGCTAAACAGCATTTTTTCAAGTATAAAGGTTTCTTTTCAGTAGTGCCATGCCATAAACAGCAAAAAGTGCAAACAGTATAGAAGGCATAAAGTGGCAAAGAACAGAAAATTTGGTGTCTTCTCTGTAAAAAAAAAAAAAAAAATACTGAAATCCTTAAGACCATATGAATAATATAAATTTCACACCACCTTTAAAACTTTTGATCTCAGCTGTTGTATAGTAAGATACAACATAACACAACATAAATGGTAAATCCGGGAACTCACTGAGACTTGTTTACATCATTTGACATTTGTTATGCTCTAAAGATTATTTGCCAGAAATACAAGCTTGTCTACAGTCTCTGGCTTCAACAGAGATCGGTGGCATGTAACTATGTTGCCCCCTGTGCTAAATGCCCTTTCAGAAGGGGCACTTGTGGCTGGGATACAGAGATATTTCTGGGCCAGTCTTGCCACCCTGGGAAAATTAACTTGGTGCAGCCGCCACCAGCCCAGGGGGTCAGTCTCTCCATCAACTGGCATGGTCCTCAGGTAACTTTTTAGCTCCCCTTCGGTGGCCTCTCTGTCAGCGAGAGCACCTGTGCCATCAGAGGCCTTTTTGAAAAAGCTTCCCAGGCTCCATTTGACTTTCTTCGATTCTGTCTCATCAGCAACTTCAGCAGCTTCAACACCAGCAGCTGCAGCTTCTATGCTTGTGTGTGACTCTGTGACCATTACAGCTTGCACCGCCAACAGTGACTGAATTTCTGCTACTGTTCTCGTCTTGATGAACGACTTGCGGTCATCAGCTATATATGTATCTTTAAACCGTGGGTGGACCAGTGAGGCCATATCAAGCAGGTCAACAGTTTCTGGGTCTGAGTACTTCTCATTTAAGTACTCTAGGATGATCCTTTTCATGTCCTTGGTCAGCTCTGCATCATCATCAGCTGCAGTAAGAACAGTGTTATTGAAAAGGTGGAGAACGGGTTTAATGTATGACACGCTGACATACTGTTCCCCAGACAGCGCGTCTGTGAACTCAAGTAGTGGGCCAAGGGTCTTGCTCATGCATTCCAGGACATCTGTATCTTTCCACGTGGGTACCAGGTGTCTGGTTTTCTTGTCTGCTTTCAGTACCTGTGATAGGGCCTTCTCTTGCTCAAACACCCTCTGGATCATCATCTGTCATGACCCCCACCTTGTGGGCGTTTCTGTGATGAGGCGCTGTAAGGGAAGATTGTGCTCAACCTGGGCTTTCTTCAATGCTTTTCTTCTTTTCCAAGAGTGGGAAAAGGAACTTATAATCTTCTTGCATAACGCAATAGCACGGTCGATTCGGGGGTCCTTCACACTGTTGATAAATAAGATATTATTTGTTAATTAAATCTCACTCTCCATCTCTCTCATGCGTACACACACCCGCATACTTACACACACACACTTCACTTAACACAAATGCCACAAATATAAAGCATTTGCTATATACTACATCTCTAAACACAAATGCAACATTACTATGCCGTATTACATGCACATTTGACTCTTTTACAACAACAAACACTTGACAGCTGCAACTGCTTATTGCTAACATTAACATTGAAAATGCCATAGACATGCTAACGTGTTATCATCGGCCCCGTTTTTAAGTTATAAAATACATCTACTAACTGTTTCAGAAGACTATAACAAGTTGCTTTAACATAAAAAGGTAAATAATACTCACAACCATATGCTCTTTAGGGTTTTAGCTGGGGAAAGCGAAAGGAAAAAAAAAAGAATCAACAAAGCATTGATCGAAGCACTGGTTCGATCTGCGATTCACTGCTTCGATTGGTTCAAGGTTCAAAGCAAAGCCACGCTGCAGAAAAGTTGATTACAGACCCGCTGCAGGGTCTGAAATCAATGTAGAGAAATTATAATTTTCCTGACAAACACCCCCAAAAACAACGGCCACTCTGAAGGACCGATAAGGGAATCATTAAGTAAAAAGGTTATTGATGTCGGTGGATCGAATCATTTCTTAACGATACCCGAAAGGAACCGGTTCTCGATACCCATCCCTACTACAGCAGGATGTTAAAATATTATAACATTATGCACTAAATATTTAACCTACCGATGGCGAGGTGCAGCCTATGTCCAAAGCGCTGCAGCCTGGTCCAATCATTCAGAGACGCTGCTTTGACCACGTTCGCTCCATTATCAGTGGTGATGCACACTTGGCTTTCTTCCTTAAAACCCCATGACTCAAGCGCGTCTTTGAGTCCTTGTGCTATCTCCTCGGCCGTATGTTCAGTAGGGAAGTACGACGTCTGCAAACACCGGCTGCCAAGATTCCAGTCGTCCGTTATATAGTGAATAGTGAATTTCTGTCCCATGTTCTTGTGACTGTAGCTTGGGGCCGCCTGCATTCGCTGGCACTCTTGGTATTCAATGGCGTGTTTTGCTTTGAGGTGGTAGAACAGATTAGTTGTATTGCCGGTCTTAGCTAAAACTGTTGCCCCACACATTCTGCAGAGTATTGTTTTATGCTCTTCGTCGGACGGTTTAAATCCAAACCAATTCCAAATAATGGAAGTTGCACCGGTCTTTTTCACGAGTTCTTGTCACTCCGTTTCGCCTTCCGCCATGTTGTTTAATGCGAGCAGCAGCAGGTCGCGGGTAGTTGACGTCATCAACATGCGTAGTTTTTTATATTGTTTATATCGTATATCATTTATATCGCGCATTACTAATCGTGAGTCACTTTTGTGTGGATTAAAGTTACTAACTGGGACTCCGTTCTGTTCACACAGCTCCAAACGCTGCGCGGCTCTCTGCCAAGTCAAGTTAGAACGATACAATCCAGTTGGAATGAATAACTTCAAAGTGAAATGCCGTTTTGTTTATTTTATTTATGTCCAGAGATCAAGGATACAGTGACCAATTTCATATTTATTTACTTTAAGACTCAGTGAAATACATAGAAAACCTGTAAAGCCTACTTTTAGTACAAAATTCACAAGAGGTATCGATAAGGGAATCGATAAGGGAATCGATAAGGAATCGGATTGATAAGCAGAATCGATAATAGCATCGATATCAGTAAAATCTTATCAATACCCATCCCTAGTGTGAACAGAATGGAGGACGGTTCTCATTTCTTTCTCGCAACAAGACAGGAGTCCCAGTTTGTAACTTTAATCTACACAAAAGTGACTCACGATTGACATATTCAGCGGTGAAATTGGTGAAAAACAGAAAAAGCTGAAACCCAAAATTACCCCCAAATACCACCCGCACGAAAATGTTTACATTTTAGAAGCTCTGAAATATAATCTGGGGCTGTTCCAGACAATAAACTGCATTGAGTGCAGCATGGATTTTGGTGAGGAAAAAAAAAACAACTTATTCAAATTCATTCCAGTAGTATTCTGCCCTTACTATGATGCAGCAGTTTTCTGGCTTCGCAGATAGTTCTGGAGGAAATCACTGAAGAAATTAACAAATTGAAAAATGGTTTGATAGAAACAGATTGTCATTAAACTTAAATAAAACGGGGATAAAGTGGAGGTGTAAGAGTCACTAGGTGTTCACAGGAAATGGTTATCTATTTCTATATTTCTTTATTTATATTCATTGTTAGTTGGTTTTATATTTTCTGTTGTGTTTTTAATCAGGTTCTTTTTGTCTCTTTCTCTAAAATTGTATTGTAACATTATTAGTTATTATTACCATTATTGTTGGTTGCTATTATTATTATTATTATTATTATTATTATTGATCTATATACCAAAATCAATTTAAAAAATATTACAATTTGTCATACATTTGATCTTTTACGACAACAAATGCTGAGCCATTAATTATTATACAGAAAACAAATGCATACAAATGTGCTGAGACGCGAACAGCTTAATGCTAACTTTAACATTGTAAATGCCGTAGATATGCTAACGCGTTAGCATCGGCCCTGTTTTTAAGTTATAAAATACATCTATCAGCTGTTTCAGAAGACCATAACAGGTCGGTTTAACATTAAAAATGTAAATATTACTCTCAGACATATGCTCTTTAGGGTTTTAGCTGGGAAAAATTAAGATAAAGCAAAATAAAACAAAGAATCAACGAAGCAGAGGGTCAGATCAATGCTTCAAGCTTCAAAGAAGAGCTGCGCTGCAGAAACGGATGATTAGAGACATAATCATTTTCCCAACAAACACCCCCAAAAACAACGGCCACTCTGAAGGAGCGATAAGGGAATCGTTAAGCAAAAAGGCTATTGATGTCGGTGGATCAAATCATTTAACGAACCGGTTCTTGATACCCAACCCTATTTCTGTGCATTATTTTTTCATAATAAAAGATGGAGGAAGAGATCAGAGCGCAGCAGCAGCATGAGCTGCTGGTGCTACGTTCACTGTACCTTCGTCATTCCAAAGTGTCAGTAGCGGCTCACCGTTTATCGCCTTGTTTCTGCTTAAAACAGCCTCATTTCTGCTTAAAACTGACTTTAGAATGATTTAAGAGGTTTTACTTTGTCATCTGATGGTTAATGATCACATCTGTCTCAGACAAGCTGCTGTGGTCCCAAATAACGCATGCGCAGTGGAGGCAGGACAGACCAATTTTTAGGGTGGGACCGTTCGGTCTGTGTCACCGGCTTTAGTTGCAGGTACACAGTAAAGACAAAATATTAACTTGGAAACTGCACATTTTTCAACCAGGTTCTGACTTTTTAGGACTTAGTGCTGTCTTCTTCATTTGAGTGTGACAAAGGCCACCTTGTGTGTGGCTTATACCAATTTCATTGTTGCTGGAGAAATGAGGTATTAGAAGTAATTTAAAAACAAAAATCACCTCATTAATTTCTCTTGTATGTTACCGTTGTGTGAGTTGGGATACCAGCATTGATGTCATTGTCTAAAGATGATTTCACAAGTAATTAAACCTTTTCATGTGTGCTATTTCATATTCTTTTGATTTTCTTTTGTCTGTATTCTACAGGTACCCTATAGGGAAATCACCTAAAAAACTGATAAAAGATGATGCTGATGATGACAGTGAAATGGAAGATAAAATGAGCACATTAGTGGAGATGTTTCCTCAGCTGACCAGGGAGGAGCTCCTGGATGTGAGTACCAACATGAACTTTATTGGCTGTCTTTGAACAAGCAGAAAATGTATCAGAGTCTGCCAATTCAGCTACACATGGCATTTTGTATAGATGGGAATATGCTCTAGTACTTTATTTTGTCTTAAATATTGGACAACATTCTTAAAATTTCACAACATATTGTCAAAATGGTATTTCGACTTTGTTCTCAATGTTTAATTGTTAAAAAAAATTCTTAATCTTTTTCCTCTTAATGTGGCCATAACACTTTGTTGTAAGTAAGGATGCGACCAATCCGATCCAGTATCTGTATCGGCTTCCGATACTAACGTAATTCAAGTATCGGAAGATACCAATACAACCTGCGGTGTTTTCTGATACCAGAGAGCAGTCACGTCTGTCAAACCTCTCCACTGCAGCTGCCTCTTTGCTGTTGGTCTGTTGAGCGTGAGGAGGCAAGGGAGGAAGTTTCTGAACTAAAGCTGAGCTGTTTGAGAGAGGTCTCTTCCGCAGTTGAGGAGCAGTGTTATAGCCAAATTTCAACCCCGCTGTCAGGTTCAAATTGTCTGTGCCATCGAGCACGGAATTTCCAAAAATTTAACTGAATTGTTTCTGAAAATGTGTGCTGAAAAATCAGCCGGTTCAGCGTCCTGAGGCTGTGAAACGCTATGCAATGGCAGCTGCTCAAAGCAGAGCTGAACAGAGTTTCTACCCGCTGAATGGGGAAAAAATTCCATCAAAATCCTTGAGTATTAATCCAGAGATCCTCACATCTGTGTACCTAATGATGCATTTAAAAATTTGCTGTTCATGTTACAGTTGAAAGGCTTCTTGTTCCCAAAAGTTCCAAGTTTGCTCTGAGAGAGAGAGAGAGAAAGAGAGAGAGAGAGAGATTTCTTAGCTGTATAACTGGGGAATACAAAATCTCATATAAAACCAACAATAATGTTAATAATAATATTAAAGCAAACAGCGCTCTGGTATTGGAATAATATCTGTAGATATCCAAATTCAGGTATCGGGATCGGATCGGAAGTGAAAAAAATGTGGATTGGTCCATCAATAACTTGTAAGTTCTAAGAAAGTGTTATTTTTATTTAAAGTTAGCAGGGTTTTTACTCGAGGCTATCAAAATATGGCCATTGGGTACTGCGAAGGCTTTGTGTCTGTCTGTCTTTGCTCAACATAAGTTCAGTCATATTACTGCCAAGATCTACATTCTTGGGACACAGACCTTGGACAAGTTCAAAGATGGCTAACCTTGACTTATATTAAAAGCCCAAAAGGTCATTTTCTGTTTCCTATTTTTATGCTATGTATCATGTAAATCCATTTTTTTCGGTTAGGGTTGAGAGGTGAGGGGATGACAGCCAATCAGAGTAGAGAGGCGCTATGGCATCACTGGCTGGTCTCTCTCTGGCTGCTAATTCAACATTATTTATTTAATTTATATATGTGTGTGTGTATATATATATATATATATATATATATATATATATATATAAACTTTTGAAATTGTAATTTTATTAGTTGTTTTTCAATTTAGTGGTGCTTCTCCTGTCATGACTCTGTTCAGAGTGTCTTGTCCATTCATATTTCCAGGTAATTGGAGCCACAAGCACGATTGATGGTGCTGTAGCTGTATGCTTGTTAAAGTTTGGTGATAAAGAAGGTAAATAATCACCTACATATATGCAGATATTTTCAAAGGTAAAACTGCAAGCTCAGTTCAGTACAAATAAGAGGCAAATGCTGTTCAGTGAACTGTTCTGGTGTAAAGTTAAAAAAATAAAAAGCTTCACTTGTTTTGAATGTAAAAGTGTAACTGTTTCTAAGGCTCATGAGATCAGCCCAATACACAAGGAAAACAATTCATTGGGACAGCGCACTCTCGTTTGAACCCCTGCGTGGTATCGCAGGATTTGACCACTTCCGGGGGCAGCCTGCCATTGCGCAACACAAACTTTGCATCATTTCACTCGGAAAGATGGTACACTGTTTTGTTTTCGGCTGCAGTCACTGTAGTAGTCGTGAAAAGTGCAGGTTTTTTTCAGTTCCCAGTGGAGAAGGGAATACAAGGCAAATGGGAGAGGTCATGTCAGTAAATTTTAGTCTACACACTTTTGACAGAGGAGCTGCGGTCTTTCGCCTGTGCAACTGCCTCGACAAGTTTGAGCTCTGGGTCATAAACAAACCGCAGCGTCTGGGTCATAAACAAACTGCAATACATGTCCGCTTTCCACCGTATCTTCACTTTTTCTTTGCATTTCACTTTGTTTGCTGTGTAATTTGCCCAGAAACTCAGATAAAGTGCCATCTTTCTGATGGGGACATACGGGGGCTGTCCTCTGATGTAGGATTGTTGCATCATATTTTAACCCTGTAATGCCCACCCTCAAACGAGACTGCCCTGCCAAATTTTGTAGAGGCTGGCATGACCCTGAATGTCCCTGCCTTGTTTCAGTTTAAATTTTTTGTTGAGGGGCGATGGGATAGGCTACTATTTGAAAGTGTGTGTGTGTGTGTCTGTCTGTCTGTCTGTCTGTCTTTAGCCACCGGCAAGAAGAGGAAGCAGGAAGACAGCATCTGTTCCCAGGACAATGATCCAGTTCACCCCAACAAGAAGCGGAAACAGTTTGTGGTGAGATATTCAGATGATTTCAAATATTCAGAATTTGTCTAATTATAGTAGGGCTACCCAATCTGTTCCTGGAGGGTACCTGTCCTGCATGTTTTCATGTCTACTTGCTCTACTCAGACCTGATTACCATATTTTTCTGAGTATAAGTTGCATTTACCATTTCATACTGCAAGAAGAAAATGCATTTAATGTGCACATTATTTATTTATTCATAAGGTAACACGTAACGTTAAGGAGCACAGATAACAGGTTATACCAGTACAAAGTGCAAGTAAACTGCTTCTTTAATACACTGAACAGACAAACATATGTGAGGTGACTGTGCAATGGAAAATTCTTTTTGTAATACATTTGTAAAATATAAACTCACTGGTAATTGTCTTCTTGCTGTTCAGTTTTTGCATAGGACTCTTAAAAGAGCTGTGTCCTTGTTGTTTCACATAGTCCAAATAAGTTTTCTTCCAATTACACTAAAGAAACGTTATATTCCCTCCTTTTATTCCAGAGTGTAGTCTTCAGAACAAAGATACTTCTTCACTGTCGTCTTCTTTTTTTTAACACTACTTTTGTGTCTTGTTTATATTACACCAATTTCCCACAGTGCATTGCAGCACAACATCCATTGTTTATTGGGTAACTAAAATTCCTAATTTCTCCAAAAATATTTGTCCTATCAACTTTCAGTTTTTTGCAGTGTTCATCCTTGACCCAAAATGCATAAGCATACCAAACTGCAAATGTCAACTCTCCCCCATTTTTGCGTGATCAAAGTCATACAGATACACGCACACAGAGGCCACTTGGCTATTATAATATTGATTGGTAGACCCAGGATTTTTCAATTAACCCATATTTGAAATATAAGAATTTTTGTATATACAGGGTTTTTTTTTTGTTTTTTTATGGCAGACTGCATACTGCTGTTTTACTAAAATAATTTGGCTAGCCTCAGGGCTTCAGTGTGCCATGTACATCCCAAGAGGACAGCCCCCAAGAATGTGGAGTAGGTGTATTGAGCTAATGAGGTCCTGTTGTCATTAACAGTGGTCACCTAACCCATTCAAACAAAAGGCTAGTTGGTGTCCTAACAGTTATCTTTTTATGTGAACTGCAAGATTTCAGAAGAGGATGAAAATGACGATGATAGTGATGAAGGGACAGAGCCATCCTGGGACAAGAAGGAGCTCATGGTCAGGAGACTGGAGATTAATTTTCCTGACCAGGACAAGGAGGTGAATATGCTTGGAAACACTAATTTTTCTTCTCTGTAATCTGTTTTGCCTTATGTTATTGACAGTAAGAAATTCCAAACTGGCCATACTTCCTAACCTGTGTATGGCAGCTGTGTGTGACTGTCTATAATGATGTGATACAATTGACACAAGTCCAGTAAAATCATTTCAGCACACATGAAAAACTATTATATTGTTGTTACAAAGTTGTCAGGTGAACAGTTTTGTGCTAGTTCAGCTGTTAAGGAGAAAGATTGTGCATTTGGGGTCTGTCATGCGCTTTGTTTATGTACTACATATTAACAGTGTTGCTGCAAGTGCCTTTTCACTGTGGGCTGTTAACGACCAGCTGTAAATAGGTGGACTTGCGACTTTAGAGAAATAGACTCGACAGTGAAGAATCTTTTCAGGTGGGATTGGCTTGATCATGTTGCGCAAACTAAGCTGTAGCAAATCCTGGACAGTATCGTATGGTGTCCATCTGGTGTCCATTTCCTCAGATTTCAGAGATGTAAAGACCGAACCAGAGGTTGCTCACACTGATTGTATGTGTAGACGACAGGTTGAAAAGTCTAGAATTAAGTAGCTTGAAGTATATTTATGTAGTACAGGTGAGGTAAAGTAGTTGTGTATTGCTTTACAGGTATAATTAGTTTCTGTTACTTTATGTTGAAAAGATGTATTTGTAAAATCATATGAGAATGCTACTAGGAGTAATTTTGAATAAGGAATTTTTTTCTCACCAAAAGGGGTGCTGTACTCACTGGAATTTATTGTCTGGAACAGCTCCAGATTGCATCTCAGAGCTTCTAGAATTCAAAAATTTTCAGGAGGATGGCGCCAGACCTCCCTAGTAATTTTGGGTTTTAGCTTTTTTTTGTTTTTCATCACTTTCTCCCTGTACATGAAAAAAGTTTTTTGCAAATTTATTACAAATAAAAAGAAATCACTCATACACTAAGTATTCACACCCTTTGCTCATTACTTTGTTGATGCACCTTTGGCAGCAATTACAGCCTCAGGTTTTTTTTAAAATATGATGCCACAAGCTTGGTGCACCTATCTTTGGACAGTTTTGTCCATTCCTCTTTGCAGCACCTCACACACTCAAATCAGGTTGGATAGGGAGCATCAGTGCACAGCCATTTTCAGATCTCCCCAGAGATGTTCAATCAGATTCAGGTCTGGGCTCTGGCTGGGCCACTCAAGGATATTCAGAGTTGTCCCGAAGCCACTCTTTTGATATCTTGGCTGTGTGCTTAGGGTCATTGTCCTGCTGAAAGATGAACCATCGCCACAGTCTGAGGTCAAGATCATTCTGAAGCAAGTTTTCATCCAGTACATTGCTGCATTCATCTTTCACAGCCCTGGTTCTTAGTCACCTCCCCGACTAAGGCCCTTCTCCCTCAGTTGCTCAGTGTTGATGGCCAGCCAGCTTTAGAAAGAGTCCTGGTGGATCCATACTGCTTCCATTTATGGATGATGGAGGCCACTGTGCTCATTGGGAACTTCAAAGCAGCAGAAATGTTTCTGTACCCTTCCCCAGATTTGTGCCTCCAGACAATCCTGTTTCGGAGGTCTACAGACAGTTCCTTTGACTTTGTGTTTGGTTTGTGCTCTGACATGCACTGTCAGTTGTGAGACCTTACATGCAGACAGGTGTATGCTTTTCCAAATCATGTCCAGTCAACTGAATTTACCCCAGGTGGACTCCAATTAAACTGTAGAAACACCTCAAGGATGATCACCTGAGCTCAGTTTTGAGCTTCATGGCAAAGGCTGTGAATACTTATGTACATGTCATTTCTCAGTTTTTTTTTTTTAACTTTTAATACATTTTCAAAAATCTAAAAAAAAAAAAAAAAAAGCCTCTTTCACATTGTCATTACTGGGCACTGTGTGTAGAATTTTGAGGAAAGAAATAATTTAATCCATTTTGGAATAAGGCTGTGCAGCCGGTCTGCTCTGTCTAAGCCTGATCCTGTCAGATCTCGGAAGCTAAGCAGTGCAGCATCTGGTTAGTACTTGGATGGGAGACCAGCGGGTGTGTCTGTTTCTCCAGGTGAAACTGGAGTTATGTCAGGAAGGGCATCCGGTGTAAAACTTGTACCAAATACCAATGCGGATCTGGCTGTATCCGCTATGGCGACTCTGAACAATAATGGGAGCAGCCAAAAAGACAACAACATAATTTTGGAATAAAGCTGTAACAAAATGTGGAATAAGTGAAACACTGTGAATACTTTCCGGATGCACTGTAATTATTAACTGCACATTATCTGTCCAAGAGGCAGCAAATTTAAAGAAAATACAATTGGTCCCAGAAGTAAACCCTGAGGAGTAGAAACTAGACATGGGCCGATAACCGGTTTCACAGTATACCGCGGTATGAAAAAGCCACGGTATCAAACCACTAAAATTTCCCGTTATACCGTTCCTACGGTATGAGTGGGTTATGAGAATTCTTGACAGGCAGAGCGGAGGCGGCTGCTGCCGCCCTTCCCCCTGGCGCGCACCTGTCTCTGTTTACACACAGGCAGCTAACGTTAACTAGCTCTGCATCATGGTTGAAGGAGGCGAAGCCTACACTGAACTTTCCCCTCCATCTAAAAGGACCAAGCTGGCTTTTTCATTTTATTTTCTGCGGAATAGCCCTTCAAGCCAAAAACGGTGGCAACAAAGCACCGTATCTATGACCTGTGTCGAACTCGGAGTGATTCAAGATACCCACAAAGGATTACATGGAAGGAGTAAACTTTATCCCATCTTTGAAACCACTGAGAAGTACAAGCGGTGGACTCGAGTCGTGCTTGTGGTTGACGAAATTTCTCCCACAAAGGGAGAAATTTCTCCCACAAGAAGGGCAAATACACCTATTCCAAACACTTTGTCGGTGAATCAGGGCCAAGTATTGAGCATCTGGAGTTCCAGACCTTATTCCAGCCATGTTTCTTACTAAGCCAGTAAGTCATGTTTCACACAGGGTAGATGCTATATTTCTAAAAGAGTGACTATTATTTTGGTATTTTCTCTAAAGTTGTCAATGGTATAGTGCTCGTAGCGGTAGACATCGCATCAATTAGTGCGCCTGAATCACGCACGCTTCATATACAAATAGCTATAATGTTGTTAAAGCACATTTTAAAACTATACATAATACCGTGAAACCGTGGTATTTTTGCCCACGGTTATCATACCGTCCAAATCTCATACTGGCCTATGCCTAGTAGTCACATTACAAAGCACTGTCTGAGACCTAAGAGGGAGAAAAGTCCTGGGTCATAGCTTGACAGTGTGCACACGGTTTAAGTGTATTTTGGTTATGTAGTCATTTTTACCGTCGAGGGATGTCCATAAAGTGATGCGCAAAGCTGAGCACTGGGTACAACGGAGAAGGATTTATTCTCTTCATAAGTCATGGGTGTACTGTTAAGATAAACTCGATCAAAGTGTCACTTGTCAGTCCCTTTAAACTTGAGTGTGCAAGGTGCACTGTGCTGTAGTATTGACAAAGTTGGCACAACTGGAAGATTTTCTGACAAGTTGATGAATTGGGGCAAATGTGTTCAAGCACACCAGTGATGCCATTAAAGGTCCCTCAGGTGAAGCAGTAAGGTGAAATTTTTTTTTTTGGGGCGGGGGTTCACGAATGATTACGTTTATTTCATTAAGTATTCATTTTAGTTTGTGAGAACAGTAAAAGTTTGTCTTGGTGTAGGAGCTGCGGATGGTGCTGGAGGAGCATAATTGGAATGTTGAAGAAGCCCTTCAGGTCCTACAAATGTTCTCAGACCCAGGTCAGAACACAGCTGCTCTCCTTGAACTCTGACCATCTGTTTTTTATTTCATGCATTCATATTGTAAAACTGTATGTTCCTATTTTAATTTCCTCTTACTGTTGACTTGTATAGATTCAAACTTGAACTCACTTGAGTCAAAGGAGAATAAATTGTGCGAATTGAAGAGAAACGACCAGTCATGCAGAGACCAGAGGGAGCCAGAGCACCACAAATATGGCGATAGTACATCTGGCAATAAACTAAAGAATGCCAAAGATAATGAACATTTTATGAAAGCAAAGGAGGATAATTCAGATGAAACAGAGGACAGTGAAAACTGTTCAGACTCTGAAGAGGATAAAGTGTCAAAAAGCAGTTCATCACTGTGGTCTAGTAAACATTCCGGTGCAACATCTTCATCTTCCTCTGCCCAGATGTCATCCAAGCTGTGCTCCTCTTCTTCTGCTGCCCAGATGCTGTCCAGATTTGCCAGTGGGACCAGTATTGCTAAGAAACAGGCAGCAGAGAGGAAGCGCAAAGTGCATACCTCTGGAGAACCTATCAGTTCTGACGATGAGGATGATGATGATGATGAAGATGATGAGGATGTTAGTAGTGAGTTTGAGTCGGATGAGGACTGGAGCTCTGAAGGTGTGATGTCAGAACTCAAGAAAGAGGTGCTCAGTTTCTTCCAGGATGCTTCAATAGATGAGCTCACACTGATTTCTGGGTGCTCTGTCAAAAAAGCACAGAAGATTGTGGAACTTAGACCCTTTCATACCTGGCAGAGCCTGGTGAGTGAAGTGTTTTCTAAACAAAGACAACATAACATCAAATGGTGCCATAAGGCCCTTTCACACCTGTGTGCACAAGTTGTCAAGATTTACTTCTGAACACCTGATGAATGACTCTTTGCCTTTTCATTTACTGTATTTACCAGAGTATAGGTCACAGGCTTTTTACTAGTTTGGGAGGTCCTATAAAGTATACAGCGCCAGAGTTCTCACCAGTATAATAACAGCATAATGGTCCGTTACGCTGTCATAATAAAAAATTACACTGCAGTTGGGCCGTTACATTGTTTTTGGATGTGTGTAATGGGAAAATAATCATTTCTCTTTGTTGATTTTGGAGCCGCTGGTTCTGATGTAGAAGCAGTGTGTCCACAATTTATTCATCAACCTGAATCAAAGCCATTTCTGCCTTTTCTGCTGCTTAAAGTCGCTAAAACGGGACTTTTTTTCTGCGACAATCGTCCACCGCTTCACACGGACAGTTTTTATTCATCATTTATGTACCTTTTTTGTGGGGCACACACAGATCTCTACCATGGACTGGAACCTTAATATCTCCCACTTCTCTGGTTCGTGAACTAAAGTTATTGTCCCTCATGAAAATATTAATAATAATGATATTATCCTCCACTCCGTGTCTGTGTGTGTTGCGGGATTTGACTCGCAGCTCTCTGCTGAGGTGGAAAGACGGATCATTCCGGAATCAATAACTTCAAAGTGAATCGCCATTTTAAATCAAATGACACCTCTTTCTAAACATTGTAAAACAGACAAATCACAACCGACCAAAATTGTTTTTCCCCAAAATGAGACGTCCTCCGTTCCGTTGGGGAAAACGTATCCCGGTGTGAAAGTCTCAGCACTCCAGTCTGGCCACAGCTGTGCAACAACTCTCCAGGCGTGAGTATAGTAGGGGAGGCCAGGGCAAAAGGCACATTTTACATTTACATCCCTCTGAAACACTGTTGCCTGCATTTTGAGGGCTAAATTTTAAGTAAAGCTATTGTTTTTGTTTTTTTTAAATCTTTGTTACAGCCTTACTTTAAAGCCAAAAGAAAGAGGCATCAGACCAAAACATGGAAGAGTGTAGAAATGTGTGTCACTGCACAGGAGCTAATTTATACACAGTAGTTTACTATACAAAATCCTTACAAATTTTTTTTTTTTTTTTTACTACAAGATTAATTTCTGATTACTCAACATTGTGAAGTTAAAAAACAACAACAAAGTAGGCCCTTTGTAAGTCCATAAAGCAAAAGCTTCAGCAGGGTTGAAGCCTAAGCAGTACCTGAACCCCCGGCTTCTTAAGGTGATTTTTTTTTTTTTTTTTTCCCCCCCCCATCCCATTATGCTGAGAAAAATCCAAAAAAATCCGGAAATCACAATGTATGATTTTTATTTTTTTTTTTATTTATAATTGTGTGTTACTGCTGCAAATAGGTATTTGAACACCTGCCAATCAGCAAGAATTCTGGCTCTCACAGACCTGTTCATTTTTCTTTAAGAAGCCCTCTTATTCTGCACTCTTTACCTGTATTAATTGCACCTGTTTGAACTTGTTACCTGTATAAAAGACACCTGTTCACACACTCAGTCAATCACACTCCAACCTGTCCACCATAGCCAACACCAAAGAGCTGTCCAAGGACACCAGAGACAAAACTGTAGACTTGCACAAGGCTGGGATGGACTACAGGACAACAGGCAAGCAGCTTGGTAGAAGACAACAAGTGTTATGATTATTTATTAGAAAGTGAAAGAAACACATGATGACTGTCAATCTCCCTCAGTCTGGGATTCCATGCAAGATCTCACTTTGTGGGGTAAGGATGATTCTGAGAAAGCTCAGAACTACACTGGAGGACCTGGTCCTGGACCTGGTCCTCCTGGACCTGGTGTCAGATGACACCAGAATAGAGCTTTTTGGAATCAACTCCACTTACCATGTTTAGAGGAAGAGAACAACCCCAATAAAACCATCCCAACCATGAAGCATGGGGGTGGAAACATCATACTCTGGGGGTGCTCTTCTGCAAAGGGGACAGGACGACTGCACCGTATTGAAGGGAGGATGGATGGGGTCATGTATTGCGAGATTTTGGCAAACAACCTCCTTCCCTCAGTAAGAGCATTGAAGATGGGTCATGGCTGGATCTTTCAGCATGACGGTGACCCCAAACACACAGCCAGGGCAACTAAGGAGGGGCTCCGTAAGAAGCATTTCAAGGTCCTGGAGTGGCCTGGCCAGTCTCCAAATCTGAACTCAATAGAAAATCTTTGGAGGGAGCTGAAACTCCAAACCTGAAAGATCTAGAGAAGATCTGTATGGAGGAATGGACCAAAATCCCTGCTGCGGTGTGTGCAAACCTGGTGAAAAACTACAGGAAACGTTTGACCTCTGTAATTGCAAACAAAGGCTACTGTACCAAATATTAACATTGATTTTCACAGGTGTTCAAATACTTATTTGCAGCAGTAACATTCAAATAAATTATTAAAAAAAATCATACATTGTGATTTCTAGATTTTTTTTTTTTTTTTAGATTATGTCTCTCACAGTGGACATGCACCTAAGATGAAAATTTCAGACCCCTCCACGATTTCTAAGTGGGAGAACTTGCAAAATTGCAGGGTGTTCAAATACTTATTTTCCTCACTGTACAGGGCTTTGCCAGGAATCAGCGGACTATACAAATAAAAAAATCCCAAATCAAGGAGCTGATTTTAAAAAACAACAAAATCAAATGGATTTGTTTTTATTGTAGTGTTTCAAATGATGTGTGTGTCAGTACAGGGCCGTTTAAAGTCATTTGGGGGCCCCAAGCAAAACGGAGTTGGAGCTCCCCCACGCCTCACCACCCTGTCCCGTCTACCCAAAGCCTACACGAACTAAAGCATAGATACACTGTTTAAGCTCAGTCTTTTTATCAATAAAATATTTCTTTGACAGTGCATTTGAACATTTGTAAAAACCTCATGTCATCCCATAACAACCGACATATGAAGACAGTGCAAATTGTGTAGTATATACAAAATACTTCACACTTCCCAAAAACAGTGCAAGGGTCTGTGCTCATGGATTATTTTATTATTTTTATTTTATTTATTATTATTTTCATGGTTCTTCTGTAATAATCGTTTTGTGAATTTTCGAGATGGATTTTCAGAATTGTGGGTGAATTCAGTATCTGTGATTTGTACTGGTCCTTTTCTAACAATTTGACAGCACACATTATCAGTTAGTACTCTTGGCCACTGTGCAGGGTCATCAGCTATAATTACAGAGATTGTGGTATCTTGTGCTATAGAGGTGCTGAGAAGTGGTGCAGACTCGGTTTGTGTTGAGGCCATGGTACCACTGGATGCAGTCTTCTTCCTCATGAATGTGAGGTGAAGGTGATGGTGCAGCTGGGAAAATAATTAAATCTATGTATATCATATTTTTATGTACAGAGTGCATCATATAGACATTAGGAGGGCCCCATATTCAAAATCTGAAATGTCCAGTGGAAAAATATGTGTGACCATTTTATAACTTCACTGATTAACATCACTTTCAGCAGATGGGATGAGTTCATCAGTGAAACCACTTGGAGTCAGTAGTTGCAAAGTAAACCTCCATCCTCTTGACCCTGAAATGTTTTTGGTCACCACTGGCCTACCCAGATGAGCAATGTTTTTTTTTTAGAGCCCTCACCTCTATTTTTACATGAAATGGAAAAGTGAATAAATGAATTTAGTACCTTTCAATATAAGCAAAGAATGTATTTTTAAAGAGAAATTTGCAATAGCCAAAGAAAGGAAAAATGAATGCAGGCTGGAACTGTGATTGTCCCAGGGAAAACGACTGAAAACCCAGACATCTGTACATAAGGTGGCCAATAATTTGTAAAGAAAGATTATCAATAGCTCCAAAGCTCCTGCCAAAACTAGGAAAACTCAGAAATGAGTGAGGGTTTAACACAATGCATTATTGTGCCATAAATACTAATATTGTTCCATTTGAATTGGTACTGAGAATTATTATTTTTGAGTGGTCATTTCCTTTACAGTGTATTTTTCTGAGCTACAATGTATGTTTGTGTGAAAGACTCTTCTCTGGGGTGGAAAAATTGACCTGACCCAACCAAAAAAAAAAAAAATTTGAAGTTTTTGGAGATTTGAGATTTTTGATGGGTAAATAGACCTGAAAATGCACCAGAATGCACCAGAGATTAAATTTTTTTTTTCTCAGGGAGAACCCCCAGACCCCCCGCCATGGGCTTCAGGCCTTCAGCCCTTGCCAGAAATTTTCAGGGTTTTTGTTTGTTTGTTTGTTTTTGTTTTGTTTGTTTGTTTGTTTTTGTTTTGTTTTTCCCCCCCATGGCCCACTTTCATCACTGTCATGATAATGACATGATCTCATGAAATACGATAAACAGTGAATCTGTTCTGTAAAGACCAGACATTCTATAATATGCAATTAGTGTCATAAAGCTCACCTTCGCACCAAATACCATCAAATGCTCTTAGTTTTCCTGTTACTAGTTCTTTCTTACTATCCAAGTATCTGTACAATCAGGAGGTTGTCATCAATGTCAACATAAATGCATAATAGTAATCTCATTCTGTTGTAATACATGGGCTGGTGTTATCTTTTAAAAATAGCTTGTGTATAGAAAGAGTTTGACTGGCCTGTTGGGTACATAATCCTTTTTGTTTTGGGTCAAAATTTAGCTGCTGTCCACTCTGAGATCATTGCATGACTGTGTGCTTATTTCTCTCTAGGTTGATGTCTTCCACAAGAATAATGGACTATCAGATGATTTGGTGCTGGGCTGCAGAGTTGTCCTCAGAGAACGGAAGGTTGTGAAAAACCTCATGTCCAAATGTGAAACCATTTCTCTGAGAATGGTCAAACAAGTCACTGAGGTTATGGAGAAGGGCATTGATTCCATGAAAGCGCCCAGCATACTCAATAGTCAGTGAGTAAAATGCACACTGTTAAACAAGTGTATTCGTAGGGTTCCCACAGATCCATAGAAAGTCTTAAAAGGCGGTGGATTTGTTCATCTAAAAATAAGGCCTTAATTGATACTAAATGTCTTAAATTAGTCTTTCAAAAGCTTTTAAATTGTTTCAACATGGGGATTAGGGTATTAATTCTTTTCTTCTGACATTGCAATTAAAAATATCAAAATGAATGGCTTTTTTTAAAATATCAAAATGAATGGCTTTTTTTAATCAGTGAAAGCCAAGGTTGGATAGGATTACTTTGAAATGTAATCCAAAAGTAATCAGATTACAAGTAATCCAAATGTATGTACATACATACATGTAATCCCCATGTATTCTTTCAAAGTAATCCTACCCAACCTTGGAGAAAGCCTCGCGCAACACTGCAAAAAGCAAGGTCATGGAACCAAGAAATCTTTTGTTTGTTCATGGTACAGTCAGAGGAGACGCGCTTTCAACTGGTTAGGCGTAACCTACCTGCTTCCATGGGGATGTGCAAATTTAATGATGCTTGACTCTTCAGGAAACATTGGGCTTAAACCATTAACCACATTCTGTGTTACAGACAATATCTTGACAAATTAATCCCTAACCTTCAGCCTCATATATATATATATATATATATATATATATATATATATATATATATATATATATATATATATATATATATATATATATATATATATATATATATATATATATATATATATATATATATATATATATATATACACTCGTGTGTGTGGAAAAAAATCATTGGTACTCCTATATTTTATTATTAAAATGTCCAAAGTTATATGGCAACAATAACAAAACAAAATGTTTTCATAAAGTGCACCAAAAAATCTATACGTTATACTAGCCAAGGAGCCTCTGTGTGCATGCATGCGTGTGTATGGCTTTGATCACTGAGAAACTCGGGAGAGCTGACATTTGCCATTTGATTTTCTTATGTATTTGATTTCAAGGATGAACGCTGCCAAAACGGAACGTTGATAGGACTAATATTTTTTTTGGAGAAACTACGGATATTAGCTAACAACACTGAACAATGGACCTTGATAATTACATTTTGGACTCGCACGCCATTCCAGCAGGGGACAGTAAATCATCTATATATTAAAAGCGTGTGTCATTTTATTTAGTAACAATACAATTTAGCACAAATTACTAAGTGATCCAAATGCTTAAAAATAATGTGTGGTGATGGTGGGGAGAGTAACTTCAGTAGAATCTTAAAATAATAAAAATTAAAAATAAAATCTAATAAATCTAAAATCTATATATTAATAACCAAGTGGCCTCTGTGTGCGTGCGGCTTTGATCATGGATAAACTGGGGAGAGCTAACATTTGCCTTTTGGTATGCTCATGTATTTTGGGTCAAGGATGAATGCTGTGAAAATGGAAAGTTGATAGGGCTAATATTTTTGGAGAAATTAGAGATATTAGTGAACAGTGAACAATGGATGTTGATAATTACATTCTGTCTCACACCATTCTAGCAGGGGGCAGTAAATCATCTATCTATTAAAAGTCCAGTGGTGTCTCTGTGCATGTGTGTATCTTCCAACCCAGACAAATGGGAGAGCTGACATTTGTCATTTGGTTTGCTTGTGCATTTTGGCTCAAGAATGAACATTGTCCAAACAGAAAGTTAATAGGACTACATAACGACAGTGAACATTAGACACTGATAAGTACATTCTGGACTCGCACACCATTCCAAATCATTATAGGAACTTTGCATAATTTATAACCACCTTTGAAAAATTTCAGCTACCTGTTTTATAAGCACTACCCAATCTAGAGCCTGTGGATCCCTATGGGCAACGCGTGCGCGCGCGTGTGTGTGTGTATATATATATATGTGTGTATATATATATGTGTATATATACATACACTCAACAAAAATATAAACGCAACACTTTTGGTTTTGCTCCCATTTTGTATGAGATGAACTCAAAGATCTAAAACTTTTTCCACATACACAATATCACCATTTCCCTCAAATATTGTTCACAAACCAGTCTAAATCTGTAATAGTGAGCACTTCTCCTTTGCTGAGATAATCCATCCCACCTCACAGGTGTGCCATATCAAGATGCTGATTAGACACCATGATTAGTGCACAGGTGTGCCTTAGACTGTCCACAATAAAAGGCCACTCTGAAAGGTGCAGTTTTATCACACAGCACAATGCCACAGATGTCGCAAGATTTGAGGGAACGTGCAGTTGGCATGCTGACAGCAGGAATGTCAACCAGAGCTGTTGCTCGTGTATTGAATGTTCATTTCTCTACCATAAGCCGTCTCCAAAGGCGTTTCAGAGAATTTGGCAGTACATCCAACCAGCCTCACAACTGCAGACCACATGTAACCACACCAGCCCAGGACCTCCACATCCAGCATGTTCACCTCAAAGATCGTCTGAGACCAGCCACTCGGACAGCTGCTGAAACAATCGGTTTGCATAACCAAAGAATTTCTGCACAAACTGTCAGAAACCGTCTCAGGGAAGCTCATCTGCATGCTCGTCGTCCTCATCGGGGTCTCGACCTGACTCCAGTTCGTCGTCGTAACCGACTTGAGTGGGCAAATGCTCACATTTGCTGGCATTGGGCACGTTGGAGAGGTGTTCTCTTCATGGATGAATCCCGGTTCACAGTGTTCAGGGCAGATGGCAGACAGCGTGTGTGGCATCGTGTGGGTGAGCGGTTTTCTGATGTCAGTGTTGTGGATCGAGTGGCCCATGGTGGCGGTGGGGTTATGGTATGGGCAGGCGTCTGTTATGGACGAAGAACACAGGTGCATTTTATTGATGGCATTTTGAATGCACAGAGATACCGTGACGAGATCCTGAGGCCCATTGTTGTGCCATACATCCAAGAACATCACCTCATGTTGCAGCAGGATAATGCACGGCCCCATGTTGCAAGGATGTGTACACAATTGTTGGAAGCTGAAAATGTCCCAGTTCTTGCATGGCTGGCATACTCACCGGACATGTCACCCATTGAGCATGTTTGGGATGCTCTGGACCGGCGTGTACGACAGCGTGTACCAGTTCCTGCCAATATCCAGCAACTTCGCACAGCCATTGAAGAGGAGTGGACCAACATTCCACAGGCCACAATTGACAACCTGATCAACTCTATGCGAAGGAGATGTGTTGCACTGCATGAGGCAAATGGTGGTCACACCAGATACTGACTGGTATCCCCCCCCCCAATAAAACAAAACTGCACCTTTCAGAGTGGCCTTTTATTGTGGACAGTCTAAGGCACACCTGTGCACTAATCATGGTGTCTAATCAGCATCTTGATATGGCACACCTGTGAGGTGGGATGGATTATCTCAGCAAAGGAGAAGTGCTCACTATCACAGATTTAGACTGGTTTGTGAACAATATTTGAGGGAAATGGTGATATTGTGTATGTGGAAAAAGTTTTAGATCTTTGAGTTCATCTCATACAAAATGGGAGCAAAACCAAAAGTGTTGCGTTTATATTTTTGTTTGTGTGTGTGTATATATACACACACACACACATGGTTCTAGCTAGCGCATACTTGCATTGCGGCCCATTACGCTATAATTTTGGACCGTTACGCTTATTTTGGACCGTTACGCTTATTTTCAATACAGCGTAACGGGTCTGTAATCAACCGTTTCTGCAGCGCGACTCCAGTTTGAAGCATGAATCAGTGAAGCAATGCTTCGATTCATTGGCTCGTGGCTTTCATTCTCTACTCTTCAGAAGTGGTAAGTCCGCTTCTTAACCCCTCTCAAAGCCATTAAAATATCATGAGTCACTTTTGTGTGTATTAAAGTCACTAACTGGGACTCTTGTCTTGTTGCAGTCAACAAACGAGAATCGTCCTCCGTTCTGTTTGCACAGCTCCAACGCTGCGTGGCTCTCTGCTGAGACAGAGTCCACTCAGAATTAATAACTTCAAAACTATTTCCTGCTTTAAATAAAATGACACCTCTTACAAACATTGCAATACAGACACTCAATCGATCATATTAAAATGTGTAGTTAAAATATAGGGGTACCAACGATAGACTACAATTGACTAAAATGTTTTTTCCTCCCAAAATGAGACATCCTGCATTCCTTATGAACCTGACGTGCAGCTCAGTGAGCTGAAGAGCTCAGCTCAGATAGGGAAAGACATTCATGTCAATGTCTGAAACAAAATGCTTTTGACAAAAACTAACAGATTTTATTTCTGTTTATGTCCAGAGATCAAGGATCCACCATGTAGAGTTTATTATGTCCAGAGTTTAAGGATGCAATAACCAGTTTCATATTTATTTAGTTTAAGACTCGAAATGTTGTTCAATTTCAATTTAATCAGCTTATAAAGCGCCAGATTACAACAAAAGCTGTCTCAAGGTGCCTCACACAGAACAGTTCAACATAAAAAAATTTAAATGAATAAATAAAAATAAAAACAATCAAATACCTAATTAAAAACAGAAGTAAAAGAATAAAACAAAATAAAAACTACTCATAAGAAAGAGAATAAAAATAGGTTATAAGTCTTGACTTTAAAATGTCCATGGACTCCAACTGCCTCACTGAGGGCCATGTACTGGCTAACCCAGAATGAGATTGCCCACTCCACAAACTTCCCCAGCCTTCTGGACATGATGAAGGGACTTGGGCTGTCGTACCTGGCTTTTCCCCTTTGGGTACCCCTAGAATGGCCAATTTTTAGCTTAAATTTTCAAAAGCTGACCCCCCCCACCCCACCCCCGGTCGCTACGCTCCCTCGACATTACCACCATATATGTTCAAGACATATTCAGTGACTTGGAATGTATCCATCCCCTGCCTTGTTTGAAGAAAACTGGTGATTAAACAGATTTACAGGAATTATACCAAAGGAGCTGATTACTTATTCAACCCGTCATCTTGGCTTTTATATTTTTAATTAATTTATATCAAGTTGTAGAGATTTACTTTCAGTTTGAGCCTAAGGAAGATCATTTTATTAATTTTTATATTGAGAAGCCCGATTTACTTTTTGTGTTTGAAATGCCATAAACAAATTAAAATGCGTGAAATACCAAGGGGCTGAATACTTTTACAAGCCACTGTACACACATGCTATTCTTAAATTTCATTCCATCTGGCATTTAAACAAGTCTTAAATCTATCTTGCCTTGAGCTGTAGCAACCCTGATTATGAAACATTACATGCCATTGTTATCACCAAATATTACTTTTTTATTTTAAAGTGGTGCAAACATCTAGATCTTACATTTTCGCAATATATGCTCAGGTATGGGCAGCACGGTGGCTTAATGGTTACCACAGATGCCTCACAGCAAGAAGGTCGTGGGATAGCTTCCTACCTGTGTGGAGTTTGCATGTTCTCCTCCTGTTTGCATGGGTTCCCCCTGGGTGCTCCGGCTTCCTCCCACTTCCAGTGATATGCAGGTCAGGTGAATTGGAAATTCTAAAAATTGCTCGTGTGTTTGTCTTTGTGTGGCCCTGCGAAAGACTGGCATCCTGTCCAGGGTGTATCCTGCCTCACACCCTATGCCTTTGTTTTTTGTACGGAGCTGATTTTTCACAGTTTTGCAAACACTTGTGATGATCAAGGGATGCCATGGGATATTTGATTTGTATTGTAAGCATTATACAACAAATGTCAAGTTTGTGCTGGAATCGGCTTCAAAAGCTGCAGGCATTGTCCATTTGGTCATTGTATGAAACTGATATAACAAGTGTGTGTGTGTGTGTGTGGGTATTTCTATTTTATGATCATTAATTTAGCCCACACTGCAATGTCAGTGTTTACTTTCCTCTTGTTCTGTTCATTCGTAGAGCAATAATCAGCAGAAGCTCAGTCTCTGTCTTTAACTAAACCTGTGCCAAGCCACTCCAATTGGCAAAGCATGATCATAGATAGCATTGCTTGAAATAACCAGGTTTACATTTAACGTTCTTCTTGTTTAGATATATACATCTTGCCTTCTACCACCCATCAATCATTTAAAGATGTTGTCATAAAAGATAAACCAAAAGAAAAAACAGGATACTATTCTCTCGACTTGCAGTCCCTCATATTATCCTATATGATGTGTACATTAAATAAACGGTTTTAATGATCTGTAAATTATATTTGTTTCCACAACTCAGAGTTTGTAGTATGACTTGTTTTAAATAATTTATTTAGTTCTTGTTCTGAGCCTGTTATTTGTTGTGTTTGAGGTTTCAGTTGAAAACCTATCAGCTGATTGGTCTGAGGTGGCTGGTGCTTCTGCATGAACATAAACTCAGTGGTATACTGGCTGATGAAATGGTAAGACAGGCAGACACTAACTGGCATGCTACACTGAACACCAACATGATTAGTTGATTAGTGGGATGAGATAAACAGCAGTTATTTTGATATTTCTTGTTTTTAGTGTTTTATTTAAAAAAAAATGACAATTTTACTTCCCGTTTCTTTCTTCAGAACATTGATTCAAGTCTCAAACTGCTTTCTCCAGGTGCATTCAAATCAATATGTGGATGTCTGAAAATGTTTCACAGACCCCCCCCCCCCCCCCCCAAAAAAAAAATGTTTATTTCAGTTTGATGTCACTGTAAGTTGAATATCTCAGATTTTTATTTTTGAGATTCAATATGAATCCCTTGTCTTTTGTTTTGTTATTAAAGTGATTTTTATAGCCTAAATTAGTTATTGATCACAAAATAATTCATTTAATCCAGTGAAATAACTTTAGAATCCCCAGTGCACAGTTTTGTCTAAGAATATAAGAATGATTTATTATGCAGCATTACAGAGGCAAAGGACACCCCCCACTCAAAAAAAAACCCCCAAAAACATTATCCTATGACGGCTTACTTTATAAGACCATTGAAACATATATTTGAAATAAAATGGAACCTACAGAATGTTTCTCTGACTTCAGAATTATGACAGTGTCGCAACCCTGTTTTAAAAATCCAATTTATGCTGAAGAAATGTCAGCAGACTGACACTTCTGAGGATTGCTTTTAGATATACAAAGAATCTAATAAGAAAATGGTTGTGTGTCTGTGTATCTTCACACTTGCACATTTTCAGTTTCACTTTCTCTCTCCTCTCCTTTATGCTCAGGGTTTGGGCAAAACAATCCAGGCCATAGCTTTTCTGGCACAGCTTTACCAAGATGGAATAGGAGGTCCTCACCTCATCACTGTGCCATCCTCTACACTGGGTAATTATTTTCATATCATACAACCCCAATTCCAATAAAGTTGGGACGTTGTGTAACGCGTGGCAGCCAGTGGAACAAAGCACGGCGTGCAAGTGCACGGATCAAAGTCGTGCAAGTGTCAGTGCACCTTAAGTCCACTTAATGCAACCACAAGCAAAGCAAGTTTAATTGCGACATTATTTATAAGGCACACAGTGTTAAGGAGCACAGCTAACAAGCTAATTAATGTCACTATACCTTGCACAGAACATGCATAAATGGTAAATGGACTGCATTTATATAGCGCTTTTTCATCTGCATCAGACGCTCAAAGTGCTTTACACATCAATGCCTCACATTCACCTGATGTCAGGCTGCTGCCATACAAGGCGCCCACTACACACCGGGAGCATCTAGGGGATTAAGGACCTTGCCCAAGGGCCCTTAGTGATTTTCCGGTCAGACTGGGATTTGAACTGAGGATCCTCTGGTGTCACGCTTAGCTTTCACATTACGGGGAGGTTATCGTTCAGTGGTTAAGGGTTGGGCTTGAGACGAGTGGATCCTTGGTTCAAATCCCAACCTGACCAGAAAATCATTAAGGGTGCTTGGGCAAGATCCTTAATCCCTTAGTTGCTCCCGGTGTGTAGTGAGCGCCTTGTATGGCAGGACCCTGACATCGGGGTGAATGTGAGGCATTATTGTAAAGCGCTTTGAGTGTCTGATGCAGATGGAAAAGCGGTATATAAATGCAGTCCATTTAACATATGTCACATGTCATAGAATCCAATGGACGTCGACATTGTTTGGCCTTTACTTTCGAGACCAAGCATTCAGCACATTC
The DNA here is from genome assembly GCF_902500255.1 of Thalassophryne amazonica. NCBI lineage: Eukaryota > Metazoa > Chordata > Actinopteri > Batrachoidiformes > Batrachoididae > Thalassophryne > Thalassophryne amazonica. Next base: position 69,569,734 of record NC_047107.1, read on the forward strand.
TGACCAATATTTCAATAACAATTGCGATAGAATTAATTGTGCAGCCCTACTGAAAGCCATGATGACTGAGTGTAATTTATGCCTGTAGTTACATTTTGACTGAATTCTATGGTTGCATTGGCAAGTAGCACTAGCATTCTACTGTTGTGAGAGATCTAAAACTAGTGTTCAATATCAAGATTGGTTGGCACTAAAATAACAACAGAAGACTTTGAATATATTAACATTTTAGTGAGCTGTTGGGATTTCCTTCTCTTTGTCTTATAGATAACTGGGTCAGAGAGCTGAAGCTGTGGTGTCCAAGCCTCAGAACTTTAGTCTATTATGGTAAGACTCTTCCTTCATGTTTTCACACATTGTGTCTTTCAAAAAGTTATCCTTGTATGAGCTTTACAATTGAGTTTGTCAGTGAACAAACATGAAGTTTCTACTGTAAACATACAGCAGTGTCTGAGGGTACACTTGGGGTAATGAGCTATGACTTTGAGTCCCAATGCTGCAAATGAAACCCCTCTGCAGCAGGATTGTACAATCCTGACAAGTTACTGCAATGTCTTTCTGATAATTAGTGTACTGGCACAGTGCCAAAAGGTTTGCTTATTCATTCTGGTTTACACCTGCACAATATATGTTATCAAATGAATTGCTTGGTTCATTTAGTAGTTTAATATTGAAATTCGGAGTTCTGATGCCTTGGTGATTTCAGTCTCAACATGGCTTCATTTGTTGGGCCAACAAACTCAAAATTATTTTCTCAAAATACAAATTTGAAAAGTTTTTTGTTGTTGCTGCAGGGTCTGTGGAAGACCGTCGCTACCTCAGATACGACATCCTCAGGGAAGATGTTGACTTTGATGTCATAGTGACTACGTGAGTACTCATAAATGCACAACATTCTTGCATTGTGTCACACTTCTCGGAGCATTATAGTGAAGGTGCTAAGGTGCCCTGACACTTGCACGACTTTGATCCACACAGTTGCACGTACTCTGACGTTCACGAGAGTAAACTCGTCTCAAACTCGTTGTAAACCGGTGTAAACTGTGCGCGGCTTCGTGCAAGTGTGCAATGGAAATTTTGAAATGTTCAAAGTGACAAATAATTACCTTTTTTTTCCAAATGCTTTCTCCACCTCATTCAGCGCACTAGAGAGAGGGGGAAAAAAAAGCTGTTGCTGGCATGGTCTTCTGTAATTCCTGAAGCGATTAGAGGCATTTTCAACAGCCAACTCTGAGGAAAAAATTATTAATTTGCTACGAAATAATTATTTTACAGTAGTGTTCAGAATAATAGTAGTGCTATGTGACTAAAAAGATTAATCCAGGTTTTGAGTATATTTCTTATTGTTACATGGGAAACAAGGTACCAGTAGATTGAGTAGATTCTCACAAATCCAACAAGACCAAGCATTCATGATATGCACACTCTTAAGGCTATGAATTTGGGCTATTAGTAAAAAAAAAAGTAGAAAAGGGGGTGTTCACAATAATAGTAGTGTGGCATTCAGTCAGTGAGTTCGTCAAGTTTGTGGAACAAACAGGTGTGAATCAGGTGTCCCCTATGTAAGGATGAAGCCAGCACCTGTTGAACATGCTTTTCTCTTTGAAATCCTGAGGAAAATGGGACGTTCAAGACATTGTTCAGAAGAACAGCATAGTTTGATTAAAAAGTTGATTGGAGAGGGGAAAACTTATACACAGGTGCAAAAAAATTATAGGCTGTTCATCTACAATGATCTCCAATGCTTTAAAATGGACAAAAAAACCAGAGACGCATGGAAGAAAATGGAAAACAACCATCAAAATGGATAGAAGAATAACCAGAATGGCAAAGGCTCACCCATTGATCAGCTTTAGGATGATCAAAGACAGTCTGGAGTTACCTGTAAGTGCTGTGACAGTTAGAAGACGCCGGTGTGAAGCTAATTTATTTGCAAGAATCCCCCGCAAAGTCCCTCTGTTAAATAAAAGACGTGCAGAAGAGGTTGCAAGTTGCCAAAGCAATTTGCCAAAGTGGCCATCAACTGGCCTAAAGAGAAATGGAGGAATATTTTGTGGACTGATGAGAGTAAAATTGTTCTTTTTGGGTCCAAGGGCCACAGACAGTTTGTGAGACGACCCCCAAACTCTGAATTCAAGCCACAGTTCACAGTGAAGACGAAGCATGGTGGTGCAAGCATCATGATATGGGCATGTTTCTCCTACTATGGTGTTGGGCCTATATATCGCATACCAGGTATCATGGATCAGTTTGGATATGTCAAAATACTTGAAGAGGTCATGTTGCCTTATGCTGAAGAGGACATGCCCTTGAAATGGGTGTTTCAACAAGACAATGACCCCAAGCACACTAGTAAACGAGCAAAATCTTTGTTCCAAACCAACAAAATTAATGCCTCGCAGATGTGAAGAAATGAAAAACTGTGGTTATACAACTAAATACTAGTTTAGTGATTCACACGATTGCTAAAAAAGCAGTTTGAACATAATAGTTTTGTTTGTAGCATCAACAGCAGATGCTACTATTATTGTGAACACCCCTTTTTCTACTTTTTTTTACCCCAGTTTCATAGCCTTAAGAGTGTGCATATCATGAATGCTTGGTCTTGTTGGATTTGTGAGAATCTACTGGTACCTTGTTTCCCATGTAACAAGAAATATATTTCAAAACCTGGATTAATCTTTTTAGTCACATAGCACTACTATTATTCTGAACACTACTGTACGAGGTCTGTTAGAAAAGTATCCGACCTTTTTATTTTTTTATTTTTTTTCAAAAACCATATGGATTTGAATCACGTGTGATTGCATCAGCCAAGCTTGAACCTTCGTGCGCATGCGTGAGTTTTTTCACACCTGTCGGTTGCGTCATTCGCCTGTGAGCAGGCTTTGTGTGAGCACTGGTCCACCCGTCTCGTCGTTTTTTATTGCGAATAAATGTCTGAACGATTTGGAGCTTTGCTGCATCAATTTTTTTCCAGAAACTGTGAGAGACCTCCAGGTGGACACCGTTCAGAAAATTAATATGGCTTTCAGGGACGATTTTATGGGGATTACACAGATTAAGGAGTGATCCAGACGGTTTAAAGACCGCCCACAACTGCTTAGAGCGCGCCGCGCTCCGAGCGCCGATCGACAGGCTCAAACCCCGCTGAAACAACCAGATCATTTCCAATGTGAAGGCTTTGTTGATCCGGGATGTCGTCTGACTTTCACAAAAAGGCAGGAGACGTGGACTTCAGCACTTTTTCGGCACATTCCACTGTTACAGGAGTTTTTTTCATGGAAAGAAAAGCGGAGGGACGCACCACGGAGCCATTCATTACGCGGCACAAAACCACCTCCGTGTTGGTCTCACAGGACGGCTTTCAGGTAGATTTCAGACGGCTGTCGGTGGGTTTTCAGTCGTGTGACTAACCGAGAAATTGTGGATGAGCCTGGACATGCCAGAACATGTCCTGTGAGGCTTCATCACGCCATTGCTTTGCGCCATGCGGCTCCACCGCGACGCGCGGAACTCCGCTCCTCTTTCCATGACAAAAACTCCTGTAACAGTGGAATGTGCCGTTCATTTCTAAACTGGACGCTGTCTTGATCCGGTATGTCGTCTGACTAGCACAGGAATTGTGAAAAGACGTGGACATCAGCACTTTTTCGGCACATTGAGACAGACGTGCGGAGGAGTTCCGTGCTTCGTGGTGGAGCCGCATGGCGCAAAGCAACGCCGTGATGAAGCCTCACAGGACATGTTGGGGCATGTCCAGCTCATGCACAATTTCTCTGATAATCACACGACTGAAAAGCAACCGACAGCCGTCTGAAATCCACCTGAAAGCCGTCCTGTGAGACCAACACGGAGGTGGTTTTGTGCCGCGTAATGAACGCCTCCATGGCGCGTCCCTCTGCTTTTCTTTCCATGAAAAAAACTCCTGTAACAGTGGAATGTGCCGAAAAAGTGCTGATGTCCACGCCTTCTGCCTTTTTGTGAAAGTCAGACGACGTCCCGGATCAACAAAGCCTTCACGTTGGAAATGATCTGGTTGTTTCAGCGGGGTTTGAGCCTGTCGATCGGCACTCGGAGCACGGCGCACTCTCAGCAGTTGTGGGCGGTCTTTAAACCGTCTGGATCACTCCTTAATCTGTGTAATCCGCATAAAATCGTCCCTGAAAGCCATATTAATTTTCAGAATGGTGTCCACCTGGAGGTCTCTCACAGTTTCTGGAAAAAAATTGATGCAGCAAAGCTCCAAATCGTTCAGACATTTATTCGCAATAAAAAAACAACGAGAGGGGTGGACCAGTGCTCACACAAAGCCTGCTCACAGGCGAATGACGCAACCGACAGTCGTGAAAAAACTCACGCATGCGCACGAAGGTTCAAGCTTGGCTGATGCAATCACACGTGATTCAAATCCATATGGTTTTTGAAAAAAATAAAAAGGTCGGATACTTTTCTAGCAGACCTCGTATATACGCAGTGTCCAGTGTACAATGTGTGGCATCCAGTGGAGCAAAGCACAGCATCCAGCTGGGAATACAGCAGGTGGGATTGTCACGACGATGTGCGTGCAAGTGCACGGATCGAAGTCGTGCACGTGTCAGGGCACCTTTGTACAGTGCTTTCTCTGAGGGCTGTTGCACTTTTTTCTTTGTAATTCTCTTCAGAATAGTAGATGATAGTACAAAGAAAATGGAGCAGCAGCTCCTGTCCTAAGAAAACTGTCCCATAAAAGTTTATATAAGCACTTGTTAAATTAAAATAAGTTAAACACATATTAAATTTGTATTTGCTTGCAAGTTTTAAAAATCTTTGACTTTTGACCTATACAGATTATACAGGCATTATTGATTTTATTGTGAGCTGAGATTGCAGCATTTATCAAAAACTATTCCATATATGCTGCTTTTGTGTGGTTCTTTGGGGTAAAAGCTTCGAGTTCATTTTCTTTACAGCGCTACTTTTGGTGTCGTATCATTCAGAGGTATTGCCCAAGAGCAGAATGATATCCTAAAATTCAGATTCTCCCTCTTCTGTGCTTTAAATAGGTATACGAGGTCTGTCAATAAAGTATAGGTCCTTTTTATTTTTTTCAAAAACTATATGGATTTCATTCATATGTTTTTACGTCAGACATGCTTGAACCCTCGTGCGCATGGGTGAGTTTTTCCACGCCTGTCGGTGACGTCATTCACCTGTGAGCACTCCTTGTGGGAGGAGTCGTCCAGCCCCTCGTCGGAATTCCTTTGTCTGAGAAGTTGCTGAGAGACTGGCGCTTTGTTTGATCAAAATTTTTTCTAAACCTGTGAGACACATCGAAGTGGACACGGTTCGAAAAATTAAGCTGGTTTTCGGTGAAAATTTTAACGGCTGATGAGAGATTTTGAGGTGATACTGTCGCTTTTGTTGTGTGTTGGGGGGGCTTTGGCTGGACAAGGTTAGGTTGTTTTGTGTTTATTTTCCTTCCCAGGTGATTTGGGGCTGTTCTCTGAGGAAAATGTGCTGCAGAAGAGTCTCTCTCCTCTGTTACGATGATTGGCTGCACCTGTTGCATTCTCGTGCGGCTCTCTATCAGGACAATCCACAACACCTGTGATGTTCACGTGCAGATCTGAGGACTTCCAGCTGGTACCAATGTAGTGATGAAGAACTACATTTAAACCAGCAGTGAGTTGGATAAGATTGCCAGAGAATACGACCTTGTGACGACCGTGTGGGGACGCTGAGGGCCGTTTCAGAGTCTGACATCGCGCCTGTGAAGGAGGACGAGGGTGAGAGGCAAATGTTGTCAGCACACGACAGAGGTGAATATTCTGAAAAGTTTATCCGTGAATGTAAATTGGCGTTTATACGCAGCTATAAGTAATTATTGGTGGAAATTGTTTGGCGTGCTCCTCCACTAGCTGTGGGCAGCAGCCTCTTTGAACTAAGTTTTGAAACCAGACCTAAACGTGTAGCTGATAAGTTTGCCTCTAAACAATATTTCGTAGTCATAAGTGTTGAATAATCTCATCTCTGTTCCTCCTTCGCAGAGTACAGTCTGGGAAAGTCACCTGGGGGGGTGTTGGCGGAACTCCTGAGTCCTGAACGTTCGGACTCCGACTGTTGAGACGCTGAGAGAGCGCGCCGCCTTTTCACGTCACCAGAACTCTGATTATTTAGTATTTCATGTATAGCACAAAGGGAGAAAAATAAATTTGTTTTCTTTTTGGAACTGCTTCTGATTATTTCATGCTGGGTTCAGTCAGATACTGGACCGCTCCTCAATCCGCATCTTATCCATAACAGCTTTAAGGACTTCCCACGGTGCGAGACGTCGCGCAGCGGTCCCAGGCGCCGTCGTCAGCCTGTTTCAAGCTGAAAACCTCCACATTTCAGGCTCTATTGATCCAGGACGTCGTGAGAGAACAGAGAAGTTTCAGAAGAAGTCGGTTTCAGCATTTTATCCGGATATTCCACTATTAAAGGAGATTTTTTTAATGAAAGACGTGCGGACGGGTCCGCGCGCCGGGACGCAGCCAGCGCGGTGCAGCGGCACAGGAAAAACACCTCCATGTTGATAACCATTTGTAAAATCCAGGCGGCTTTTGATGGCTTTCAGTGGAGTAAGTACATGAGAAATTGTTTAACAGCTGGACATGTTCCAACTTGTCCTTAAGGCTTCCAACAGAGGTGTTTTTCCTGTGGCGGAGAGTCGCGGCGGCTGCGAGCCGACGCTGCAATCCGCCCGCACGTCTTTCATTAAAAAAATCTCCTTTAACAGTGGAATATCCAGATAAAATGCTGAAACTGACTTCTTCTGAAACTTCTGTTCTCTCACGACGTCCTGGATCAATAGAGCCTGAAATGGGGAGGTTTTCAGCTTGAAACAGGCTGACGACGGCGCCTGAGAGCGCTGCACAACGTCCCGCTCTGTGGGAAGTCCTTAAAGCGACAGTATCACCTCAAAATCTCTCATCAGCCGTTAAAATTTTCACCGAAAACCAGCTTAATTTTTTGAACCGTGTCCACTTCGATGTGTCTCACAGGTTTAGAAAAAATTTTGATCAAACAAAGCCCCAGTCTCTCAGCAACTTCTCAGACAAAGGAATTCCGACGAGGGGCTGGATGACTCCTCCCACAAGGAGTGCTCACAGGCGAATGACGTCACCGACAGGCGTGGAAAAACTCACGCATGCGCACGAGGGTTCAAGCATGTCTGACGTAAAAACATATGAATGAAATCCATATAGTTTTTGAAAAAAATAAAAAGGACCTATACTTTATTGACAGACCTCGTATTGCAGTTTAATGGTATTATTGGCTTAAAATGTAGAGTTTTGCACTGCACAGTTTGACATAAATAATTTGATGTGCTCTTTTTGCTTTATTGGGCAGGTATAACTTGGCGATAGGAAATGACAATGACCGCAGTCTTTTCCGCAAGCTACCACTGAAGTATGCTGTATTTGATGAAGGACACATGTTGAAGAATATGAACACTTTGCGCTACCGCCACCTTATGGCGATTAATGTGCGTTAATTCAAATTTTCATATGTATTAAATGTGGCACCACTCTCTCAACCAATAATTCTGTGGCATATCTTTCTTCATAACAGTTTACTTTTCTTGCCTTATCGTTGAAGTGTTGAAAATCACTGCCAGTATTACTACACTGTTCTCTCTCTGCACACTGTCTCCTTTTATAGGCAGAACATCGATTGTTGCTGACAGGCACGCCAGTACAGAATAACCTCTTGGAGCTGATGTCTCTACTGAACTTTATCATGCCTTCTATGTTTTCTCACACAACTAACCAGCTTTCCAAAATGTTTTCTATGGTAAGTGTATCTACAATCTTTCTCTCCGTCTTCTAACATGATCCCATGTTATCATTACTTGGATATTCTTTTATGAATCTCTGACATACTACTCTTGGTTACAATACCATTGCTACTTTTTCATAACACAACAGGCTGTGGAGATGCACCCAACCTTTGACCACTGACTTTGTGTGCATCGTCTGCTGTTTCCCAGTTACTTGAAAGGTTTAAAAGAAAAATGTTTAATTTTCAGTTTTCTAATAGAAAGCATAGATGTTTATGTAAGTGAACTGCTCTGTGATTTGAGATTTTTACCCATTGTGACCCAGGTGTTTGTTTTATCAGAAATCCTATGAGGAGCAAAGCCGCTTTGAGAGGGATCGTATTTCTCAGGCAAAACTTATAATGAAGCCATTTATCCTGAGAAGAGTCAAGAGTGAAGTGAGTTGATGTGGAAGAAACTGTAAATATTAAATATAGTTGATGTGGAAGAAACTGTTAATATTATGTTCTCAGAAGACCTAATGATATCTTGCCTAGCTGTCCCAATAGTGCTGCAGAATCAGGCTGACTATCTGTTCTAGAATTTGTCAAATGTCCGTCTGATGCTGCATCACACCGAAACGGCTTGTCCAATCACTGTCATTTTCATTCTGTCATCTTTGTATACCCTGGAGTAACATGGGGGGTTAATTTTCACATACTTCTCATAGGTATTTAAAATTAGGTACCATCATCTCAGACAAAAGCATTAACATGCTAACTTGCCACAACTCTTCTTCTTTCATAAAGTTTTTTGGCGGTTACTAGACCAACAGCTGCGTTACTGCCACCATCTGGACGGGAGCACGAAAAGTCTGTCCATCCCTCTGTTCCCACATCACGCCGAAATGGTTTATGTGATCGTTTCATTCTGTGTCCTCTAGCTAGACACTGGAGTAACATTGGGGGTAGGGATGGGTATCGAGAACCGGTTCCTTTCGGGTATCGTTAAGAAATGATTCGATCCACCGACATCAATAAGCTTTGTGCTTAACGATTCTGTTATCGGTCCTTCAGAGTGGCCGTTGTTTTGGGGGGTGTTTGTCAGGAAAATGATAATTTCTCTACATTGATTACAGACCCTGCAGCGGGTCCGTGATCAACTTTTATGCAGCGCGGCTTTGCTCTGAACCTTGAACCAATCGAAACAGTGGTTCGCAGATTGAAGCAATACTTTGATCTGTTGCTTCGTTTATACTTTCTTTTTTCGCTTAATTTTCCCCCGCTAAAACCCTAAAGAGCATACGTCTGTGAGTATTATTCACCTTTTCTGTGTTAAACCGACCTGTTATGGCCTTCTGAAACAGTTGATGTATTTTATAACTTAAAAACGGGAGCAATGCTAACACGTTAGCATGTCTATGGCATTTTCAGTGTTAAAAGTTAGCATTACGCATTTGCAGCTGTCATCACGTTCGGGTGCATTTGTTTTCAAATTGTAATATTTCTTAAATTTATTTTTGTTTATATATTAATAATCTAATGCTTATTATATACAATTTTAGAGAAAGAGACAAAAAGAACCTGAATAGAAACACAACAGAAAATATAAAAGCAACTAACAATGAACATAAATAAATACATACAGAAATAAATAAGTGTTTCCTGTGAACACCTAGTGACTCTTACACCTCCATTTCATCCCTGTCTTATTTAAGTTTAATGACAGTTTGTTTCGGTCAAACCATATTTTTAATGTGTTAATTTCTTCAGTGATTTCCTCCAGAACTATCTGCCAAGCTGGAAAACTGCTGCATCCTAGTAAGAGCAGAATACTACTGGAATGAATTTGAATAAGGAAAGTTGCTTTGTTTTTTCTCACCTAAATGGATGCTGCACTCACTAGTCCCAGATTGCATTTCAGAGCTTCTAGAATTCAAACATTTTCGTGCAGGTGGTGTTGGGGGGGTAATTTTGGGTTTCAGCTTTTTTTGTTTTTCACCACTTTCATCCCTGAATATGTGAAATCGTGAGTCACTTTTGTGCGGATTAAAATTACTAACTGGGACTCCTGTCTTGTTGCGAGAAAGAGACGAGAATCGTCCTCCGTTCTGTTCACACAGCTCCAAATGCTGCGCGGCTCTCTGATGAGTCAAGTTAGAATGATAGAGTCCAGTCGGAATTAATAACTTCAAAGTGAAACACCGTTTTGTTTATTTTTATTTATGTTCAGAGATCAAGGATACCGTGACCAATTTCATATTTATTTACTTTAAGACTCAATAACATACATAGTAAACCTGTAAAGCCTACTTTTAGTACAAAATTCACAAGGTATCGATAAGGAATCGGATTGATAAGCAGAATCGATAATGGCATCGATATCGATAAAATGTTATCAATACCCATCCCTAATTGGGGGGGGTCTAATTTTCGTGTGCCACTCATATAAATGTGGCATTACGTGATCTCCTCTCAGACTCTAATACTAGCTAGCTATATACATATCCACAACTCTTCTGTGACATTTTATGGCGGTTGGTAGACCGACAGCTACATTACCATACCATCTAGCTGGGAGTGTTAATCAGTACTGAATCCAAATGAACCGCATTTCTCACAGCAAACAGGCTGTTCAGCCGGGACGGTGAGCATTTAAAAATCTTTGAAGAACCATGAAGACAAGGAGGAAACCTTTATCAACAACCTTGTCTACCCCAAGGTTCTGTGATAGGAGAGTGGGGTGTGGGTGTGGTGATACTAATGTAGAAATAGTGGCATCAAAATGTGTTATTTTTACATAGCTGCATATAAACAATGATAAAACTCTGATCAAATGTCCCCATCATGACTGTCTTATTGCAGGTAAATGACGAAATGATGATTGTAATTCCATTCCATGATATATGATTGTAGCATTCGAAATCTTTGCATAGTAAAGTTCACACCCATAGGGCGGGTAATTTGCTAGTACATTAAAATTTTGTCCATTGCATTACTTGTTATAATGTCCAATGCACAAAAAACGGGTATAGTCATATATCCTGTGCCCTGCCTTTATATTGGTGGTCATTGTGCTCATAATAAGGGTAATTTCAAGTTGCAACATTATTTTGGTGTTTTGAATTGCTGATGCTCTTTTTCTTTCCTCCAGGTCCTCAAGCAGCTGCCAGCTAAGGAAGAGAAAATAGAGTTCTGCTCAATGAGTGAGAAACAGCAACGTCTCTATGAGACACTCTTCAGTAAACTCAAGGCTTCCAGCAACAGCGAGAGTAAGCTTCAATGCATTATGTTGTGTAGCAAATCTTTGGCATGTGATCATTTTTCGTACCTTTTCTCCACAGAACGAGAGTTGTGTAATGTCATGATGCAGCTGAGGAAGATGGCCAATCACCCACTGCTGCATAGACAGTACTACAGCACTGACAAATTACAAGCCATGAGCAAACTCATGCTCAAGGTCTGACTTAATTCCTTGGTAACATTTTTGTTTGTTGGGGGTTGGTGGTTCTTGGGTTTGATGTTGTTTGTGTGTTTGTTTTACTACAGAAATATAGTGCTCTGTTAAAGCAGAGGGGGGGGGGGTTTGGGGGGGGGGTCTTTTAAACCAGTTAACAGGTGTGCTACTCACCCTTATTAAAATGCAGGTTTTGCCTTGGTTGTTATACATTATTCTTGCCACATGGCATGGTAACAAAAGCTTTTATCAGTAAATACCATCCCTGTGTTTCAAAAAGAAGATAAGTGTTCTTTAAAATAAAAGAAATGCAAAATAAATCATTTTTTAATGTATGACCACCCGAAAACTACTTTAAGCATGTCAAAGTCAATTGTCGGCCGGTTTGGTTACCATCTTTTATCCTGTAATACTCGTACATTAAAGCGCTTTGTCCCGTCATCAACATCCAAAATAAACAACAGGCGGAAGTGAACCTCACCGAGTCGTTGTCGTAATCTTCTTTTGTCGAGTTTGACGGTTTGCAAACTGATACGGTGCATAACCACCACCAACTGTTTGGGCTTGGAGCATTAATGGAGTCGTATGTCCTCACCGGGTCATTGTAAATGGAAACCTTTTCAAGAACAAAATAAATAATGGTATTAACCGGTTACCATTATTTTAAATTAATGGTTCTGTTCCAGTAGATTAAAAAAATATAAAGTTTCTGCTTTCATTTACATTCCTAGCAAAATACCAAAAGTTTCTGGTTTGTTTTCATTCTACGAACCAGTTCAAAGCCTTAATTTTAACACTGTATATAATGCCGCACACATATACACGTGTGGTATCCTACTTGATCTCTACCACTGCCACAGAATTAAATGGGGTTTTTTTTGTTTGTTTTTGTTTGTTTATTTTTGTTACTCCCTTCTGTGAGAAGCTTCCTCTTAGTGTCTTTGTATGTTTGGCTGTTTCTTTGTGCCATCATGTTTAATAGTTCCTGTTTTTCCCCCTCAGGAGCCAACTCATGTTGATGCCAATGCTGCTCTGATCCAGGAGGACATGGAGGTGATGTCAGACTTTGAGCTGCATCGTCTGTGCCAGCAATACTCTTCTATCAATTCCTACCAGCTGGAAAACAATCTCCTACTTGACTCTGGGAAGTTCCACCACCTTACAGAGCTGCTGGCTTCTCTTAAAGAAAAAGTAATAATTTAATACAGCTGTTAAAGTGATGGCAGTGGGAAGCATCTTTTATAAATTTTTGGCATAACTACAGAATTTGTACCCATTTATTAATTTCTCCCTTTTAGATTTTTAGTACTGAGTCGTGTGTAGATTGTTTTATTTTTGACTCTTCTTGCAGGGGGATCGGGTGGTGTTATTCAGTCAGTTCACCATGATGCTGGACATTGTGGAAGTACTGCTGAAACACCTCATGCATGATTACGTCAGATTGGATGGATCCACGCCCATAGCTGACAGGTAAGACTTATGCGACACAGAGTGAATGCATTTTATGCAGTGCTTTACATTCGCTTGTTCACACACCAGTGTCAAGGTGCAAACATACAAGGCAGTTAACTCCACGTCAGAAGTAACTTTGAAACGAAGGATCTTGCCCAATGGTGCCTTTGTTATTTTGCTGTCTGGTTGGGGTATTGAACCTATGACCTTCTGGTCATACAGCCATTTCCCCAAGCAGATTTAATCCTGAACATTTAGAGCCAATGACAAAAATAATTATAATAAAAAAAAATGATTTGGGAATTAATCTATTGTATTTATTTTAGTTACTTGTGATTTTGCTAACAGATTAGTTATGTCACCAATGCTGAGGTTTCTTGTCAGGATTTGGTCTGTTTTTGTGTACCTATGTGTCTCAAATTCTTGCTTCAGGTTTCTGGTATGTCAGCAAGTCGTTAGACCTCTACTAAATTGTCTGATGTGTAATTGTGCAAATATCTCTGTTCTGTAGGATTGTGCTGATTGATAAGTTCAACAATGATCCCAACATATTTGTGTTCCTGTTGTCGACACGCGCTGGTGGCCTCGGCATTAATCTCACCTCAGCTAATGTAGTCATTCTACATGACATTGACTGTAATCCCTACAACGACAAACAGGCTGAGGACAGATGTCACCGTGTGGGCCAGTCAAGGTAATTAATACGGATGAATTTATTTTCTATGAGCAACTCGCGCAACAGTCATCGCAAACAGCAGTAACCTGGCATTTACACATACCGTAACCCCAGTGTGGAACTTGATGTTTGAAAGATGGTTTTAATAATGATAATAATTCATATTGTAATTTAGAGAGCAAAATCTTAACACCTCCCCCCCAAAAAAACAAGTTGACCAAAATAAGATTTTCTGTAAAATGCAGTACTTCCACAGGATAACAATGTTTGAATTTGGACTGTAAACATGCATGCTATTTAGTGATGGCAAACTTATAACAGTGTTCCAAAACCTTTGCAATAACCTGAATTTGAAACAGTGTTGTGGAATTTGTATGAAAAGGAAGAGGTTGCATACCCATACTAAATATTGCCTCATTGCCTCTCAAACTGTTGCAAAATTTTCTGAGATGGCCCTGTCTAGTGAGTGACTGAAAACAACTCTGTCAACTAGGGTATCTGTTTTGAGTCACAAACTTCCTTAACAATGAAAAATGAAAGTTGAATAATTTATGGGTTTTGTGCTCTGTGATCAATTGAAACATCACACAAACCCATTTTCAAAAAATTTTAAACACACCTCAGAAGTCTTGCCTCAATTTTCTGACTGCCTTTTGGTAGCTTTATTATTTCTATAGTGTGTTTCTGTGTACTGACCCTTTCTGCTATTGATTCAGCCTGCCTCATATATAATAGTGTGGTACCTCGGTTTTAGAACAGCTCTCTTTACGCACAAATCTGTTCACAAACATTTTTTGAATGAAAAATGAATCACTTTTCGAACAAAGGCTTGGTTCACGAACACTTCCGCCGTAGTAGGTGACGGTAATGCACTGTGTTGGGTTGCAATCCGCTAATAAACTTGAAAGAAAAAGCAAGAAAGTTCGTCTTCAGGTGTTCATTAAATCAGATTTTTGTGGGACTGCGTGGTGGTTCTTCACTTTGTGGACATTAAACGTTATGAGCCGCATATTTTTTTCCCATAATCATAACATTAACCCTATTCCAGACTTCAGTGACCACAATATGGAGAAAGCAATTGCCATGGGGTCCAATGGACCTCAAAAGTCCTGAATAGGGTTCTTATGGCCTCTTCTGTATAGGTAAGGTGAAATTAAATTGTCTGTTTCATTATCATTACTGTACAGTATTTTGTATAAGATACTATGCATATTCTTTGTATTTTATCTGCTGTTGATGCATGAAATGCTGTTAAATAGGTAAAAACGCCGGTGTTCTTTTGGGGGCCAGGAACTGATTAATCCATATTACATTGTTTCTTATGGGACATTGGTTTCAGTTTAAGAACATTTAAGAACCAATTAAGTTCTAAAACCGAGGTTTCACTGTACTGTTTTTGATCGTCAGCATAACTTGAGGACTCATAGTTTGAAGTCATGTTTTGGATATTGTGTGTTGATAAAACAGAATTAATGATAGAAGAAGAGGATAATTCATCAAAGCAGGAGAGATTTTGAGTTAAAAGGAAAAACCGTCCCTCTTGGCTTTAGCACAATCAAAGGGATTATTTTTCTTCATAAATATACTGAACGCATATTGGATAATGTCCATGGGTACTACATAAGAATTCTATTAAAATTTCTGTACATACAGTATTGTAACATAAAACACATACAGTATGAATTAACACAACAGCAAATATGGTTTTATATGTATGCCTATAATATGGATAAAAGTAAGTCCCTTAGGCTACTCACTTGTTTGCACTCAGGGTCACCACAGCAAATCCGAGGTGGATCTGCATGTCAAATTGGCACAGGTTTTATGCCCGATGCCCTTCCTGATGCAACTCCACATTAAATGGAGGAATATGGCAGGGGTGGGGTTTGAACCGGGAACCTTCTGCACTGAAACAAAGTACACCAACCACTTGGCCACCATTATGCCTATAATATGGATGTATTTTATTAATTATTTGCAAATGAAACATGTATTTGGCCACTAGATGTCACTGTGAAGGGATATTTAAATTTGTCAGGTTTCATTGGATTTGATCTCTTGAGCATTCAGTTTTTGCCATCACAGTTTTTGTGCACAGTGATTGTGACAGGATCACATTGTTGGGTAATTATTCAGTTAATGGGCCTTCTTTGGTGAGACCGCTCCTTGAAAATAGTATTTAGCAAATGACGGTCCATAACTGCTTGTTTCAGGACTGTGCGTGTGATTAAGCTGATCAGTAAGGACAGCATAGAGGACTGCATGCTGCAGCTTAGTCAGAAGAAACTCAAACTGGAGCAGGACATGACAGCTGCTGATGAGGGTAAGAAGACAAAATTTTTTTTGTTGTGGGTGTGTTTATACTGTTTCATAAAAGAAAACGCAGAAAGTCAAGAGATGAGATGCTTGTTTTCCCAACATATTTTCAATGCCATGTTTGTTGAGCATTTGAACTACAGTGCATCTGGAAAGTGTTTACAGTGCTTCACCTTTTCCACATTTTATGCTACAGCCTTATTCCAAAATGGAATAAATTAATTTTCCCCCCCAAAATTCTACTCGCAACATCCCATAATGACAACTACACTGTTGTGACGCTGTGGGAGACTGCTGCCTCTCCAGTAGCTCTCCAAATGGACTGCATTTATATAGAGCTTTTCCATCTGCATCAGATGCTCAAAGCGCTTTACAATTATGCCTCACATTTACCCCGATGTCAGAGTGCTGCCATACAAGGCGCTTACTACACACCGGGAGCAATAGGGGATTAAAGGCCTTGCCCAAGGGCCCTTAGTGATTTTCCAGTCAGGCGGGGATTTGAACCCATGGTCTTCTGGACTCAAGCCCAACACCTTAACCACTAGACCATCACCTCCAGTTTTACCTTTTTTGTTTTTTTTTTTTGTTTGTTTGTTTTAGCTCTTTTTTCTTATCCTTTCTACCCTTTTGCTTTTCTCACAAAGACATTGTGTGCTTTATACATACCCTGTGCATATTTTTAACTTTTTAATGTGACCAGGAGCCAGCTTTTTCACTTATTCAACAGAGAAACTGCTGGTTCTGAAAACAAAGGAACGAGCTGGGATACGACACCTCATCCCGGCAGAGTTGAGGAGGAGACCCAGGGGCTCTAACGCCGGGGATAAGCTAAAAGCTAAGCTAGCAGACAACCGGAGGCGTGACAAAGCATCAATTCCCTCCGTGATCATGGGAAATGTGAAGTCGCCGCTGAACAAGATCGACGAGCTGTCCGCACTGAAAAACCAGCGGATTTATATGAGAGCAGCTTGTTTATCTGTGCAGAGACGTGGCTAACCCACTTTGTACCAGACCCTAATGTGGGCATACTGGGATTCACTGCTGTGAGAGCCGACAGAGACAAAGTGTGCGGGAAAAGCAAAGGTGGGGGACTAATCGTGCAACCACTGGTGTAACCCAGGACATATCTCTGTAAAGGCGTTCTTGTGTTGCTGGTACCTCGAGCTGCTAGCCATTAGCCTGTGGCCATACTGTCTACCGAGGGAGCTCAGTCACGTAATCACCATGTGTGTTCGCATCCCCCCGATAGTGGACGCAGCCACTGCATGTGAGAAGATTCACTCCATCACAGAAAGGCTACAGACAAAGCACCCTGAGGCACTGATGATCATTTCTGGGGATTTTAACCATGCAACTTTGGGCTCTACTTTGGTTGCTTTTCACTAGGTTGTGAACTATCCAACAAGAAACAACAGGACAATTGACTTGCTATATGGATGCATACAGTCACACCCCTCCCCCCTCTCGGGAAGTCTGACAACAACCTGGTTCACCTACAACCACAGTACACCTCCCTGGTCCAAAGGTAGCTGGTAACCACACAGTCGGTTAGGAGGTGGTGCCCTGAGAGACTGCTACAACACCGCAGTCTGGGATGAGCTGATAAACCTGAACAGTGAGGACATATAGGGGCTGACACAATGTCTAATGGATTACCTTAACTTCTGTGCAGACGTGGTCTCCCCAACCAAGACTGTCCATTCTTACCCTAATAACAAAATATGGGTATTGTGGTAGGTCAAAGCTGCCCTCAACAGGAAGAAGGCCACCTTCAGAAACAGAGACATGGAGGTGATGAAGGCAGCACAGCGGGAGGTGAAACACTACGTGGGGGGAGCAAAGGACAGCTGTAGGAGAAAGGTGGAACAGAAGCTGAAAGAAAACAACATAGGGAGCGTCTGAGAAGGTGTGAAAAAATCACAGCCACAAGGCCAGAGTCGTAGTAGCGTCGGTGCACAGCCATTTTCAAATCTTTCCAGAGATGTACAATCACATTCAGGTCTGGGCTCTGGCTGGAAAATTCAAGGACATTCAGAGTTGTCCTGAGGCCACTCCTTTGATATCTTGGCTTTGTGTTTAGGGTCATTGTCCCGCTGAAAGATGAACAGTCATCCCAGTTTGAGGTCAAGAGCGCTCTGGAGCAGATTTTCATCCAGGATGTGTCTGTACTTTGCTCCATTCATCTTTCCTTCAATCCTGATTAGTCTCCCAGTTCCTGTTGCTGAAAAACATCCCCACAACATGATGCTGCCACCACCATGCTTCACAAACTCGCAGCTTAAAGCAGATAACCCGTAAGTTGGAGAGGAAATGGCGTCTCACTAATTTAGAAGATCTTCACTTAGCCTGGAAAAAGAGTCTGTTGCTGCTTTTGATACTGTTGACCATAAAATTTTATTACAGAGATTAGAGCATGCCATAGGTATTAAAGGCGCTGCGGTGGTTTGAATCATATTTATCTAATAGATTACAATTTGTTCATGTAAATGGGGAATCTTCTTCACAGACTAAGGTTAATTATGGAGTTCCACAAGGTTCTGTGCTAGGACCAATTTTATTCACTTTATACATGCTTCCCTTAGGCAGTATTATTAGACGGCATTGCTTAAATTTTCATTGTTACGCAGATGATACCCAGCTTTATCTATCCATGAAGCCAGAGGACACACACCAATTAGCTAAACTGCAGGATTGTCTTACAGACATAAGGACATGGATGACCTCTAATTTCCTGCTTTTAAACTCAGATAAAACTGAAGTTATTGTACTTGGCCCCACAAATCTTAGAAACATGGTGTCTAACCAGATCCTTACTCTGGATGGCATTACCCTGACCTCTAGTAATACTGTGAGAAATCTTGGAGTCATTTTTGATCAGGATATGTCATTCAAAGCGCATATTAAACAAATATGTAAGACTGCTTTTTTGCATTTACGCAATATCTCTAAAATTAGAAAGGTCTTGTCTCAGAGTGATGCTGAAAAACTAATTCATGCATTTATTTCCTCTAGGCTGGACTATTGTAATTCATTATTATCAGGTTGTCCTAAAAGTTCCCTGAAAAGCCTTCAGTTAATTCAAAATGCTGCAGCTAGAGTACTGACGGGGACTAGAAGGAGAGAGCATATCTCACCCATATTGGCCTTTCTTCATTGGCTTCCTGTTAATTCTAGAATAGAATTTAAAATTCTTCTTCTTACTTATAAGGTTTTGAATAATCAGGTCCCTTCTTATCTTAGGGACCTCATAGTACCATATCACCCCAATAGAGCGCTTCGCTCTCAGACTGCAGGCTTACTTGTAGTTCCTAGGGTTTGTAAGAGTAGAATGGGAGGCAGAGCCTTCAGCTTTCAGGCTCCTCTCCTGTGGAACCAGCTCCCAATTCAGATCAGGGAGACAGACACCCTCTCTACTTTTAAGATTAGGCTTAAAACTTTCCTTTTTGCTAAAGCTTATAGTTAGGGCTGGATCAGGTGACCCTGAACCATCCCTTAGTTATGCTGCTATAGACTTAGACTGCTGGGGGGTTCCCATAATGCACTGAGTGTTTCTTTCTCTTTTTGCTCTGTATGCACCACTCTCTCCCTCAGCCCCAACCAGTCCCAGCAGAAGACTGCCCCTCCCTGAGCCTGGTTCTGCTGGAGGTTTCTTCCTGTTAAAAGGGAGTTTTTCCTTCCCACTGTCGCCAAGTGCTTGCTCACAGGGGGTCGTTTTGACCATTGGGGTTTTTACGTAATTATTGTATGGCCTTGCCTTACAATATAAAGCGCCTTGGGGCAACTGTTTGTTGTGATTTGGCGCTATATAAATAAAATTGATTGATTGATTGACTGTAGGGATGGTGCCTGGTTTCCTCCAAACATGATGCCTGGCAATTATGCCAGAGAGTTCAATCTTTGTCTCTCCAGATCATTTTGTTTCTCATGGTCTGAGAGTCCTTCAGATGCATTTTGGAAGACTCCAGGTGGGCTGCCGTGTGCCTTATACGAAGGAGTGGCTTCCGTCTGGCCACTCTGCCATACAGACCTGATTGTTGGATTGCTGCAGAGATCTTTGTCCATCTGGAAAGTTCTCCTCTCTAAACAGAACAATGCTGTAGCTTTGACAGAATGAACATCGGGTTTTTGGTCATCTCCATGAGTAAGGCTCTTCTCACATGATTGCCCTGTTTAGCTGGGTTGCCAGCTCTAGGAAGAGTCCTGGTGGATCTGAACTTCTTCCATTTACAGATAATGGAGGCCAGTGTGCTCATTGGAACCTTCAAAGCAGCAGAAATGTTTCTATACCCTTCCCCAGATTTGTGACTTGAGACAATCTTGTCTCAGAGGTCTACAGACAATTCCTTTGACTTCATGCTTGGTTTGTGTTTTGACATGCATTTTCAAATAAATAAATTTAATAAATTTGGACAAATTAAAAAAAAAAACTTTTTCACATTGTCATTATGGAGAATTGTGTGTAGAATTTGAAGGGGAAAAATGAATTTAATCCATTTTGGAATAAGGCTTTAACATAACAAAATGTGGGAAAAAAAAGTGAAGCAGTGTGAAGACTTTCCAGATGCACTGTAGAAGTTCTAGAAAAGCAGCCACCCCAAAGGGCCTTTTAAACTATGGCACTGGACATCTAAATGATTTTATGTACATGATTAAGTATTGCCACGGAAACCTCTCTTCTTGTCATTGTCAACAGTATTCTTTCAGTTCTTTTGGTATTTGATGGACTGAAATTCTCTTCTGATGACGCCTTGACTGCATGTGATGTCAATATGTATGTTTACATTGTCATCAGTTTAAGGCTGAGATGTATTAAATGTCAGCATCATTCACCCTCGCTGCAGGGTTAAACATAGAATTCATTATTGGAGATACACCCAGTTTTACCTGATTAACACACATTAGGTTGAATGTTAATATTTGCTCACTGGGGTAATTGCTGAGCCATTTCCAAGCTACCCATCTAATGTAGCATGGAGAGCCATTGTAGTGAAGCAGCCACAGCAATTGGTTATCAAGCACAGCTGCTAAACTGATTTTTTTTTAAAATGTTTTGTGAAATGATTATGATTCTACTGTCAGCTGACTGATAAGCCACATTGATTTAATTCCCATTCTGTCATTTATTTTAAAACTTTGTGTCAGTGACTATGATGAATGTAGTCTTAAAGCTTCAAAATGTATCATTTGTTGTCTAGGTGCTGAGGGGACTATACCTGAAGATATGGCGTCTTTGCTCAAAGCATCACTGGGACTGTGACACTTGAACACTTGTTGCTGTACAGTTGCATTATAAGTTAAATTCCTTTGAATCTGGTCAGACTTGATTGCTGCAGACTGAAGACATGTTTTGTGTCAGTGCTGGAAAGCCTCTGAAAACCACATGCTGCCATAGTGTAAAAAAAAGAAAAAAAAAAAGATCTTTTTATCGCCTATGGCCTGGATACTGTGCCTCAGATTTTTTTTACAAGACTATGTATGACTGTTTTTTTTCCTCCTTCATGCTTTAACAAGTATTTTTAGGCAGAACAGCAAAGATCTTTCACATTTTTTTAAACATCACCTGCTGTGAGGATGTTAAACTGTACAAACATTAAATGTGTTGTGTATAGTTCATAGAAGTTGAATAAGACTGTAACACCTGTTTTAAGTTCATCTAGCCCATTTAATCCATGATGCTTTCTTCTCTTAATCACATTTAGATGAAATATTGGTATGGGCAATAATTGGAGTTAGGCCACACACATCTTTTGACTGTCTTTGATACTGGGGAAAGTATTTTTCATTCTCTTGTAGAAACAGAATTTATAGTCGTAGGCAGTTTTAAGAGTCTGTTATCACTGGCCTCCTTGCACCTGCCTGCTCACATACCATGTGTTTATTTTAAATCTTTTTGCTTTTTGTCATGAAATTGTGTTTTGTGATTGGAGATTGGGTGGCACAGTAGCTTTGCGGTTAGCACAGTTGCCTTACGGCAAGAAAGTGCTGCAATCGCTGGTCCTTTTCTGTGTGGAGTTTGCATGTTGTCCCTGTGTTTGCATGGGTTCCCTTCAAGTGGTCTAGCTTTCTCCCACAGCCAAAGACATGCAAGTTAGGTAAATTGATGACTCTAAATTGACTGTAGGTGTGATTGTCTGCCTGTCTACATGTGGCCTGCGATAGACTGGCATGCTGTCCTGGGTGTGCCCTGCCTCTTACCCAGTGATACAGTGGAATAGGCTCCAGCTCCTCCATGACCCTTAATTGGTATATATGAGTATAGAAAATAAGTTATGGGAGATTTTGTGTTGTTTCAGCCTGCTGCTATGGTTTATAAGATCACCTCTGTGACCATCAAACACACACACACACACACCCCCGAGTTATACTTGAGACCTGAATAAATAAGCAGACGCTGCACTGATGTATTATCTAAGTGGTTAATGTAAATGCAAGTGTTACTGCTGAAACAGGTTCTTGAAAACGTTTAGTTTTTGTTGGAAATAAATAATAATATTGGAATAACAATTTGAGTGGTGATTGCACCGGCCTTTCAACAGGAGGAGCTATAGGTAACATTACACATTGTCAATGATGAAAGCATACAAATGCAATGGCATGAATCAGGGAAACTAAACTGGTTTATAAAGACCTCCACCCAAAGCTGTTTGTCATACTAAACATGCTATTCCGGAAAATTTGTCATTCATTTAAAATTGTAAAAATTGCTTTTCTGGTTGTCATGAAGTGCATTTATAGCCAGGGTGACCACCCCCCCCCCCCCCACCCCCCCAAAAAAAAAAACCCAAACAGAACCCATAAAAATTGTAATAAATCCTACAAACGTCCAGCAAATTCCTTGAAATTTGTTGGCCTTAAACCTCAGACTGTGTACAGTCGTTTCCTAAAGTTTCAGTTGTCTTGGTCGCTTGGCATAAGAGTAATGTTCTTTCAAAATATGCTCTAAATGGTATGATTGGTTGGCAAAATAGGCCTCCAGACCTGTTATGTCATAGAAGAAAACACAGCAACACTGTGTTGCTTGAAAAATGTCAGCTACATATTTTATAAACACTACCCAATCTAGAGCCCGTGGATCCCCACGGGCAACACCGTAGTGCTTCTGTAAACATGGACATGACAATTGGGGTTTGGGGTTGTAAACGCCTGGTATCAGTTAAATGTTCACTTTCACTTCGAATAAATGGTACTAATCAGTACGCCGTGCAGTTTTCACAATCCTACAAAAAACAGGAGCGGAGCGTTTCAGTAACCAAAAAAATAAAATAGATGAGAGTCTAATTGCATCTACTGTATTTAATGTCTGTATTTTACTGACACTTTGACAAGAAATCCTCAGAGGTTACAGACTGAGCAAGAAATGATGGCCTTCACACATTCCGTCAAGAGCAGTGTTTTCCACACAGGGCTACTTGGTGGTATTACAGGGGATAATGTGAGTGAAAACTGACAGACCAGCTGGGAAATGAGATGTTTCTTTTTGTCCTTGTGCCTCTTTAAGGACAAAGGTCACGTGCCGAGCAGATAATTTTACTAAGCTGAACGAGTTGAGTCAGTCTACAAGTCAGACACTATTTTAAAACTGTATCGTTGGTTTTCTCAAGAAAGCTGTGGAAGAGATTTAGCTGTTTTACTCAGTCTGATGCCTTCTTTACCAGCAAGGGATTGTGAATAAACAGTGAAAACTATTCTGAAAGGACTCTTGGTTAACATGATTTTCTATTTTCTATCACAATTTTGTGATGTAAGCAAGAGTTCTAAGCAGCTGGAATGGGTCAGAAACACAGTTTCCCAAAATATATGTGGCATGCTACTTACAGACCTGCGGAAGGAGCTAAACTGTAGAGGAACGGTTTCAACACTTTATACAAGTTTTGAAAACTTTAGTTTGTTTCAACCTACTTCTGTCAGACTTTATTTTCAGCAATGGCCCAGATCGAAACAGGCTTAACAGCAGAAGCTTCCCTGCTAATAAGAATGTCAAAGAGCATGAGAGGACAGACCCATTTCTCCACCAGAAAGGAAGTGACCAACTGATGCAGATACCATACTTCTGAAAGACTTAACTCTTCATAGTTTGGACACCTTGAAACAAAAATTCACCCATTAAGAAAGAAAAAACAATCCTTGTACAACTTAACCTTAATTCTTATTTAGAAAACATGGAAGCAAAAAAAAACTTACAAGCTAAAATATCTTCTCTGTGCAGCTGTGCACACTGTATGGCATCAAACTGACGTGTGTGAGAGAGACAGGCATCATTACATCAGATGCAGACACTCAAAGTGTCTGCATCTGATGGAAAAGTGGCACATAAATGCAGTCCAGTTACAATTTATACCACATTGACAAACATTTGGGTGAACATGCAAAGGAACTTTGTTTATAAGCAACACTGCCTGAAGTGTACGATCTTATGATCGCCTTAGTCTTATTACCTTATGTTTGTATGAGTGTGTGTTAGCAAGATATAGCTTAAATATGGCTAATTTGATTTTGAACAAACTTGGCAGGTGCATTCAGGCTGGTGTAGCGATTCATACTCGGGTGCAACATATGTATAAAGAAAACAGTTTGTTATTCCTAATAATAATAGTTGCAGTAAGTATTTTTATAGGACTCTAACAGGAATCAAAGCACTAAACAAAATAAACTCCAGGAATAAAATAATAAATGGCAATAATAAAAAGTACACTTAAACAATGCACAAAAATTCTAACTTAATGAGCGAGTTAGGAGTTTTATCTCTTCAAGAAGCCATTTTTAACAGGTGCAACCTATCCTCTGGAACATACGATAATTCTCAAATTTACAGTAATATGAGCTCTCAGATTAGTCTGATTCTAAGATACATTGGGTCTGTGGATGGAAAGAAGTGATTTGATTTTTATTAGTAAATGATTAAGATCAAATTTCTGACCCCACACTAAGAAAGTGACTAATTTCATGGAAAGGAGTTGTGGAATTTCAGTTGAAATTAAATAATCAAAGATGTGCGTGTAGTGTCGACTTTCACCTTTAATTCAAGACGTTTAACAAAATTTTCACATTAACCATTTAGGAATTACAGTCAATTTTAGACACAGTCCCTCCATTTCCAAAGGCTATAATGGCTTCATTTACATCAGTCATTCAGAAATTCAGACAGTATGGTACCGTATGGTAAAACTGGAGGAGTCACTTCTCTAAAACTGAGTGGCTGTGTAAGAAAAGCCCCAGTGAAGGATGCTATCAATGCACCCATGACAACTCTGAAGGTATTATAGGCTTCTGTAGATGGATGGCTGTAATTCCAAAATTCTTGTGATATTTTTTAATAAAGCTGTTCAATTAAAGCTGACAGTCAACACTTAAAGCACATTTGGTCTCACTATTTCTGGACCTGGCTTTAGCCCTTGTTAAGCAGTATATTTTTTTACATAAATAAAATGTTCTAACTGGTGACTTATTCTGCACTGGGGGAGTATCGGCCACACCTGAAGCCTGTCAGGTGTGTGTCACATGTCACGGTGTAAGTGAAATAGAGAACTCCTTTGTTCAGCTGACAGCTTAGAGAGTGAGTTCCCCGCTCAGGGAAGATGACACATCTCCCTGCTACATCATTATAAAGCACATCTCTATCCCAAACCTCAAATCTCAACTCCTGGCTAAGTTCCACTGAGCCAAAGTCATATGTCGCATTCCAGACTGGGTTATTGTCATCCATCACAGTCTCCGTCTCCTCGTACATGCCACTGTAGAAGATCTTAACGTAGGCGTCTGTTTTGGTGAAGGTGTCTGCCTTCAGACCAGCAGCTCTGTGGATCTCCAGTCTGAGAGTCCCTCTGCCGGCACGTAGAGGGCAGCAGTTATGGTCCAGGTTTGGAGTTGGGGAACAGTTCTTGAAACCAAACTGGTCCTCTGAAAGCTGGTTCTCTTTTATATACTCTGTGACTGTATTTCTGAGATTAGTACTGACCTGACGATCCTCAATCAGATTGTGCAGAGGGAAGATGGCGTAAGAAACCACATCAGGGTTGTCATAGAGACTGTTCATCCAGCTGTGGTATGCTTCAGAGGGGTCCTGCTGGTAGAGTATATCTGGAAAGTAGCGTTCCCCTCCAATGACTTCTATCTTATGGCTCATGAAACCCTGGTAGAAGCCTATGCTCATGTTACCCTTCAAGAGATCATTGCACTTGTTGGAGAAGGATGCATTGGCAGGGAGAAAGCCCAGAGCTATACGGAGTTCAACGTTCAGACACGTTTTGATCTCTGACTCGGAGAAGCCTTTTAGGGTAGCAAGACAGGTCCTGAAAGCGGTGATTCGCCTCACTTTACCTCCAAGGTGGACCTGGGAAACAAATCATGAAAAGAAAAGTCCATCCCGTCAACCATAACCTTTCAGAGATCATTATTTGGTGTTGTGCAAAATGTAATTTTTGTAGAACTTGTGACTCTCACCTGTTGGATGTAATGGGTTCCATAGGTATGGATCAGCCGTCTGTAAAGCGCTCTGTCCTGACTTGTATTAAGACTCTGTGGGAGTCTCTTCAGATGCTTTCCAAACTCTGCACTCAGCTGGGGGTGGTCAGCCAGCCTGTAGCTGCAATAACAACAAAAGAAGGGGGGAAAAAAACAGCATGTGCTGTTCAACTGCAGTGCGAGAATGGAATCTTGACTCTTGTGGGTCATTGATAACAGTCAAGTTCATGTTGAGGTCTCCCCTTGTGTTATCCATTGTGGGCTAAATCGTCCATACTTTGCATAAGGTTTGTAAATTAATATCTTTCCTGAAACTTTTTCTTGCAGCCAAGAAATATCTACATTATCTGGGTTCAGTGGCGGTGCCAGGAAATGTTTGTTGGGGGGGCTCCACAAAATGTCGAACAATATATAGTAAATTGCTCTATAAATACCAAGGTATATGTTTTTGTCACCTGTGCTCCTCTAAAATGTGGTATCAATGCACACACACATCACTTAGAATGATTGCCGAACAACGATGTACAGCTTCTGTATATTCTGTGTTAGTGCATGGCTGCAGCCGACGTGCTTGATGAATTCCTGTGCAAAAAGTAGTTCCCAGATAATTGTGATATATTCCTGTGAGATAACTATATCTCATCTAAATCAATTCTAAAATTTACCAGTAATTATAAAAAGTGAAGTTTTAAGAGTGGCTGTAATAAATATTTAGGAAACCTAAATTTTTGGAGTATGGAGTTAAATTTGTCTCATTAATACTTGCAAAATGCACAGAGGGTTATTTACAAATATCCTTTGATTTGTACATGTGCTTTGTGATCCACAACCACAAATTTCTGATTTGTAACTTGTGTGTGGGTTTTTACAAATAAATGTTTATTTGCAAAACTGAAAATTCTGTTTGTGAAGTGTGATTAAGCATTGGTGGATCACCGAACACACACATTCATCACTTACATCAGTTACGCAATATTGAGACATTCTCAGTGCAAAACTGCAGTTGAGATCCACAAATATGTCAGTCGCTATTCACATTATTGGCAGAATTATTGGGGGGTGGGGCTTGGCTCATCATTGGGGGGTTAGGCTCCCCCAGGCCCCCCCTTGGTGCGGCCACTGTCTGGGTTTCAAAGTTTAAAGCACCAACATCTAAAAAAAAAGTGAGCCCTGGTCCTAGCCTCCCTGCACTGGCTCACAGTCCAGTCTAGGATTCAATTTATGATCTTATTGATGGTGTTCAAACTTTTAACTCCCTGGCCCCCAGTTATATAGCTGATCTCATCCAATTTAAGGTAGCTACCAAATCTTGTAGATCTTCCAGCCAAGGTCTCCTCCATGTTCCATGGTCCCAGCTTAAACATAAAGGTGACAGAGCTTTTGTAGTTGCTGGTCGTCAGATTTGGAACCAGCTTCCACCTGATATTAGAAATGCCCACTCGATTACGGTTTTTAAATCCAGACTCAATACACATTTTTACTCTAGCATTTCCCACGTTTTAATTGTCTGTCTTACCTTGATACGTCTAATTTAATTGTTGTTTCTTGATGTCAGTTGAATTTAGATTGTTGATTTGTAAGTGTAATTTTTATTATTATTTTCTTACTTAATGGATTATGTACAGCACCTTGGTCAGTGTGAGATGTGTTTAAATGTGCTATACAAATAATTTTTACTTTCTTACTATCTATAGTATGTATGCAGGATGATGGAAATTTTTTAGCAAGGAATTTCTGCAGAGCAGCTTTTCAGCTTTAATCACATAGCAAGCTGTACATGAAGTTGAACACTTAGAGAGGAGGACAAGAGGGACCTCGCTGAAAAGGAT
Organism: Thalassophryne amazonica; assembly: GCF_902500255.1. NCBI lineage: Eukaryota > Metazoa > Chordata > Actinopteri > Batrachoidiformes > Batrachoididae > Thalassophryne > Thalassophryne amazonica. The sequence continues at coordinate 69,597,710 of NC_047107.1, forward strand.
GTGCAGCAGGTTAGGGTAATATAGGATACAAATGGTAATGCAATAACAAGTGAAGAGTGTGTTGAGAAGTTGGAGGGAATATTTTGAGGAGCAGGTGAATGTAGAAAATGAGAGGGAAGTCTGTATGATGTGGAGAGAGTAAATCAGGAAGAGAAAGGAATTAGAAAGGATGTGAGGATGGCTATGAAGAGTGAAGAGGCAGTTTGTCCAGTTGACATACAAGTGAAGGTATGGAAATGTTTTTGAGAGGTGTCATTTGGGTTTCTAAACAGATTGTAGGAAAGTGAGAGGATGCCTGAGGAGTGCAGAATAAGTTTCCTTGTTCAAATTAAGAACAAAGGTGATGTGCAGGGCTGCAATAACTACAGAGGCATAAATTGGATCAGCCACAGCATGAAGTTATGGGAAACAATAATAGAAGCTAGACTTGGAAAAGAGGTGAAGATCTGTGAGAAGCAATATGATTTCATGCCGAGAAAGAGCACTACAGATGCAATGTTTGCTCTGAAAATACTGATGGAGAATTACAGAGAAGGCCAGAAGGAGTTACATTGTGTTTGTGGATTTAGAGAAAGCTTATGACAGGGTACCAAGAGAAGACTTGTAGTATTTTATGAGGAAGTCTGGAGTGGCAGAGAAGTATGTGAGGGTAGTGCAGGATATATACACTGCTTAAAACAGGATATATATATATATATACACACACAATTATTTTGAGCAGTCTTGCTGTATCTGCTGTAGCTACCCCGAACAAATGGGAACAGCCAGCTGATCTCCTGTCCCAGTGAGATCAGATTTTAAGGTTCTGCTACTAGTCTATAAAATTGTTCACGGACTGGCACCTCCCTACCTAGCTAACCTAATTAAACCGTACGTACCGGCCCAGGCTTTGCGTTCTCAGGGTGCAGGACTACTTTGTGTCCCTCGGGTGAATAAGAAGTCTGCCTTTCATACAGCTTTCTCTTATCGTGCCCCTGTTCTATGGAATGATCTCCCTGCGTCATAAAACAGTCTGTGGAGACTTTCAAATCCAGACTTAAGACGCACTTATTTTCCCTTTCGTATGGCTAGCATACTGGCATAGTATAGTTCTACGCTTTACGCTTTTAATTCATTTTATTAGGAAACTGAGCGTGCCGCGGCCTCAACTTTACCTAAATTCTGGGTCTTTTAGTGAAGCTTAGGGCTAGTGGCTGGCGATCACCTCAGTATTTCCTGTTTTTCTTGTTGTTTAATGCTGACAAATTATACTGTATTTCTTGTCTTTCTGATGTCTGATTCTGTTTTCCTCTCTGTTTAAGGTGCAGCTCCATCCATAGATGGGTGTGGTATTTGTGCTGGAGACCCTCCTGTCCTGTGCACCAACAGCATTCCCTGTATATTCATTTTGTGAATTGTTCTGTAATTTGCATCTGTAGCATGGCCCAAGCAGAGGGTCACCCCTTTGAGTCTGGTCTGCTTGAGGTTTCTTCCTCAGAGTTTTTCCTTACCACTGTTGCTCTGGGGGTTAGTAAGGTTAGACTTTACTTGTGTGAAGCCCCTTGAGGCAACTCTAGTGTGATTTGGCGCTATATAAATGAAAATAAATTGAAAATTGAAATTGATAGCCGAAAGGACAACAATGACATTTTGAGCAATCTGTCTATCTGCCTGGAACACAGGGTTCCTCTAATTATTTTAGGGGAACACAGGGTTCCTCTAATTATTTTGAGCAATATACAAGGGCACTGTGACAGCAGTATGACAGCAGTGTGATGCACAGCGGGAATGATAGATGAATTGAAGGTACAGGTGGGACTGCAACAAGGATCAGGTCTGAGATGTTCAGTGTTTGTAGTGGGGATGGACAGGTTGACTGATGAGATCAGACAGGAGTCTCTATGGACTATGATGTTTGCAGATGACTGATCTGTAGTGAGAGTAGAGAACAGGTCCAGGTGAACCTAGAGAGGTGGCGATACTGGGCACAGGGGAATGAAAGTCAGTAGGAGCAAGACTGAGTTTGTGTGTGTGAATGAGAGGGAGCCCAGTGGAATAGTGTCATTACAAGAATTAGAGGTGGTTAAGGTAGATTAGTTCAAATACCTGGGGTCAACTATCCAAGTGAGCATGTGGCAGAGACATGAAGAGAGTGTAGGCAGGGTGGAGAAAGGTAGCAGGAATGATCTGTGACAGGATATCTGAAAAATGTAAGTGGAAAGTTTACAAGATGGTTGTGAGGTCAGCTATGTTTGAGCAGAGCTGAAGATGTGATTTTCTTTGGGAGTCATGAGGATGGACAGGATTAGGAATGAACATATCAGAGGGACAGCACAGGTTTGGAGACAAAGTGAAATTGAGATGGTTTGGACATATACATGTACAGTAGTGTTCAGAATAATAGTAGTGCTATGTGACTAAAAGATTAATCCAGGTTTTGAGTATATTTCTTATTGTTACATGGTAAACAAGGTACCAGTAGTGTTATGATTTGAGGCCAGGATCTGAACAAAGGCTGAGATTTCCCAAATGCAGAGCAGTCACAACAAAAGGTTGAATTTTTAAAGAATACCAGGTTTAATGCTGGACTGGTGGCAAGATACAAAAACAGTGGAGGAGCAGGAACAACCAAAATACAAAGTTCACCCACTCAGGTTGTGGGGAGATCCAGGGCATGAGGAGACAAAGCAAAACTTAAGTTGACAATCTTCCAGGGAGTGCAAAAACCAGAACTGAGTACTTACAAAAAGGGAGCAGTGGAGAACACAGGACATAAGAAAAGGTGAGCAGTCACTTTAACAACAGAATGATAAGTAGCACACTGCATGGACAAAGATGAAAAGCAGCACAGGAATCAGCTACAATGGACCAGCATGGGACATGAACACAGGTGAGGTTAAATACAGAGTCTGATGAGTGAATTAATTCCAGCTGGAAACTCAGAAGAAGTGTGAAGACTAATTTAAGACACTAGATGGCGGCAGAGAACACAACATACATGACTGAAGAGTGCAAACATGAAGTGACCCAACATACTAATCAATCAATCAATCAATTTTTTTTATATAGCGCCAAATCACAACAAACAGTTGCCCCAAGGCGCTTTATATTGTAAGGCAAGGCCATACAATAATTATGTAAAACCCCAACGGTCAAAACGACCCCCTGTGAGCAAGCACTTGGCTACAGTGGGAAGGAAAAACTCCCTTTTAACAGGAAGAAACCTCCAGCAGAACCAGGCTCAGGGAGGGGCAGTCTTCTGCTGGGACTGGTTGGGGCTGAGGGAGAGAACCAGGAAAAAGACATGTTGTGGAGGGGAGCAGAGATCGATCACTAATGATTAAATGCAGAGTGGTGCATACAGAGCAAAAAGAGAAAGAAACAGTGCATCATGGGAACCCCCCAGCAGTCTACGTCTATAGCAGCATAACTAAGGGATGGTTCAGGGTCACCTGATCCAGCCCTAACTATAAGCTTTAGCAAAAAGGAAAGTTTTAAGCCTAATCTTAAAAGTAGAGAGGGTGTCTGTCTCCCTGATCTGAATTGGGAGCTGGTTCCACAGGAGAGGAGCCTGAAAGCTGAAGGCTCTGCCTCCCATTCTACTCTTACAAACCCTAGGAACTACAAGTAAGCCTGCAGTCTGAGAGCGAAGCGCTCTATTGGGGTGATATGGTACTACGAGGTCCCTAAGATAAGATGGGACCTGATTATTCAAAACCTTATAAGTAAGAAGAAGAATTTTAAATTCTATTCTAGAATTAACAGGAAGCCAATGAAGAGAGGCCAATATGGGTGAGATATGCTCTCTCCTTCTAGTCCCCGTCAGTACTCTAGCTGCAGCATTTTGAATTAACAAGGCTTTTTATGGAACTTTTAGGACAACCTGATAATAATGAATTACAATAGTCCAGCCTAGAGGAAATAAATGCATGAATTAGTTTTTCAGCATCACTCTGAGACAAGACCTTTCTGATTTTAGAGATATTGCGTAAATGCAAAAAAGCAGTCCTACATATTTGTTTAATATGCGCTTTGAATGACATATCCTGATCAAAAATGACTCCAAGATTTCTCACAGTATTACTAGAGGTCAGGGTAATGCCATCCAGACTAAGGATCTGGTTAGACACCATGTTTCTAAGATTTGTGGGGCCAAGTACAATAACTTCAGTTTTATCTGAGTTTAAAAGCAGGAAATTAGAGGTCATCCATGTCTTTATGTCTGTAAGACAATCCTGCAGTTTAGCTAATTGGTGTGTGTCCTCTGGCTTCATGGATAGATAAAGCTGGGTATCATCTGCGTAACAATGAAAATTTAAGCAATACCGTCTAATAATACTGCCTAAGGGAAGCATGTATAAAGTGAATAAAATTGGTCCTAGCACAGAACCTTGTGGAACTCCATAATTAACTTTAGTCTGTGAAGAAGATTCCCCATTTACATGAACAAATTGTAATCTATTAGACAAATATGATTCAAACCACCGCAGCGCAGTGCCTTTAATACCTATGGCATGCTCTAATCTCTGTAATAAAATTTTATGGCCAACAGTATCAAAAGCAGCACTGAGGTCTAACAGAACAAGCACAGAGATGAGTCCACTGTCCGAGGCCATAAGAAGATCATTTGTAACCTTCACTAATGCTGTTTCTGTACTATGATGAATTCTAAAACCTGACTGAAACTCTTCAAATAGACCATTCCTCTGCAGATGATCAGTTAGCTGTTTTACAACTACCCTTTCAAGAATTTTTGAGAGAAAAGGAAGGTTGGAGATTGGCCTATAATTAGCTAAGATAGCTGGGTCAAGTGATGGCTTTTTAAGTAATGGTTTAATTACTGCCACCTTAAAAGCCTGTGGTACATAGCCAACTAACAAAGACAGATTGATCATATTTAAGATCGAAGCATTAAATAATGGTAGGGCTTCCTTGAGCAGCCTGGTAGGAATGGGGTCTAATAAACATGTTGAACATGTTGATGGTTTGGATTAAGTAACTAATGAAAATAACTCAGACAGAACAATCGGAGAGAAAGAGTCTAACCAAATACTGGCATCACTGAAAGCAGCCAAAGATAACGATACGTCTTTGGGATGGTTATGAGTAATTTTTTCTCTAATAGTTAAAATTTTGTTAGCAAAGAAAGTCATGAAGTCATTACTAGTTAAAGTTAATGGAATACTCAGCTCAATAGAGCTCTGACTCTTTGTCAGCCTGGCTACAGTGCTGAAAAGAAACCTGGGGTTCTTATTTTCTTCAATTAGTGATGAGTAGAAAGATGTCCTAGCTTTACGGAGGGCTTTTTTATAGAGCAGCAGACTCTTTTTCCAGGCTACGTGAAGATCTTCTAAATTAGTGAGACGCCATTTCCTCTCCAACTTACGGGTTATCTGCTTTAAGCTACGAGTTTGTGAGTTATACCACGGAGTCAGACACTTCTGATTTAAAGCTCTCTTTTTCAGAGGAGCTACAGCATCCAAAGTTGTCTTCAATGAGGATGTAAAACTATTGACGAGATACTCTATCTCCCTTACAGAGTTTAGGTAGCTACTCTGCACTGTGTTGGTATATGGCATTAGAGAACATAAAGAAGGAATCATATCCTTAAACCTAGTTACAGCGCTTTCTGAAAGACTTCTAGTGTAATGAAACTTATTCCCCACTGCTGGGTAGTCCATCAGAGTAAATGTAAATGTTATTAAGAAATGATCAGACAGAAGGGAGTTTTCAGGGAATACTGTTAAGTCTTCTATTTCCATACCATAAGTCAGAACAAGATCTAAGATATGATCAAAGTGGTGGGTGGACTCATTTACATTTTGAGCAAAGCCAATAGAGTCTAATAATAGATTAAATGCAGTGTTAAGGCTGTCATTCTCAGCATCTGTGTGGATGTTAAAATCGACCACTATAACTATCTTATCTGAGCTAAGCACTAAGTCAGACAAAAGGTCTGAAAATTCACAGAGAAACTCACAGTAACGACCAGGTGGACGATAGATAATAACAAATAAAACTGTTTTTTGGGACTTCCAATTTGGATGGACAAGACTAAGAGACAAGCTTTCAAATGAATTAAAGCTCTGTCTGGGTTTTTGATTAATTAATAAGCTGGAATGGAAGATTGCTGCTAATCCTCCGCCTCGGCCCGTGCTACGAGCATTCTGACAGTTAGTGTGACTCGGGGGTGTTGACTCATTTAAACTAACATATTCATCCTGCTGTAACCAGGTTTCTGTAAGGCAGAATAAATCAATATGTTGATCAATTATTATATCATTTACTAACAGGGACTTAGAAGAGAGAGACCTAATGTTTAACAGACCACATTTAACTGTTTTAGTCTGTGGTGCAGTTGAAGGTGCTATATTATTTTTTCTTTTTGAATTTTTATGCTTAAATAGATTTTTGCTGGTTATTGGTAGTCTGGGAGCAGGCACCGTGCTGACAAACAATGACAAACACACAGTGGAAAGACCAAGACACAAGCAACCACAGGAGTGTAGGACAAACTTGGTTGGAAAGAAAGATGAGAGAACAGACAAAACATAATGTGAACAAAGGGCGGGGTCTAACCAGACCGACAGCACTGCACGCTCAGTGAGAAGTACCCAGACACAGAGCGCACATGCACCAGGAACAACACAGAAGAAGGAGGGATAATATGCACACATACGCAGCAAGACAGAAGAGGAGACAAAGACAAGAAGTGAGGACTGAGCGCCTGAGGAAATCATGTATAACTGCATTCACACACACAGACGTACTCGTACACATCCACACAGATGAGGGCCGGCATGCATGTCAATGTGGACTAGGAGGGGGGCGTGCCAGGACACATGCGCATATAGCTGAGCACACTAACCAGACGTGCACATGCACCTACACACACACACACCTGACTCCAACTCCATCCAAATGACAAACCCACAGATTCACAAAGACAGAAGTCATGGACAGAGCAAATACAACAGAAACTTGGACACTGACCATTCAGAAGACAGGACAGACAGACAAGGAAGAAGACAAAATACAAGACCTCAAAAACAACCTGAAGGGACCCTAACAAGTAGATTCAGTAGATTCTCACAAATCCAACAAGACCAAGCATTCATGATATGCACACTCTCAAGGCTATGAAATTGGGCTATTAGTAAAAAAAAAAAAAAAGTAGAAAAGGGGGTGTTCACAATAATAGTAATGTGGCATTCAGTCAGTGAGTTTGTCAATTTTGTGGAACAGACAGGTGTGAATCAGGTGTCCCCTATTTAAGGATGAAGCCAGCACCTGTTGAACATGCTTTTCTCTTTGAAAGCCTGAGGAAAATGGGACGTTCAAGACATTGTTCAGAAGAACAGCGTAGTTTGGTTAAAAAGTTGATTGGAGAGGGGAAAACTTATATGCAGGTGCAAAAAATTATAGGCTGTTCATCTACAATGATCTCCAATGCTTTAAAATGGACAAAAAACCCAGAGACGTGTGGAAGAAAACAGAAAACAACCATCAAAATGACTAGAAGAATAACCAGAACGGCAAAGGCTCACCCATTGATCAACTCCAGGATGATCAAAGACAGTCTGGAGTTACCTGTAAGTGCTGTGACAGTTAGAAGACGCCTGTGTGAAGCTAATTTATTTGCAAGAATCCCCGCAAAGTCCCTCTGTTAAATAAAAGACGTGCAGAAGAGGTTACAATTTGCCAAAGAACACATCAACTGGCCTAAAGAGAAATGGAGGAATATTTTGTGGACTGATGAGAGTAAAATTGTTCTTTTTGGGTCCAAGGGCCACAGACAGTTTGTGAGACGACCCCCAAACTCTGAATTCAAGCCACAGTTCACAGTGAAGACAGTGAAGCATGGTGGTGCAAGCATCATGATATGGGCATGTTTCTCCTACTATGGTGTTGGGCCTATATATCGCATACCAGGTATCATGGATCAATTTGGATATGTCAAAATACTTGAAAAGGTCATGTTGCCTTATGCTGAAGAGGACATGCCCTTGAAATGGGTGTTTCAACAAGACAATGACCCCAAGCACACTAGTAAAAGAGCAAAATCTTGGTTCCAAACCAACAAAATTAATGCCTTGCAGATGTGAAGAAATCATGAAAAACTGTGGTTATACAACTAAATACTAGTTTAGTGATTCACAGGATTGCTAAAAAAGCAGTTTGAACATAATCGTTTTGAGTTTGTAGCGTCAACAGCAGATGCTACTATTATTGTGAGCACTCCCTTTTGTACTTTTTTTTTTTTTTACTAATAGCCCAATTTCATAGCCTTGAGAGTGTGCATATCATGAATGCTTGGTCTTGTTGGATTTGTGAGAATCTACTGAATCTACTGGTACCTTGTTTACCATGTAACAATAAGAAATATACTAAAAACCTGGATTAATCTTTTTAGTCACATAGCACTACTATTATTCTGAACACTACTGTATATACCCAGGGTATATAGGGAGAAGGATGCTGAGGATGGAGTCACCAGGCAGGAGGAGAAAAGGGAGACCAAAGACGAGGTTTATGGATGTGCCTTGGGACGACATGCAGGTGGTTCGTGTGACAGAGGAAGATACAGAGGACAGGGTGAGATGGAAATGAACTGCTGTGGCGACCCCTAATGGAAGCAGCCAAAACAATAAGAAGAAGAACCTTTCAGGATTAATCTGAGGACAGACAGACAACTGGTAATACATGGTGCAACAGCCAAGGCCCTACATAACCAGCTTGGGTCATCCAGGCAGACCATTTTTCTCCAAAAGCAGCCATATGTCAACCACAGTCAGGTTATATGTGGGCATACCCATGGCCTCGTCTGCTTGGTGGGACCTCATCCACTTGCCAGGATCTTCAGCATTGAGGCATCTAGCATGCTGGATTCTGCTCAGGGAAATCTTTTGTTTGTCCTCCTGCTCCATTTTTCCTTTGTGTACAATTGCCTGATGGCTTATGATGGTGTGGGTCCTGTATATTCGTTTTGTGAATTCTGTAATGTGTGTTTGTTGCATGGCCAGGGCTGGACTGGGACCAAAAAATGGCCCGGGCATTTTTGGGCATGGCGGCCCACCATGATTATTTATACGATACACGAAAACATATACCATTACCAGAGGATATATGCACACATTGTGTTATTTCAAACATTAATATAAGGCGCAGTAGAATGTGCCACAAATTACATTTATAGTTTTTGACAGGAAGGTGATCAGAGAACCTCTGCCTTGGGTTCCTGAAGCATGGATCTGGTTACTTTTTTCATTTATGTTGCTGAGGTGCTCTTTTAAGCAGACATCATATTTCCCCAGCAATATTATCAATTCCAAAAAATTGCCATGATCGAGGCTGTCAGTGTCCAAGTTGTACGCAGCCTCATTGTGCTCCTGCTTGTAGCTTAAGCCTCTCTTCCCTATGACCTTCACCAGCTCCACTGCACGTTCCAACACCTGACGTCTCTTCTTAACCTGCTCACGGTGTCCTGTCAGCTGTCTTCCCTCAAGGAGGTGGTCAATGCTTGCTCTGGAGCAGTTTAAAAAAATATACCTCAGCACACTGTCTATGTGCCATGCCTCTCTCATGCTCTTCTTTGGTGCACATGCCTCCAGTCTGTCATGCCTCTAATAAAAGCACTTGGATCATTGGGCTTACTAAAAGCAAGGCAAACAAAACAAAATAAAGCATGACGTTGACTACAATACGTCATACATTTCCATGCTATGTCTTCCGTTCTGTTAAAGAGCCTCTGGACGACTGGGTTTGTGGGATCCTGTTGTGGATGAAACTTTAAAAATTCCTGCCCCTTTGTGGGATGAGGGCGGCTAAAATAGTCAACTGCCTGATCTCCCTGTGACTCCTTCAACAGTCTCTCTTGACTAAACACAGAAAAACAGAAAGAGGCAGGAATGTTCATTTCACTAGTGTTATTTCTCTGGTTACCTACCAATAATCATCCATATTTCAGCAAAGCAATGTTTCACTAATATTACATGATCAACTGTAAGCTATAACACCTGCAAACAACAAATTTATAACAAGCTGAAATAACACTGAACATTTAGACTAATAGGTGTTTACATTAGAGTGACATGAGCCTATCATAAACATGACATAAGACGTCATGAACATTAATGATGTCATTCAGTTTTTGTAATATCTGCACACCAGTGTCAACTTTACATTAGCCTACAAAAATCAAATGACACTTTATAACAGTATAGCCTGCATTAATGTTCATGGTTTAAGTCAAATAAAGTAGCCAAGGGCTGTTATCTAATGTGGTAAGTTGGACAACAAATCTACTCATAGCATTATTCAAAAACAAAGGCTATTTTCTCTCTCTGTCACTCACACACACACACACGGGTGACCACCTCCAAACCAACGAGGTTGTGCATAAAATTCTATAGGCTAATTCATGTTTTAGTCTGACTGAATAAAATGAGTGCTGTAATAATTTCCTAAATTTACACTTTTGGCACATAATAATTCCGCCCATACTGATTTAGTGAAGCCAGTCGTTCAAGAGCCCTCTGTCCTCCCTTTAAGACGGTCATTCTGCTAACATTTCGCCGAGCTACTTCTTACCGGGTTGTCAGTAGCTGTTCTGACCTCCTCCTGGATCACGTGTCTCTCCTCCTCCATCTCCTCGGCCTCCGAATCCACCTGGATTGCTACTTCTTCCTCTATGTTTGCCTACTATTCTGTTCCACCAAACTCTGTGCCACCTCAACAGCCAGTGCACTCTGGGCTGCTTTTGATGTTGACGGCGCTGCACTCATTGATGGCCCTGCATCTGCTGCTGTGGCTGAAGCACTGGCAAACATATCTGTAATTGTTGCACATTTCGCTGCGTCAACTTGTAGGCTTTTGAGTCTTTTCTCTCGCAGCTTCTCTGCGCCTCCCTTACGTTTCTGTTGTTTATCCATTTCGATAGCCGGATATTCACTTAACTCTCTCCAACTCCGTTCAGCTCAAATGGCAGAAATTAATAACCTGGGTCAACGTGAGGGGGAGGGCGGGCCGAGGAAGGCTGAGAGATTTCATTGGATTAGCCCAGTGTCCTTCGAGAGATTCTACCAATGGCCACATTTTGTGTTTCAAATACCGTCACGGACGATTTTTTAAACTTTTTTTTTTTTTTTTTAGATAAAATTATGACAGCCCCGGCCCAAAATATGTGTCGGTGGGCCCTAAGCCAGTCCATGCCTGAGCATGGCCCAAGCAAAGATTCACCCCTTTGAGTCTGGTCTGCTTGAGGTTTCTTCCTCAGAGGGAGTTTTTCCTTACCACTGCTGCTCTGGGGGTTAGTAAGGTTAGACCTTACTTGTGTGAAGCGCCTTGAGGCAACTCTGTTGTGATTTGGTGCTATATAAATGAAAATAAATTAAAATTGAAAAATAAGCCCTTATGTTAATACTACACCAATGCAGGTGACTGGCGATGATGTGTGCAGTCAGAGTGTGTGTGTGTCTTGTGAAACCACTTAAGCACAACAACATTGCAAAATGCAAAATTGCCTTAATTCCTGTTTTTTTGTTTTGTTTTGTTTTGTTTTGGTGAATAGGGTATCCATACTACTTTGTCAGCTGGATTGTAGAATCACTGTGTGAGCCTGCTGTCCACTCACATGATCGTCCACTTCTGTTACCTCATCGGGATAGTGCGCCATCAAACCTTACCTGTAGTGGGTGCAGCTGAGTTCATGGATAGCAAAAGTGGCTTTGTCCATATTGTGTTGTGAACGAGCAAACCTTGCCAAATCTGAGTGGCTTCCCCCCAGCAGAGGTTTTCCCACTTTATCTAGGCTCAGCCCCAGACCCCAGTTGTTGTTCACCAGGGAATTGGAGCTGCGTAACAGAGAGTCGACTGAGTGGTGGAGGGCACTCGAAAGCTGCTTGCTGCAGCGGCTGAAAGCCCGCCAGTCCAGGACTGCAGCAGGAAGCCTCTGAATCTGTCAAACAGTGAGGAGAGAAGTGAGACATAAAAAAAATTACAGGACAGACCCTTTTTCAATAAAGTAGTTCAATAACTGTCACCTGTCCTTTCTGGAAGCGGTTGTGACACAGTGTGCAGGTGTGATTATCGACCAGATGAGCTTTGACATTGATGACGTACGCCCCTGTTCGACGCATCCGCACCACATCAAAACCCTCCCCCGCCAGGTTGTGACCTGGCACAAAGGGAGCTTTCTCACACTCCAACTCCGGACCAATCCAACAGCTCAGGACTTTGTCGGCCTCCCATGTGGTCGACAAGGCCAACAAAAACAGGATGAGGTTACTCAGTGAGATCACTCCGAGAAGCATGGTTACCTAAATGTAAAAAACACTGCTGAGGGTGTAGAACAAATGACAATATGTACACTGTTTTGGGCACCTTTGCAATGCAATACCAAATATATACATTCCCAATCCAAATGGATATCAATTTAAATATGAGAGTAACACTTTTTGACGCTGTAGATGGTGTCAAGAGTACATGTTTTGACATTTGTTTATTTTACGTCTATACATAGGATCATATTATCCTACTCCCCCACCCAGGGGTGGATTAATGCAACGGATTTGCCTGGGCTGATGTTCAGAGGCCCCGTATCATATATCTCAATAAATAAATATTGTGGAAACATGAACCGAGCACAAAATATTAATTCTACACCGAACAGCAACTAATAATAAATCCTGCTAAGAGATCATTATCCTACTGCATGATGGGAAATGACACTAGAACACTAGACAGGGAGTTTTTTTTTATTAGAAGGGGGTTATGGTTTGTTTATGAAAGCAAACCTTTTTAATCTTATGCAATGTTTTGGAGCTGTCTGAAAAACTGTTTCATGACATGGTTATTTTTCACATTTCATACTTAAATAGGGCAGCGCAGCCTTGTTTGAATCCCTGCGCGATATTGCGGGATTTGACCACTTCCGGGGACAACCTGCCATTGCGCAATACAAACAAAGCATCACTTCACACTGAAAAATGGTGTACTGTTTTGTTTTCGGCTGCAATCACAGAAGCAGTCGTGAAAAGTGCCGTTTTTTAGTTCCCAGTGGAGAAGGGAAGACGAGGCAAATGGGAGAGGTCATGTTGGCGTTAGCCTACACACTTTAGAGTAGCTGTGGTCTCTCGCCTGCACAACCGCCTCGACATGTTTGAGCTCTGGGTCATAAACAAACCGCATTTTCCCTTTGCTTGCTGTGTAATTTGGCCATAAACTCTGATGCCGCGTTCACACCAGGCATGATCAGACGCTACAAATTTGCGTGGGTCGCCAGGCGACGGACGCACCTCCTTCGCCCGGTGTGTCGCTCTGCTTTTGCTGGAAAATTCGCCCCGGTGAGTCATCAAATAGGAGGAGCTTCCATTCCGCTCGCCGGCTCCGGTTTTCAGTCAAGTTAACATGACGGACCTTGATCACACGGAGCGAGTTGTTGTGGAAAGCTCCCAATACAGGGAGTATCATTATTTGCTCCAGGAGCTGCGTCTGGATGATGGCTGCTTTCAGCGGTCTTTCCTCCTCTGTGGGACCCAGCTTGAGGACCTCCTATCCCGTTCATGCGCGCACATGTAAACAATTAAAAAAAAAAAAAAAAGAAAGAAAACTGCTGCCTGCTGTGGACTGCAGCTTGCTCTTCTCCCAAAAAACTGTTATAATTGTATTTAGAAACCAGTCACCATTTGTTTTATTATACATCTGTGTAGTTAATAAGTAAAATAATCTCCACAGACGATTCACTCGCGCGCACACGTAAAATAAAAGGAGAAAGAAACTCTGCTCCCGCTGCTGTGGTGCTGCTGCTCACTCCAAAAACTCTGTCATGATTGTGAAATGAAGGACAAAAGAGACATAAGTCCTGCTCACAGGCTGCTACCAGATACAGGGCATGTTCACATCTTCAAACTCCAGACATCTCCGCGTCACTACATATTCAGTCCCTGATTGGTCATCGCGGTGCGACGAGACGAAAAAGTTCAGATTTTTCAACTTGGGGAGGAGGGCAACGCGACGCGACGCAATATCGCGCCACAAACGCACAAAAACGCTCAAAATCGCTTCACTCGCGTTGCGCTGTGCGGTTTGGCACCAAAACGCGTCCTTACATAGGGATTACATGGCAACCTGTGGCTGCAGTTGCTGGCATCGCGCCCGGTGTGAACGCGGCTTGAGAGGGCTGTCCCCGGATGTAGGATTATTGCATCATATTTTAACCCTTTAGCGCCTGCCCTCAAACGAGACCACTGTCCAATTACAGTAGTCATTAATAGGTATTTGAATTGAAAGCTGGTTCCAATTGAGAACAGGTTCTACATTTTTCAAGACATCTAAATTCTATGCCACAGACATTTTCAGTTCTACTTATCAGTGCAGACGTTTTATTTGGATGCTTCTGTGTTACAGCAGCATACATGTCATTATGTCACATCTGGCAACATGACATCAAAATCTGCAGGTATCAGAAAGGAAAATAGTTGCATTGATCTTCAAAATGTGTAGACCTTCATTTATTTCACACATGAAATTGATCAGGTATTGATAAAGTTATTAAGATCCATACCAATAAGCAAGGCCATAACCTTGAGATCACTAGTCATAAGTGCTGTTTGCAACATTTTAATTTAAAGAACCAATCTCATTATAACACCATTTTAAGCTGCTCATTGCTACTTTAATCCTATCCTATCCTCTCCGATTCTCAAAATTCTGCCTCAACTTCTCAGCAGCGAGTCTGCAAGTTCGCTGCTGATTGCAACCTTGATAATACGATACAATTAAATGGGTTTTTAATCCTCTCTGAATAGAGCATCATGTAACCCATCAAAAACATACAACCAGAGATCAGGCTCTAAGAGGGGACATGCAGTCTTACCTTAGTTTGTATTGCCTCCTGAATTTTGTTGGTTGTGGGTCTTCGTCTTTCCTAACACCATTGATAGATGCACACTGTAAATGGTGAACCCTGAACTGGTTAAACTCTTGATGCTGCTGCAGATGAAGGCACGGATGAAAGCTTCAGCTTTGCTGGCGGCCTGTGCAGACAGCGTGCTGGGTGCACTCTTTTGTCTGCACTTGCACTTGAAAAAGACCAGAGAGGGTGTTTCCTTCTCCAGCTGTGGACTGTATTCCTCTCTTCTCCCCTCAGGACTTTGCAATTTCCTCAGCATGAGTGGGTTTGTTTTCATGTTCAACATCAACCTCTCTGAGTGTGTCACAGCTGTGCGGGTTAGCATTGCGTGCCATGTGGGGGAGGGAGGTTTTTGTACAGTCAAGAGAGAAAAGATGCACATTAATGTGAGCCCTTTACGGGAAGTGGATGTGCACTGTGTGTGTGTGTGCATGTGTGTGTGTTTGTCTTTAAGTCTCAGCCGCCCTGTCAGTGTGACCTTATAAAAACCATGAGGACAGCTTTGCGTTCGATGTTCTGGAATGTTGGTTTTCTCAGTAATAGTCGCCCTGTGCCAAGCATGTCTGTATGTGTAGTGAGACGCACAGAAAAGAGGGAAAAACTATGTGTCATTCCTGGAGATGGTTGCACATTTAAAAATACTAAGAAAGTGCTCCTTTAAATGTTTATACAGTTTAACAACTCAAACCAAAGCAGGTATATACAGTATATTCCTCTGTGCTCAAAGAGCTGTTGACATTGGTACAGGGTTGACCTAGTTTATTTATTCTCTCGTCTCTGTGAATCCTTTAGAGCAAAATAAGAGGTATGGTGTTGTGAAAGTGTAGTGACACGGACCCACAACAGGGGGCGCAAAGGAACGGACAATAGAAGAAGTCAAATATGAACACTTTACTGTTGTGAATGCCACAACTACACACAGCAGATTTCAGAATGAATACAAAGTCAATCAATCAAGGTGTCGTGTGGGCAGGCTCAACGATAGGAGACGTCCGTCTGGAGAAGAACCGGAACCACACGATTTCCTCCGCCACCGAACCAGGAGAATACTGGAGCCGCCAAGTCCCGAGTTCCCCCAGGTGGCCACCGTCTCCGCGTGTCGGATCTGGTACTGCTGGCGAAGAGCAAAAACAGTCAGCAAGTTTGTCTTCTACTAGTCAGGTGGGAAAACACCTCCACCTTAACACCAGAAAAACACAGTTCGTGAAGAGCCTGAAAAGTACTACTTAGCCGGTTTGGAGTGAGAGGTGAAGACGTCACTCCTCCATTAACCACAAACTCAGCTCCCAGCTGGCAGTAGTAGACAGGAACTCCTACAACACTCAAAAAAGAGAAAACTTGTGCGTACAGCACAGTCAAAATGGCTGAGAAAATTACCTCCTTGATAGGACGATATCTCGGCGACGTGGTGGAGGTGTCGTCCTGCTTTTATCAGGGGTGAGGCGTAGATGATTGGTGATAGCTGTCATAGCCGATGGGTGACAGCTGTCACCTCGGCCACTCTTGTGGGGCGGCAGCGCCCTCTCGTGCCTGAAGCCCGCACTTCAGGCAGGGCGCCCTCTGGTGGTGGGCCAGCAGTACCTCCTCTTCTGGCGGCCCACACAACAGGACCCCCCCCTCAACGGGCGCCTCCTGGCGCCCAACCAGGCTTGTCCGGGTGGCGACGGTAAAAATCGGCCAGGAGGGCCGGGTCCAGGATGAAGCTCCTCTTCACCCAGGAGCGTTCTTCGGGTCCATACCCCTCCCAGTCCACCAAATACTGGAAACCCCGGCCCATTCGACGGACGTCCAGGAGCCGCCGCACAGTCCAAGCCGGCTCCCCGTCGATGATACGGGCAGGAGGCGGCGCCGGGCTGGGTGTACAGAGGGGTGAGGTGTGATGCGGTTTCAGTCTTGACACATGAAATACCGGATGGATCCGCAGTGAAGCCGGGAGTTGGAGCCTCACTGCGGCGGGACTGAGGACCTTGAGGATTTTATAGGGCCCAATGTACCTGTCCTGGAGTTTGGGGGACTCGACCCGGAGGGGGATGTCCCTCGTAGATAGCCACACCTCCTGCCCGGGCTGATATGCGGGGGCCGGGGACCGTCGACGGTCTGCATGGGTCTTCGCCCTCGTCCGGGCCCTCAACAAGGCCGAACGGGCGGTGCGCCACACCCGATGGCATCTCCGCAGGTGGGCCTGGACCGAGGGCACACCGACCTCTCCCTCCACCACAGGAAACAAAGGGGGCTGGTACCCCAGACACACCTCGAATGGGGAGAGGCCGGTGGCAGAGGACACTTGGCTGTTATGCGCATACTCGATCCAGGGCAGGTGTTCACTCCAAGCCGTCGGGTGTGCGGATGTGGTACAGCGCAGGGCCTGCTCCAGCTCTTGGTTAGCCCGTTCGGCCTGTCCGTTGGTCTGTGGGTGATACCCAGACGAGAGGCTCACGGTGGCCCCCAGCTCCCGGCAGAAACTCCTCGAAACCTGCGAGGAAAACTGGGGACCACGATCTGAGACGATGTCTGTTGGTATCCCATGCAGACGTACGACATGGTGGACCAGGAGATCCGCTGTCTCCTGGGCCGACGGGAGCTTCGGGAGGGCCACGAAGTGGGCCGCCTTGGAGAACCGGTCCACTATTGTGAGGATGGTCGTGTGCCCCCGGGATGGCGGGAGGCCCGTGACGAAATCCAGACCAATGTGGGACCAGGGGCGATGAGGCACAGGAAGCGACTGAAGGAGTCCCTGTGCCTTTTGGTGGTCCGCCTTGCCCCTGGCGCAGGTGGTGCAGGCCTGGATGTATGCCCGGACGTCAGCCTCCAGGGACACCCACCAGAAGTGCTGCCGGACCACTGCCACGGTCCTACGCACCCCTGGGTGGCAGGAGAGCTTGGACCCGTGACAGAAGTCCAAGACCGCAGCTCTGGCCTCTGGTGGGACGTACAGTTTGTTCTTTGGCCCTGTTCCGGGGTCCGGGCTCCGTGCCAGGGCCTCCCGGACGGTCTTCTCCACGTCCCAAGTGAGGGTGGCCACGATAGTGGACTCCGGTACGATGGGTTCCGGTGGATCCAACAGCTCAGTTTTGACTTCATTTTCATGCACCCAGGACAAGGCATCCGACCTCTGGTTCTTGGTCCCGGGGCGGTAGGTGATCCGGAAGTCAAAACGGCCGAAGAACAGTGACCAGCGGGCTTGCCTGGGGTTCAGCCGCCTGGCGGTCCTGATATACTCCAGGTTCCGGTGGTCAGTAAAAACCGTGAATGGCACTGACGCTCCCTCCAACAGATGTCTCCACTCCTCAAGAGCCTCTTTCACCGCTAGGAGTTCTCGATTGCCCACGTCATAGTTCCGTTCTGCTGGGGTCAACCTGCGGGAAAAATAGGCACACGGGTGAAGAACCTTATCATTCTCTCCGCTCTGGGATAGCACGGCTCCTATCCCTGAGTCAGAGGCGTCCACTTCAACCACAAACTGGCAACTGGGATCGGGCTGCACCAGAACTGGTGCAGACGAGACGCGCTGTTTCAACTCCCTGAACGAGGCATCGCACCGATCCGACCAGGTGAAGGGAATCTTTGGTGAGGTCAGGGCTGTCAGGGGGCTAACTACCTGACTATAGCCCTTAATGAACCTCCTGTAAAAATTTCCGAAGCAGAGGAACTGTTGCAGCTTCCTACGGCTCGTAGGTTGGGGCCAGTCTCTCACCGCCGCGACCTTGGCCGGATCCAGGGCGACGGAGTTGGAGGAGATGATAAACCCCAGGAAAGACAAAGAGGTGCGGTGAAACTCACACTTCTCGCCCTTCACAAACAGCCGGTTCTCCAACAACCGCTGCAGGACCTGACGTACACGCTGGACATGGGTCTCAGGATCCGGAGAAAAGATGAGTATATCGCCCAGATATACGAAGACGAACCGGTACAGGAAGTCCCGCAAGACGTCGTTAACCAAGGCTTGGAACGTCGCGGGGGCGTTGGTGAGGCCGAACGGCATGACCAGGTACTCAAAGTGACCTAACGGGGTGTTGAATGCCATCTTCCATTCGTCTCCCTTCCGGATCCGAACCAGGTGATACGCATTCCTAAGATCCAGCTTAGTAAAGATTTTGGCTCCATGCAGGGGGGTGAACACGGAATCTAACAACGGCAACAGGTATCGGTTGCGAACCGTGATCTCATTCAGCCCCCTGTAATCAATGCATGGATGGAGTCCGCCATCTTTCTTGCCCACAAAAAAGAAACCTGCACCCATCGGGGAGGTGGAGTTCCGGATCAGCCCGGCAGCTAATGAGTCCCGGATGTAGGTCTCTATTGATTCGCGCTCAGGTCGTGAGAGGTTGTACAGCCTGCTGGACGGGAACTCAACGCCTGGAACCAAATCAATGGCACAATCGTACGGACGGTGCGGGGGAAGGGTGAGTGCCAGATCCTTGCTGAAGACGTCAGCAAGATCGTGGTACTCAACCGGCACCGCCGTCAGATTGGGAGGGACTTTGACCTCCTCCTTAGCATGTAAACCGGGAGGAACCGAGGATCCTAAACACACCCGATGGCAGGTTTCGCTCCACTGAACCACTACCCCAGACGGCCAATCAATCCGGGGATTGTGTTTCAACATCCACGGGAAACCCAAAATCACGCGGGAGGTAGAAGGAGTCACAAAAAACTCGATCTCCTCCCGATGATTTCCAGACACCACCAGAGTTACAGGTTGTGTCTTGTGCGTGATTAAAGGGAGAAGGGTGCCATCTAGTGCCCGCACCTGCAATGGCGAAGGAAGCGCCACCAGAGGGAGCCCTACCTCCCTTGCCCATCTGCTGTCTAGCAGATTCCCTTCTGACCCCTTGTCCACCAGTGCTGGGGTTTGAAGGGTTAAATCCCCGCTCAGGATTGTAACTGGGAGTCGTGTGGCAATATGTGTGTGTCCCACGTGAATGTTATGACCCCCCTTAGCCCAGTCTCTAAGGGCGGGTGTTGTCGTTGTGGCCGTTTGGGGCAGTTTTCTGTATGTGCTCTTTTGAGCTGCAGATGAAACACTCCCCGCAGACCAGCCTCCTCATTCTGTCATCTGTTCTCATTTTTTCCCTGTGCGTTTCCCTAGCAACGTCAGCAGGGGGAGCTGTTGCCCCACGGAGCGCTGCGGCTGTGGAGCGTGGAACCTTTTCGAACCCGGAAGGGAGAGGGACGGCGCGTACCCGGCCACGTCCTTCGTCTCGCTCCCGACAGCATTCCTCCAACCGGTTGTCTAACCATATAACGAGGTCGATAAGCCCATCTAATTCCCGCGGTTCGTCCTTAGCCACCAGGTGCTCCGTCAGGACCGACGACAGTCCGTTTACGAAGGCGGCACGGAGCGCAGCGTCATTCCAGCCGGACCTCGCAGCCGCAGTGCAGAAGTCGACTGCATAAGCGGCTGCGCTCCGGCATCCTTGTCTCATTGACAGCAGCACAGTTGAAGCGGTCTCTCCCCTGTTAGGGTGGTCAAACACGGTTCTGAACTCCCTCACAAACCCAGTGTACTTATGAAGGAGCCGTGAACTTTGCTCCCAAAGCGCCGTAGCCCAAGCGCGTGCCTCTCCTCAAAGCAGATTAACCACATAAGCTACTTTACTAGCATCAGACGCGTACATGACGGGACGTTGTGCAAAGACGAGCGAACACTGCATAAGAAAGTCCGTGCACGTCTCCACACAACCTCCGTACGGCTCTGGGGGGCTTATGTATGCTTCAGGGGAAGGTGGGGGGGGGGTCGTTGAACGACCAGTGGAACATTTATATCCTGCACAGGGTCGGCAGGAGGAGGAGCTGTAGCAGCGCCCTGAGCGCTCGCTGTCACCTGTGCGGAGAGAGCCTCCATCCTGCGGTTCAGGAGGATGTTTTGCTCGGTCATCTGATCCAACCGAGCAGTAAAGGCGGTGAGGATGTGCTGCAACTCACCAATCAGGCCTCCTGCAGATGCCTGTGCACCCTGCTCTCCCATTGGCCGTTCAACTGCCGGGTGACGCCCCTCGGAGTCCATGACGCTGGCCGAGATATCCTGTTGTGAAAGTGTAGTGACACGGACCCACAACAGGGGGCGCAAAGGAACGGACAATAGAAGAAGTCAAATATGAACACTTTACTATTGTGAATGCCACAACTACACACAGCAGATTTCAGAATGAATACAAAGTCAATCAATCAAGGTGTCGTGTGGGCAGGCTCGACGATAGGAGACGTCCGTCTGGAGAAGAACCGGAACCACACGATTTCCTCCGCCACCGAACCAGGAGAATACTGGAGCCGCCAAGTCCCGAGTTCCCCCGGGTGGCCACCGTCTCCGCGTGTCGGATCTGGTACTGCTGGCGAAGAGCAAAAACAGTCAGCAAGTTCATCTTCTACTAGTCAGGTGGGAAAACACCTCCACCTTAACACCAGAAAAACACAGTTCGTGAAGAGCCTGAAAAGTACTACTTAGCCGGTTTGGAGTGAGAGGTGAAGACGTCACTCCTCTATTAACCACAAACTCAGCTCCCAGCTGGCAGTAGTAGACAGTTTGCCTTCAGCAAGTTTGTCAGTTGCATACCCAGCTTTATGGTGGAGAAGCACAGTATGCAATAATGAATGTTTACGAGTGCAATGGTAAGAATATTTCATGAGGTGAAAGATGGAATCTTTCACCTCATGAAATATTCTTTCCATTGCCCAACAATCCTGACTATGTAGTCCGTACCTGATGCCATGTATTTACTTCTTCATGTACAGAGTGCCGTCTGCTTTGCTCAGTCCAATGAAAAATCGCGTCAGAAATTGTAGAGCTCTTCCGACAGTGTTTGTACTTCAGGTAGAGATGTCCCAGTGAATACTGCAAATGCCTCCAGACGGCTTATGGCATACTTGATTTGTTTTTTTGTGTGTGTGTGTTACAAGATTGAGCACCGTTAATAAAACATACCCCACCATGTTTGTTTTTAAGGTAAGTGCCGTTGCCGCTAGTGTGAGTGCACACGGTGGTGGCACCGTGCAATGGTACAAAACATATGGAACCAAAGTTGCACGGTAAATTGAGCCAAATTTGCTCAGTCAATGGAACACAACGGAAAATGACATGAGTGATCAGTATCACGTGACATACAAACCACCAATCAAATGACAAGGATCTATTCAGGTGTTATACAATATACAAATAATGAATGTTTATGAGGTTAATGATAAGACTATTTGATGAGGGGAAAGATGGAATATTCAATTCAACGAGTTGGAGGCATTATATAAAGAAAGATTTTCTTTCATGAAAATGTTAGACACAGTTTGTCAGTCAACAGGAGACTCAAGTTAGGATGTCAATAATATTCTTGCATTAAAGGCCTTAATTCTCTCATACTAGGGGAGCTACGACCACTACCTTTGCACCCTCCCCCCCAGGACTAAACCAAACCAACTTTTTTAGGTTCCTTAGATGACCCTAAAACACAATCAGGATGTTCCCAAAAATAAAAACTGGCCTCAAGCCATTTATCCAAGATCAAATCAAATCAATTTTATTTATATAGCACCAAATCACAACAAACAGTTGCCCCAAGGCGCTTTATATTGTAAGGCAAGGCCATACAATAATTACGGAAAAACACCAACGGTCAAAACGACCCCCTGTGAGCAAGCACTTGGCAACAGTGGGAAGGAAAAACTGCCTTTTAACAGGAAGAAACCTCCAGCAGAACCAGGCTCAGGGAGGGGCAGTCTTCTGCTGGGACTGGTTGGGGCTGAGGGAGAGAGCCAGGAAAAAGACATGCTGTGGAGGGGAGCAGAGATCAATCACTAATGATTAAATGCAGAGTGGTGCATACAGAGCAAAAACAGAAAGAAACACTCAGTGCATCATGGGAACCCCCCAGCAGTCTAAGTCTATAGCAGCATAACTAAGGGATGGTTCAGGGTCACCTGATCCAGCCCTAACTATAAGCTTTAGCAAAAAGGAAAGTTTTAAGCCTAATCTTAAAAGTAGAGAGGGTGTCTGTCTCCCTGATTTGAATTGGGAGCTGGTTCCACAGGAGAGGAGCCTGAAAGCTGAAGGCTCTGCCTCCCATTCTACTCTTACAAACCCTAGGAACTACAAGTAAGCCTGCAGTCTGAGAGCGAAGCGCTCTATTGGCGTGATATGCTACTATGAGGTCCCTAAGATAAGATGGGACCTCATTATTCAAAACCTTATAATCAATCAATCAATCAATCAATCAATTTTTTTATATAGCGCCAAATCACAACAAACAGTTGCCCCAAGGCGCTTTATATTGTAAGGCAAGGCCATACAATAATTATGTAAAACCCCAACGGTCAAAACGACCCCCTGTGAGCAAGCACTTGGCTACAGTGGGAAGGAAAAACTCCCTTTTAACAGGAAGAAACCTCCAGCAGAACCAGGCTCAGGGAGGGGCAGTCTTCTGCTGGGACTGGTTGGGGCTGAGGGAGAGAGCCAGGAAAAAGACATGCTGTGGAGGGGAGCAGAGATCAATCACTAATGATTAAATGCAGAGTGGTGCATACAGAGCAAAAAGAGAAAGAAACAGTGCATCATGGGAACCCCCCAGCAGTCTACGTCTATAGCAGCATAACTAAGGGATGGTTCAGGGTCACCTGATCCAGCCCTAACTATAAGCTTTAGCAAAAAGGAAAGTTTTAAGCCTAATCTTAAAAGTAGAGAGGGTGTCTGTCTCCCTGATCTGAATTGGGAGCTGGTTCCACAGGAGAGGAGCCTGAAAGCTGAAGGCTCTGCCTCCCATTCTACTCTTACAAACCCTAGGAACTACAAGTAAGCCTGCAGTCTGAGAGCGAAGCGCTCTATTGGGGTGATATGGTACTACGAGGTCCCTAAGATAAGATGGGACCTGATTATTCAAAACCTTATAAGTAAGAAGAAGAATTTTAAATTCTATTCTAGAATTAACAGGAAGCCAATGAAGAGAGGCCAATATGGGTGAGATATGCTCTCTCCTTCTAGTCCCCGTCAGTACTCTAGCTGCAGCATTTTGAATTAACTGAAGGCTTTTTAGGGAACTTTTAGGACAACCTGATAATAATGAATTACAATAGTCCAGCCTAGAGGAAATAAATGCATGAATTAGTTTTTCAGCATCACTCTGAGACAAGACCTTTCTGATTTTAGAGATATTGCACAAATGCGAGGTCATCCATGTCTTTATGTCTGTAAGACAATCCTGCAGTTTAGCTAATTGGTGTGTGTCCTCTGGCTTCATGGATAGATAAAGCTGGGTATCATCTGCGTAACAATGAAAATTTAAGCAATGCTGTCTAATAACACTGCCTAAGGGAAGCATGTATAAAGTGAATAAAATTGGTCCTAGCACAGAACCTTGTGGAACTCCATAATTAACCTTAGTCTGTTAAGAAGATTCCCCATTTACATGAACAAATTGTAATCTGTTAGATAAATATGATTCAAACCACCGCAGCGCAGTGCCTTTAATACCTATGGCATGCTCTAATCTCTGTAATAAAATGTTATGGTCAACAGTATCAAAAGCAGAACTGAGGTCTAACAGAACAAGCACAGAGATGAGTCCACTGTCTGAGGCCATAAGAAGATCATTTGTAACCTTCACTAATGCTGTTTCTGTACTATGATGAATTCTAAACCCTGACTGAAACTCTTCAAATAGATCATTCCTCTGCAGATGATCAGTTAGCTGTTTTACAACTACCCTTTCAAGAATTTTTGAGAGAAAAGGAAGGTTGGAGATTGGCCTATAATTAGCTAAGATAGCTGGGTCAAGTGATGGCTTTTTAAGTAATGGTTTAATTACTGCCACCTAAAAAAAAGCCTGTGGTACATAGCCAACTAATAAAGATAGATTGATCATATTTAAGATCGAAGCAGCCTGGTAGGAATGGGGTCTAATAGACATGTTGATGGTTTGGAGGAAGTAACTAATGAAAATAACTCAGACAGAACAATCGGAGAGAAAGAGTCTAACCAAATACCGGCATCACTGAAAGCAGCCAAAGAGAATGATATGTCTTTGGGATGGTTATGAGTAATTTTTTCTCTAATAGTTAAAATTTTATTAGCAAAGAAAGTCATGAAGTCATTACTAGTTAAAGTTAAAGGAATACTCGGCTCAATAGAGCTCTGACTCTTTGTCAGCCTGGCTACAGTGCTGAAAAGAAACCTGGGGTTGTTCTTATTTTCTTCAATTAGTGATGAGTAGTAAGATGTCCTAGCTTTACGGAGGGCTTTTTTTTATAGAGCAACAGACTCTTTTTCCAGGCTAAGTGAAGATCTTCTAAATTAGTGAGACACTATTTCCTCTCCAACTTACGGGTTATCTGATTTAAGCTGCGAGTTTGTGAGTTATACCACGGAGTCAGGCACTTCTGATTTAAGGCTCTCTTTTTCAGAGGAGCTACAGCATCCAACGTTATCCTCAATGAGGATATAAAACTATTGACGAGATAATCTATCTCACTCACAGAGTTTAGGTAGCTACTCTGCCCTGTGTTGGTATATGGCATTGGAGAACATAAAGAAGGAATCATATCCTTAAACCTAGTTACAGCGCTTTCTGAAAGACTTCTACTGTAATGAAACTTATTCCCCACTGCTGGGTAGTCCATCAGAGTAAATGTAAATGTTATTAAGAAATGATCAGACAGAAGGGGATTTTCAGGGAAACTGTTAAGTCTTCAATTTCCATACCATAAGTCAGAACAAGATCTAAGGTATGATTAAAGTGGTGGGTGGACTCATTTACATTTTGAGCAAAGCCACTCGAGTCTAACAATAGATTAAATGCAGTGTTGAGGCTGTCATTCTCAGCATCTGTGTGGATGTTAAAATCACCCACTATAATTATCTTATCTGAGCTAAGCACTAAGTCAGACAAAAGGTCCGAAAATTCACAGAGAAACTCACAGTAACGACCAGGTGGACGATAGATAACAACAAATAAAACTGGTTTTTGGGACTTCCAATTTGGATGGACAAGACTAAGAGTCAAGCTTTCAAATGAATTAAAGCTCTGTCTGGGTTTTTGATTAATTAATAAGCTGGAGTGGAAGATTGCTGCTAATCCTCCGCCTCGGCCCGTGCTACGAGTGTTCTGGCAGTTAGTGTGACTCGGGGGTGTTGACTCATTTAAACTAACATATTCATCCTGCTGTAACCAGGTTTCTGTAAGGCAGAATAAATCAATATGTTGATCAATTATTATATCATTTACTAACAGGGACTTAGAAGAGAGAGATCTAATGTTTAATAGACCACATTTAACTGTTTTAGTCTGTGGTGCAGTTGAAGGTGCTATATTATTTTTTCTTTTTGAATTTTTATGCTTAAATAGATTTTTACTGGTTATTGGTGGTCTGGGAGCAGGCACTGTCTCTACGGGGATGGGGTAATGAGGGGATGGCAGGGGGAGAGAAGCTGCAGAGAGGTGTGTAAGACTACAACTCTACTTCCTGGTCCCAACCCTGGATAGTCACAGTTTGGAGGATTTAAGAAAATTGGCCAGATTTCTAGAAATGAGAGCTGCTCCATCCAAAGTGGGATGGATGCCGTCTCTCCTAACAAGACCAGGTTTTCCCCAGAAGCTTTGCCAATTAAGATGGCCACCAAAATAGGGTTTTTCTCACTAAAACACCTTTAAACAACATATAAACAACTTCCTACTATGTATTTTAATGATAAGGGTCTATTGGTAGCCATTTTGGATTGGCCATTGAACAACAGTATTTAAAAGCATGTGCAACTGCATCAGCTGGTGTCAAAGTAATAGCACAAAACACCCAGAGAATGGGTTCTTTTGATGAATTGTTTTACACCCCTGTTAGCATAAATGATACATTTCAGGTGCAGGGGATGCTTGATTCTGGTTCTATGGCCTGGCCTGTACGTTCAGCAAGCAGGCAGAGCTAAAGATGTTGAGTGAGAACATGTATTCAGCTCCAATTCCTATCAATCAGGAGGTTGTGTTAGTAGGTTGTGGGGGGACGTTGAGTAAACCAAAATGCATGTATGAGGTGGAAATGAAATTATATGGACCAAGTTGTATTGTACCTGTTCTTGTGGTGCCTGGCCAACGTGATGACTTGATCATTGGTACAAATGTTATCAGATTCCTCTTACATCAGTTAAAGGCGAATAACGACTACTGGCGTCTTGCGTCCACTGGTGGTCTTGTCCCAGAGTGTGTGCAGTTCCTCAACCTACTGGCTAACTCATTCCGGTGGAGAGGTGAAGAACTTCCAGGTGTGGTTGGAACTGTCAAGCTTCGGCAGTCAGTCACCTTGTTGGCAAAGCAAGAACTTTTGGTTTGGGGAAAACTACCAAATAATGTCCCCATGTCGCCCGGCAGTACAGTAATTGTTGAGCCAACTTCATCCAAGACAATGCCTCGTGGCATCATGGTTGGCCGTGTTATTACACCATTGTGGGGTGACCAATGGATTCCCATGAGAGTCACTAACCTGACAGACAAACCTTTTACCCTGAAGAGAAATAGTAAGTTGGCAGATGTGTCTCCCTGTCTGGCTGTGAAGGATTTTGAAGTTTTTCAGGGCACAAACCAACCTGAAAGAGCCGAACAGGAAGAGAAACATGACAATGTCAAGCCTGATGATCTAAAAGAGCGACTACGACAAGTTGGGCTGGCTGACATTGATATCGATCAGTGTCAGACTGACCAATTGGGGAAGGAAAAGTTGGTTGAAATGCTGGAGAAATACAACAACATCTTTTCCAAACATGCACTGGACTGTGGTGAAGCAAGAGGTTTCAAACATCGCATCAGACTCACTGATGACAAACCATTCCGCCTCCCATATCGGCGCGTACCACCAGCACAGTACCAGAAATTACGGCAGGTCCTGTCTGAAATGGAAGAGCAGGAGGTTATAAGAAAGTCAGTGAGTGACTATGCCTCTCCTCTCGTGCTTGTGTGGAAAAAAGATGGCAGTTTGAGACTTTGCACAGACTTCAGGTGGCTAAATGCAAGGACTCTCAAGGATGCACACCCGTTACCACATCAGTCAGACTGTTTGGCTGCCTTGGGTGGGAACACCTATTTCAGCACAATGGACTTGACCTCTGGATTTTACAACATTCCGCTGGAAGAAGAGGACAAGAAATACACGGCATTTACAACTCCTATGGGGCTGTATGAATACAACAGGATGCCACAGGATTTGTGTAACAGTCCTGCCTCTTTTATGCGCATGATGCTCAGCATATTTGGAGATCTGAATTTCACCAGTCTGTTGTGCTACCTTGATGATGTTCTTGTGTTTGCCGCCACTGAAGAAGAGGGTTTGAGGAGGTTAGAAATGGTTTTTCAGAGGTTACGACTTCATAACCTTAAACTGAGTCCAAAGAAATGCCACTTGCTAAGAGCTTCAGTCAAGTTTCTTGGTCATATTATCGATGGCGATGGGGTGTTGGTGGACCCTGCAAAAATTGAGGCCATAACAAAGATGTCAAAAGCAGACTTGATGGAGGATGATGGCTGTACACCATCAGTGAAGAGGATAAAATCCTTCCTTGGGATGGTTTTTTATTACCAACATCCCCAACTGCTCCTCCATGGCCAAGTCATTGTTTGCTCTTACTGCCGGACAAAAGGCTTAAAACTTTCCTTTTTGCTAAAGGTTATAGTTAGGGCTGGATCAGGTGACCCTGAACCATCCCTTAGTTATGCTGCTATAGACGTAGACTGCTGGGGGGTTCCCACGATGCACTGTTTCTTTCTCTTTTGCTCTGTATGCACCACTCTGCATTTAATCATTAGTGATCGATCTCTGCTCCCCTCCACAGCATGTCTTTTTCCTGGTTCTCTCCCTCAGCCCCAACCAGTCCCAGCAGAAGACTGCCCCTCCCTGAGCCTGGTTCTGCTGGAGGTTTCTTCCTGTTAAAAGGGAGTTTTTCCTTCCCACTCTAGCCAAGTGCTTGCTCACAGGGGGTCGTTTTGACCGTTGGGGTTTTACATAACTATTGTATGGCCTTGCCTTGCAGTGTGGGGTGCCTTGGGGCAGCTGTTTGTTGTGATTTGGCACTATATAAAAAAAAATTGATTGATTGATTGATAGATGGCCTTGGGGCTGTGTTGTCCCAAATACCAGCAGGTGAAGGGAAAGCACGCCCCATAGCGTTCGCCAGCAAATCTCTAAGCAGTTCTCAAAAGAAATACCCAGCTCACAGGCTTGAGTTTTAGCTTTGAAATGGAGCGTGTGTGAGAAATTCAGTCACTGGTTAAGAGGCCATTCTTTTACTGTGTAGACTGATAACAACCCTCTAACTTATATCATGGCAAAACCTATGCTTGATGCATGTGAGCAATGCTGGGTATCCAAACTCACCCCTTACACATTCGATGTAAAACATATACCTGGCACCAAAAATGTAGTGGCTGATGCACTCAGTAGAGACCCTTTTGCAAAAGCAGTCAGTCACAGGCTCATCACAGAGCAGTACAGTCATCTTCTTGCTGAAGCTGAAGCCGTCAGCCAAGATGGTATTCAAGACACCTTCCGGTTGAAGGTTCAGTGTCACCGGGTAAAGAAATCAAGTCGTGGGGCAGTGGCGATTCAGCCTGGCTCTCTCAAATGTCCTTGTGATGCTATGGTTGTTAAAGCTGTTTTGGATGTTCATGATCAAGGAGAGGTTGCTGCTGAGACGAGAGCTGTGGAGTTTATCCAGTCTGTTCAGGATCTGTCGCCACCAGGGCAAGACACACTGCCTATGTTCACACTACTGGATCCCCTTATTTCCACGATTATACCTTTTGTCATTCGCAGGAGATGCCCTTCCCGACGCAAAAGAGTGGGACTTAATGTAAAAGCCATGGTGCTTATCAAACAGCGGGACAGACTCAAGGTTCGAAACGGTGTCCTCTACAGAGTTATGAAGGACCACATTAGTAAGCAGAAAAGACTGCAATACATACTGCCAGACAGCCTCAAAGAAAAAGCATTGCATGGCATACATGATGCTGCTGGACATCAGGGGCAGGCCAGGACTCTGCATCTCGCGAGGCAGCGGTTCTTTTGGCCAAAAATGGAGTCTGATGTTAAAGAGTACATCAAGCGCTGCCAAAGGTGTATTCTGGCCAAAACACCTGACCCTTCTGCTCGAGCCCCTCTTGAAAACATCAGAACTTCTGCTCCTATGGAACTGGTGTGTTTGGACTTCTGGAGTGCTGAGGATAGCAAGCAGCATTCTGTGGATGTTCTTGTCATGACAGATCACTTCACTAAATTGGCTCATGCTTTCCCTTGTACAAATCAGACTGCTACACAAGTGGCTAAGAAAATGTGGGATCACATTTTCTGTGTGTATGGTTTCCCTGAGCGTATTCATTCTGATCAGGGTACCAATTTTGAAAGTGAGCTCATAGCTGAACTGCTCAGATTATCCAGGGTCTCCATGTCACATACTACAGCATACCATCCAATGGGAAACGGTGGGACTGAAAGATTCAACCGGACACTCGGAGGCATGCTGCGATCCCTTCCTCTAAGAGAGAAACACAAGTGACCCCAACAGATACAGACACTGACATTTGCATATAATGCAACAGTTCACAAAACTACAGGGTATGCCCCGTTTCAGCTTATGTTTGGCCGAGTCCCAAGGCTCCCTGTAGATGTGATGTTCAAGCAGTTGTTGCACGATCCAGTGGTTGTTGATCACAAGAGCTATGTGAAAATACTCCTGTCACATCTCCATGAAGCAGTTGGGATAGCTCAAAAACATGCTATGAAAGAACAGGACAATCAAGCAAAGGGTTACAACAGAAAACTGAAAGGCACTCACTTGGACATAGGGGCCAGAGTACTTGTAAGCAAGGATGAAAAAGGAAAAAAGAAGTTGGCAGATAAATGGAGTCCAATAGTGTACACAGTCAAAGACAGAAATCTGAGAACTCACACTTACAAGTTGGAGGACAGCGAAGGCAACGCAAAGATAGTGCATCACAATCTGGTGCTTGATATCAGTTTTCTGCCTGTGGAGACCACTGAAGGGGTATTGTGTGATGTCGAGTCAGAGGAAGGAACATGTGCAGATGACTCCATGGATGCTTTTGCAGAAGAGGATGCAGACAAAAGGACCAGCGCATGGGTAATGAGCACTTCAGAGGATGCTGAAAGTCAGGAGATTCTGAGTGAATTACTGCCTGAGACAGATGAGTTGAATCAAGATGTTCCAGAGCTAGACCACAGGGAGCAGTGTGTTTATGATCAAATCTAGTGCCCCTCAAGTGAGCACAGCCTCTCAGTCAGGAACAATGACTTAAACAGTTTAGCTGCATTGCCTGATCCAGATTCTCCATCTATGTCAGTTGTGCTTTCATGTGAAAGGGGAACTTCCTCACATCCAGCAAACTCAGTTGGGAATACAGTGACACAGTTGCAAGAGGCAGATTCAATTCATGGCTCAGGTGCACAAACACACCCCCATACGGACACAGAACACGTTAGAACACGGGGTGGCAGGGTCAGCAAAAGGGTCAATAGACTCATTGAATCTATGGTTCAGAAGCCTTTAAGCTTCAGGATTTTGGCAAGTTCAGTTAGCAGAAGGTCCCAGTCTCTTCTCACACTGTTTTAAAGGGACAAGCATTTTTTTGTGTGTGTACACCTGTGGTTATGTGAATATGCATTTAAGGGATACAGTGACCAATTTAAAGTTTGAAGTGCAGTATGTTTTATGTATTTGGAATCGGTAGGTGATCTGTATGGTGTAAAAGGCATCATATTAATCTAAGGGGGACAGAGGCCTGATCAACCTTATGTTTTCTCTGAACCTTTATTTTAGGTGGCTTATATAGCTGATGGTAGAGCTAAGAGTTCTGTTGTGAATCCCAGCCAGGTTTCCAGGTTTTGGTTGATAATCCCGCCGCAATAGTTGGTTACATCAAGAGGTATGGTCTGCATTTTGGTGAAATCTAGGAGGGGAGGATGTAACCAGTGTCTAAATGTAAACATATTTCACAAAATCCAGGTGCCTGTCTGTTCGTATGTTTTTTTTTTTGTGTCTTCATATTTGTTTCTGTATTTATTTTGGGGAGCTTTTATTTTGACAAGATGTATCTCTGTTGCGTGATCCATCCGTGATGTCATATCCTGTAGATTCCCACTATTTTCCTCAGTCGTCTTCCAGGCGTCGTGAGAGGTTTGCTGTGGAAAGTGGGATGTAAGAAGTTGCTGAACTGATGTGAATGTGTTTTGCACAGAGAGAGGTGGTGTGGAGAGAGAATAAATCCCCCGGGTCCGCAAGGCAGAAGTTGTCCTTGACTCCTTCTTTATCGTACACAACACAACGCAGAGTACTATTCAAACCAGGGTGTCACTTCAGACCGGTTACATAAAGAAATATTGAAGATTTGAAGTCATTCAGTAGTTTTGCATTGCTTTTATTAGCAGTTAAGTACATGACAGAACAAAGACATACATATTATTTTTGACAACATGGCACAAAAGGTACAATAAGACAATGTCATTATTTGTAAAAAAAAAAACATTTTGTAAACTCAAAGATTGTGCAATCATTCATCTCTACTTTTCATCTTGAACACATGAGGGCAGTACTGATTTAAAATCTACAAACTACTTTTGTGTTTTTAACCCTTTTTTGGATGTGTTTTATGGAAAAGGTACTAAAGCAATTTCTACATGTATACACGGTTCAAATAACCAAACCAGCCACTACAGTGGACACAAATTAACAACAGATGAAAAATCATTTAAAACAAACAACATGGCTGACTGGAGGTGACCACATCAGGAATATCAGTGCATTCATACAAACAAACAAAAACAAATAATAACAGCAATGAGCAAAAAAACCCAAAGCTCACTAGTTTGAGGAAGACTTGTCTTCTTTTTAGGAACAAATTAAATGTTGATAAACAACATTTTCACACATTTGTTTCTATCATAGTTGTTTCATTAAAAAAAAAAATCTGGTCATGTAGGACCAGCTCTTTGGCAACTTCTGTCTAAACTAAAGTGAAAATTTCCTCAACATAAAAACTGGCCTCAAATGCAAAATAGAATGTAGCATTTCATTAATGGAATTTGAAAATGCATCCAAGATGGCTGCCAACTGACCCATATTTCTGCAGCCATCTTGGATGCATTTTGAATAGCTGCTGGAGGCCAATTTTTATTTGTATTTTAGGTCTATTCAATAAGGCAGCAGTGAATAGTTTGCAAAATGAAAATGCAGAAATTTTTTACTCAACAGTAGTTTTACACTCATATACACAAAAGATATTGACAGAAAAATGATACTATGAAAACTGCAGTTGTGACAGTGTGAATTGGGCATTTTTAATAGATTAAAAATGATTGGAAACTCGAGCAACAGTTACATTTATTCACATTTAAATGTTTTATAATATGACATGAAAAAGGAAATTAAAGCTTGCACTGTGTAAACCTGTGCCTCTGTCTGTTTCTCATGCCTCAATCTGTTCCTCCCTTTCAAACTCTCCTCTTATTTCCTCATAGCCTCTAGACCCAAGCAGGTTCCTCCTTCTCTTTCTCAAGAGAACTGCCGCTATAATCAACACTGCCACTGCAACAATTACCCCAATGGCTATGCCTGCCTGTGCGCCACCAGGCAACTGACTCGATTCTGCTCTGAGACTCTGCTCAATTGTCATTAGTTCTTCTGGTTTGACCAGTTTCCACATCCTGGTCTCTCCCACCCTCACCCAGCTCTTCTCCCCCTCCATCAGCACCATAACCGTATTGGTAACTTTCATGTTCACCATTAACGGAGCCTGGGTGAAAGGAGGAAGGTGAACTGGCAGCAGTTGCCCACCTGTGAAAATTCCTGACTGGACACAGTAGAGAATCTCACATCCGTCGCTGACTGCAGCGAGGTGCTGACTGAATTTTGCAGGGCAGCGACGTTGACCCCCTGCTAGTGGGTTGTTTGACTCACAGCTGAAGATGCCAGCAAAAGGCACTGAGAATCTGGAACCAGCTTCATAATCCTTACTCAAACAGATCACTTCGCCATCTGAGAGAAACTTTATGGGTACGAAATTGGGAGGGCAGCTTTTGGTGTTTGTGATGGGGTTCAAGAGGGAGGGGCTGTATATGCCTCCAAACAGATAGCCTGAGTTTTGTGGAGCATCTTGATTCACAGAGCACCAGTAGGTGTCGATACGAGCAATGCGGACGTAGTAGTAGTCCTGACACACTTGACGATGGCAATGCTTAAGACCAAAAATTCCACAATGATGGACTTCATCATGGCATTTGTAGGAAGTGTAACCCTGCTGTCTCACTTCTGATCTCAGTAAAGTGGAGACATAAGGGGGACGGCAGAAATAGTCGCCTGTGTCTAGATTTTTCTGAGCCAGGGCTTCACAAAGTGGACCAGCATCAGAGGAGAGTTGAGTGCACTTCTGGTAGACACCACCAAAACTGAGATTTGTCACTGGGCCCTCACAGGATAAATCATTAACATTGGCCTGGAAGTTGAAGTTTTTTGAGTTAACGTCAACGCATCCGGGCCGGGTGTTGATTTTGTAGTAGCGTTCGATGGCCTGACTCACTGACAGAGCCACTTTGATGACTGTAGGCTGCGGCAAATCAGGCAAAGTGTTGGTGTTGATAAAGTAGTGCAGGGGAAATCCTGATCTGTCAATGGCAACCAGGTTGTTCTGGGTATTTTCTTGCCACTTCTGCAAAGTGATGCCAGGATAGAAAGGAATGCTTCCATGGCTTTGAATAAGAGAGTACTGAATGTTGGACTGATATGTCTTGGACTCAGAACTCTGCTGGGAACTTTGACTGCTTATGTCAAACTTGAGTTTGTTAAAAAAGTTTAATCCAGCCAAAGCTTTGATGGAGGAACTTTGTGACACACTGTCTGACACATATGAGGAAGTAAGGTAGTCTTCTTGCACCAAAGTGGCCCCAGCATCAACACTTGTGATAGCATGGGTTCCATAGTCCAGTACCATCTTCTCCGAGAGATAGGCTGCATTTCTAGTCTGGTTGTTTTCAATAGCATCGGCAATTTCTTTCACTTGCTCAGCAAAACGAGAGTCCAGGGCAAAATCTGGATTAGCTTTAACTGTGTAAATGAAGTTCCGAACCTTTGGAGAAAAAATTGAAAGATCAGAAGTTACAATCTATAGTCTGCTCCATTTTCACCTTTAGAAAGTTTCATTTAAAGTGGTCATATTGTGCAAAATGTGGATTATATGTCTTTTACTTTTAAATATGATTTGGAATTAATGTTAGATGCCGCAAAGGTCTACTGACTCTACTGTGCAAATGGAAACTTTCCATATATGGACTCCTGCTTTCTCTCGGAGACACTGCCCACACAGTAATGGACTTTTATGATCGTGACAGAGGGGTTGTGGGCAGAAGCAGGTCTGTTTCATTTAAAGCAAACAGCAGGGAAGTCTGCCACCATCATGCTTTGCTTTCATTATGGACAGACACATTTATTTTTACATCCTCCATAATTTTTGACTTTCACCATGCCTACTACACTTGGCAAAAAAAAATTAATAAATAAATCCTTCAAATTTATTAATTTATTATTTTATATCGCGCCAATTCATGACGGGGTCACACACACAACTCAACTTAAAAAAGCAAAACAAAATGAATTAAAAGATTTTTTAAAGCATAGTAAAATAATAAAAACATAAATAAGTAAAAATAATAAAAGAAGACATGCAATAACATAAAATACTAGCGATAAACCAGGGAAAAAAGATGTCTTCAATTTAGATTTAAAAATCTCAAAATCTTCCTTCAATTTTTCAAGTCAAAATTGCTAACCCGAAAGCAGAAATATTCAGCTTTGTACAGTAGACATGAAAAAAACATGATGATAATTATTGGAATTTGCAGCAAACATTTCATAACAAATTTGCCTGAATTTTCTGTATGTTATCTTTTTATCCGTAACATAAAAGCATATGTCATGTCAGTATAGGTGTTGCCGTATTATATGTTGCTCCTTTTATTTGGAATGTCCTTCCAAAAACACTTACTAGCACGCACAACTCCACCCATCAACCTCTGATTTAGCAAAAAATCACTTTTACTTCATTGTCCAGGCTATCAAAATAACATTGGGTCGTCCTGAAGTTGCAGTTTGGGAATGTTTGTGTAATTATCAGAATTAATTGGCAAATGCCGTGGTCATCTGTTTAGTCTGCACTGTTTCAAAACAGATGATGGACTTGGTCTTTTGCTTACAACAAGAACAAGTCCCTCATTGACAACCAACTGGTATGGATTTATTGAAAAGAGGCATAGTCAAATAGGAAGAAGTGTAATGTAAGTCACTGTCTGTATAATCAGGGTTTTTTTTTTTCTAAGTTTCTTTATATTCACTGGTAGCAGACGGTCTGCTCTGAGTCTGATCCTGTCAGATCTCAGAAGCTACGAGTGTGGGACCTGGTTAGTACTTGGATGGGAGACCTCTACAGAACACCAGGGGCTGTGTGTGTTTCTCCAGGTAAAACTATAATTGCGTCAGGAAGGTATCTGGCATAGAACTTGCGCCATGCAGATCTGACTGTATACGAGGTCTGTCCATAAAGTATAGGTCCTTTTTATTTTTTTCAAAAACTATATGGATTTCATTCATATGTTTTTACGTCAGACATGCTTGAACCCTCGTGCGCATGCGTGAGTTTTTCCACGCCTGTCGGTGACGTCATTCGCCTGTGAGCACTCCTTGTGGGAGGAGTCGTCCAGCCCCTCGTCGGAATTCCTTTGTCTGAGAAGTTGCTGAGAGACTGGCGCTTTGTTTGATCAAAATTTTTTCTAAACTTGTGAGACACATCGAAGTGGACATGGTTCGAAAAATTAAGCTGGTTTTCGGTAAAAATTTTAACAGCTGATGAGAGATTTTGAGGTGATACTGTCGCTTTAAGGACTTCCCACGGTGCGAGACAGTCGCGCAGCGCTCTCAGGCGCCGTCGTCAGCCTGTTTCAAGCTTAAAACCTCCACATTCAGGCTCTATTGATCCAGGACGTCGTGAGAGAACAGAGAACTTTCAGAAGAAGTCGGTTTCAGCATTTTATCCGGATATTCCACTGTTAAAGGAGATTTTTTTAATGAAATACGTGCGGACGGGTCCGCGCGTCGGGACGCAGCCGACGCGGTGCGGCGGCACAGGAAAAACACCTCCGTGTTGATAACCATTTGTAAAATCCAGGCGGCTTTTGATGGCTTTCAGTGGAGTGAGTATATGAGAAATTGTTTAACAGCTGGACATGTTCCAACTTGTCCTTAAGGCTTCCAACAGAGGTGTTTTTCCTGTGGCGGAGCGTCGCGGCGGCTGCGAGCCGATGCTGCAATCTGTCCGCACGTCTTTCATTAAAAAAAATCTCCTTTAACAGTGGAATATCCGGATAAAATGCTGAAACCAACTTCTTCTGAAACTTCTCTGTTCTCTCACGACGTCCTGGATCAATAGAGCCTGAAATGTGGAGGTTTTAAGCTTGAAACAGGCTGACGACGGCGCCTGAGAGCGCTGCACGACGTCTCGCACCGTGGGAAGTCCTTAAAGCGACAGTATCACCTCAAAATCTCTCATCAGCTGTTAAAATTTTTACCGAAAACCAGCTTAATTTTTCGAACCATGTCCACTTCGATGTGTCTCACAGGTTTAGAAAAAATTTTGATCAAATAAAGCGCCAGTCTCTCAGCAACTTCTCAGACAAAGGAATTCCGACGAGGGGCTGGACGACTCCTCCCACAAGGAGTGCTCACAGGCGGATGACGTCACCGACAGGCGTGGAAAAAACTCACGCATGCGCACGAGGGTTCAAGCATGTCTGACGTAAAAACATATGAATGAAATCCATATAGTTTTTGAAAAAAATAAAAAGGACCTATACTTTATGGACAGACCTCGTATGCTGTGGCAACCCCTTACAAAGGGGGGCAGCCGAAAGGACAACAGCTTTATATTCACTGAAGTAAACAAGCACACACGTACCTCCATATGGATCTTGTCCATGTAGCCAAAAATTTGTAATGACTTTTTCACAGATTCAGTGACGATAAGAAGCAGATCTGAGATTTTTAGCTCCCCCCACAGGCTTATATTGTACAGCTGTGGAGCCCTTGGTGGTGTTTGTGTTCTAACTCATTACTGGATTTTTTTTTTTTTTTCCTGCAAGTGAACATCTAAAATGGGCCTAGGTTGAAAAAATCCCAGTTCCTCTTTAAGACTCTGGGTGACCAATATGAGTTTATTTAAACTGTGTAATATGACCCCTTTAAATGTAATCAACAATTTTATAGCTGTATTCATGAGTAAATGTTTTTAGCTGATGTTCAACCAGTCTTCTGTTTCCATCCAAAGCTGGAACATTAAATGCTCACCTGCACTCTTGCTGTGGTTGAAGAGTCTTTCACCTGGTGAGTTTTCATCCTCTGGTTCTCACTGGAATATTTGCCGTTCAGCACTGAGGTGAAAGATATATCTGAATTGATGGTGTGAGATGTTGTGCTTTTCTCCTCCAACCAGGAGCTGATTATCTCCGAGTTGGTCTCCACACCCGTCTCCTTATGTGGAATGACGAACACCTCATCTGGGATAAGGTAGACCCCATCCTCGGTTGTCTGGCACTGGAAGTAGCTGAAGTTCATGACCCGACCCATGTCCATGTTCCGCAGGTTGTCCCAGCCTCCACCTGGCAGCACCTCCAGTGCTGTGATGGAAAGGTTGGTGGATGCCCGACACTGACGGAGCCAGTTGGTGGGCCGGCTGACAGGGACCGGAGAGCAGACATGAAACAGACACAGAACCAGAAGTGTCACCGCTGTCTTTGCCATGGCTCTGTAAGGACTGTTACAGGAGAGCTGAACAAGACCTTTCAATTCCTCCTCCTTTTATGCACTTCATCACATGACAAACAAGAACAAACAGGTTTGTGGGGGCAGATGAAGTTTTTCTTTCACTTATAAAAGCCACACCTTTTAAAACCCCATAAAATTCATTTAAGATGGCACAAAGATAAGGCTAAACTGATATTTCAATTATGGATTGAGGTCATTTTCTCTCACAGAAAAATATCTGATGTAATGATTATAAAAATAATAATATATATTAGAACCATTGGCAAACAAATCACAAAAACCACCCTAACAGACATAAACATATATTTGAGTTATTGTAATGTGACCTATGTTAATCCAAATAGTTTAACAGCACACTTTTCTTACTCAGTACAAATCAAATACGTACAGTTAATTTTAAGGTGCGCAATGTTTGCATGTTCAAAACTCATATTTTTAGTCTCACCTTTTTTAAAATTCTCTCACCTAACATTTAAATCAGCAGTGATACCAACAGATAGAGTGGGCAAACTAAAAAAGAAAGTGCAAGTTAACCTAACTGTGACTATCAACAGGCACAGAACACATCTTTGTTTGAGTCAAGGATTTTCGGGTGAACAGTTTTCCCCTTTTAAGGTACCAGTTATACATATTAATTGTTTTTAAGTTCCTCTTTTCAAAGGGAACAGAAGAGCAGCTATGCAAGGAAGGCCTGGTGTCAGGAAATGGCATTGTTCCCTATTGTCACATTAGGAGACATCATAGGTAATGTTCTGGGACTTTCTAAACATCAGTCATCGCATGACAGTATGATAACAATCAACCTGAGGGCAGGCTCAGACAAAGCGGAACAGTGGAAATAACAAAAAATACAATAAAAGCAAGAACACAGACAAGAAGCATGCAGTTAGGATCCCTACTTTATTTTACTGGCAAAAGCAACGTAATGGATTATCTAGTCAGTGTACAGGATTCTATCACCTGCTCACATTCAGCAAATGTTTGCCATTCATTCAGTGGACAATGACCTGAAACATTTTGCAAAAACAACCCAATATTTTAAGGCAGAGAAGCAGAATAGGGATGGTTCTTTTCAACTCCAATATTTTTTCAGGTTAGAAGTAATTGGCACATTGGCACCAGTGCATATAATTTTCCTAGAGTGGCCCATATTTAATTGCTCAGTTGAATTGACTTGAATCATAGGTTAATGTTCACGATTAAATCTTCTATTTTATATTAGCCAAGTGGCCTCTGTATGCATGTGTGTGTATGGCTTTGATCACGCAAAAACCGGGGAGAGCTGACATTTGCTGTTTTGGTATGCTTATGTACTGTATTTTGGTTCAAGAATAAATTCTGCAAAAACCGAAAATTGATAGAACAAATATTTTCTGAGAAATTAGCAATTTTAACTAACCAGTATAACAGTGGACGTTCATGCTGCAATGCACCATGGGAGTTCAGGGTTTTGAGGTTTTAAATGTTGTTATTGTGGTTCATGTTAGTTTAACAGTGTTGTTAGTGTTATTGATTTATTGCGTTTTTGTAGTTCAATTGGTTGTCACTTTAGATAATTCTTATGTAGCCATGGGTGCAATTTGGTGGGAGATGGGGGGACATGTCCCCCCCCCCCAGCTTTTCAACCAGGGGGGACAGAATATGGTATGCTCCCCCCCACACCTTCTGACATATATGTGTGTACTTGAAACATGCTATGCCTGTCTTATGTGCAAACCATGTCAAAATAGTATCTTTGTTTCTGCAAGTTTGCATTTTTAGCAGCATTGACTTGTTTACAACACCTGTTTCTTGTTTGTCACATTTGGAATTTTCTGGGACTGCATTTGCCCAGATTTGAAACCAAAAATAGTTGCCTCTAGGGACTAGTGTCTACACATAAATATCAATGGACCATATGCTAATTTACTAAATTCTGAAAGTTAGAAAAGGAAATCAGAAAAGCTATCTGGGACCTCAGAAAGCCCATCTGCAATTATTGCTTGATCTCCAAAATCAGTCTATGCAAGCGAAATTATGTTCAGTATGAGTGTTGTCATTAGTGCCACTTCAAAAATTAAATTCATGATAAGTAATTTATCCAAAACTTATGATCTGTTGTTTTTTCAAACTTATGCAAAAACAAATCTTGAGAAAAAAAAAATACAGTATGCAATAGTTAGTAATTATTAAGAGCCTGTTCTTTCATATTTTTGAATACATTTTACCACATTGCAGTTGTTTTTAATGAAAACTCAACCTCTCATTCTTTTTGAGTTCTACACTTGTGGTGATACCTTATTTACACCAGGATGTTAATAAAATCAATGCTGGCTATTCTCAGAATAAAGGACTTATATCCACAGTTTCAAATTGTATAAGTCAAATGGTGTCCACTTTATGGTCTTCTCAAAACATTAAAATTACTGTTCTGGATGCTCAGAATGCATCTGAGCTTATCTAGAAACCGTTGGCCAATGGGCTTCGGCCCTGCGGGCCTCGCACTTTGCCCCCCCAATTTCTAGTTCTAAATTGCACCCTTGTATGTAGCTGTTGCCATGAGTGACTTAAGTGTCATGTTGGTACCATAAGTGAAATATGTAGTGCTTTTAATGTCTTTAGCCACGTTTCTGTTTATCATATTAAAAGCACCTGCTTTACAGCAGACTGGAGAAAGACAAAAAGCTCTGTGTGTGTGCATGCGTGCGTGCCTTCATGCATGCAATTTTGATGACACACAAACTGGGGAGAGCTGACAATGCTGTTTGGTATGTTTATGTATTTTGGATCAAGGATGCATGGTGCCAAAATTGAACATTGATAGGATTAATATTTTTAGAGAAGCTACATATATTAGCTAACAACACTGAACAACAGACATTAATATTTACATTCTGGACTCGCACGCCATTCCAGCTGGGGGTAGAAAATCATCTATATATTAAAAGCATGTGTGTGTGATTTTATTTAGTGAGTTCAATGTAAGTACATAATATAAATACATTAAAAATACAATGGTGACACAGGAAAGTGAAAACACTTATTTCCATTGTGGTCCATTTAAAAATCAAATGACAAAATAGAAGTAAAAATAAAATAAAAATAATAATTGCAATAATAATAACAACAACAATAATAATAATAATAATATAACAATGTGCATATGATAACAAGACCTAAACAGTTTATAAATACATTAAGACAGTAAATTACCATTTAAAAATTATGTAATCAACAGGAAATAAAAAGGTTGAGTTCTTCTTCTGCTTCTTCAAAAAAAGTTGAGGTCTAAGGTTCTAAAAACATTCTGGAATCACACACCATTCCAACTCATTATAGAAACATTGCACAATTTATCACCACCCTTGAAAAATGTCAGCTACCCATTTTATAAACACTGTCGAATCTAGAGCCAGTTAATATATTTTATTGTGTACATTATTTTGGCTACAGTAGGATGGATGTAGAGATGCTGTATTTATTTCATTTAATGATTATTTTTGGCAACTTCTGTTAACAACATTTGATTCCAAGCGTTGCTTCATGTATCGCACAGGTATTTTTTGTTGTCAAATCCTATTTATATTGGACTTTCTCAGGAATCAAAGCACTAAACTATATAAAGTAATTAAGTAAGTCAGTAAATTTTATTTATTTATTTATGTAGCACCTTTCAAGATAAAATCATAAAGTGCTTTACAACAACAATAAAATAAAAACAGAAGTTGAAGGTTTCAGCAGTGTCCACAGATCTCAGATGTAATGCCAGTGCATCCCATAGTTTAAACTCTAGTAATAAAAAAATAAATGTCAATAATAAAAAGTACATGACATCAATGCACAAAAATCTCAAATCATAGAGTTGATAATCCAGGAAAAAAGGTGCAATTTATACGCAGGTGTGACTTATATAATGGGCTTTTCCTCTTCAAGATGCATTTTTTAACAGGTGCGACTTATATACCGGAAAATATGGTAAGTATGTATTTTGGTGTTGTAAGAGCAGAGCTGTTTTTCACTGTCTATTTAACATCAATGAATTAAGATCATGGGATTTGGTAGTACAATCCCTTGTAATAATCAGCACTTGGTATTGAGTGGGGTAGGAGTAACCGCTTCATGGGGGTCTTCAGGTGGGCGTCCTGCTTTTCATTGGTGTTACATTGATAGGCCCACGACACCTCTGCAGGGCTCCACGGCGACAAGTGGCGTCCCAGGTGTGCTCCCCTCTGCTTTTACCCCTGGTCATCATTTTGTAGTCCAGATGGGCTCCTTTCCCTTGATCCACAGCCATCTGCTGCTTTGTTCAGTAGCTTCCGACAGTGATTTGATGGCTTTTTGGTAGGCCTGTCCTCGCATTCCCATTCCCTTGAGGAACTTTGTAGTGGATGTGGCAACAAACTCTCTACATCTGACCTCAACAGGAAGCACTTAGCCAGCCGTGTTGTTCTGCCTCAGTGGCTATGTTGGCGTACTTCAGTCGCTTCTGTTCGTATGTTTCCCCAACTGTAGCCTCCAATGGTACAGGTTATAGGGTTTTTTGGGGTTTGGTCTCTAGTCCTATGCATGTTTGAGTTCAACCTTTAGGTCATGTTTTTGTCATCTGTCTTGTTTGTTGTTCAGGTCTGTTCCCTGTGCTCCACCCCTGCCTCTTCACCTTTTAATCTTGTTTTATTTTCCTGTTGCACTGTACACGCCCTATGCGTGCTGTGGGTATCTATATACAAGGCCTACATCTGTCTATCTGTCTGTCCAAGATAAACTTCCAAACTATAATATGTAGCCCTAAAAACTATATATATTCTGAATCCTCATGATATGGAGAACAAACTGGTACCATTTTTTAAAATGTTAAACTGAAAATTACCCCCAAAATAGCCAGCTGTAGGTATGATCAGGCAGATTCAAATTTCCAGCCCTGTATATGTGTTGGCCATCTCTGTTTAGTTAATCCCTTTCTACAGCACACTCAGCACAGCACAGCCACAGCACACTCAGCAAAACAACAACATGCTTGGGCTGAGGCTGTGGGTATGACCAGGCAGATTCAAATTTCCAGCCCTGTATATGTGTTATTTAATCCCTTTCTTCAGCTGCTTTATGTTCTCAACTGTTAAGCACCTGACTGTCCTGTAACAACCCAGTTTGCCTTCCTGTCTGAATACATTCATTTATGTTTGTAAATTGCATTGTTGTGAAAGTGTAGTGACACGGAACCACAACAGGGGGCGCAAATGAAAGGTCAATAGATGAGCACAAAATAACA
Organism: Thalassophryne amazonica; assembly: GCF_902500255.1. NCBI lineage: Eukaryota > Metazoa > Chordata > Actinopteri > Batrachoidiformes > Batrachoididae > Thalassophryne > Thalassophryne amazonica. Next base: position 69,641,681 of record NC_047107.1, read on the forward strand.
ATTTAATGTGTGAATGGTGCACAACGAATATACAGACCATCTCAGACTATGATACAGTCAATCCACAAAGGTGACGTGTGGGCAGGCTCGAGGATAGAAGACGTCTGTCCTGAGAAGAGCCGGAACCACACGATTTCCGCCGCCACCGAACCTGGTGAATACTGGAGCCGCCAAGTCCCGAATTCCCAGGTGATCACCGTCCCCGACTGTCGGATCTGGTACTGCTGGCGAAGAACAAAGACAGTCAAGTGTGGGTGTGTGTACACCCCGTAACAACAACGGTGGGAATAACACAATATTCTGCAGAGTACCGCAGTGATTCCTCAGGGGAAAAGAGTGCCGTCCAGCACTCACTCAGCTTCCACAGACAGAGGGACCGGTACTCCTGCAAACACTCACAATATACAGATTATATTGTAAAACACAAACGGCTGAGTCTATTACCTCCAAAGAAGTACGATATCTCGGCGATGAGGTGGAGATGACGTCTGGGTTTTATGGAGTGCGATGATGAAGAATGAGTGACAGCTGTCAGGAATTAATTAGTGACAGCTGTCACTCCCGGCTGTGTCTGTGGCGGCAGCGCCCTCTCGTGCCTGAAGCCCGCACTTCAGGCAGGGTGCCCTCTGGTGGTGGGCCAGCAGTACCTCCTCTTCTGGCGGCCCACACAACAGCAATGTAAAAACAATGAAATACACCACTACCTCAGTTTCGATTCATTGATATTTACATTTACTGTTACCTACCTTTTGTGTGTAATTTTGTTATAAATTTGATTGAAAAACAAAGTGTGCATGAAGGACTTCAAATGTGTTTGTCTTTTAACCAAGTATTTCCACTTAATTTGGGGAGTCCACCTCTTATAGTTCTGCTGGACAAACTTTAGCCCATTAACTATTATATTTATAAGACATCAGCATTATAAAAACAAATGTTGAGCAGTTGTTTTGATTAAAATGATTGGCATTTGACTTATGTGTAAAACAGGTTAACCTGGGCTGCGCCGGGTACCCCAGCTAGTGTGTTCTTATTTCTTGATATGTTAGTCTCAGGTTGTGTCATTGTTATGCTTGATTTTCAGCCAGTTGTGGATGTTGGTGGTTTGCTGCCCCCTGGTGCTCCCCTTTTGTTAGTATATGTAATTAGTATGTTGGTTATTTAAGGACACATTTTTGTGTTAGTTCTTGCAGGTCCATTGTTTGTATACAAACAAGAGAGAAAGGGACAGAAAAACCCCAACAAGAGACTAAACATAACAGAACCAACAAACCAAGACAAGAAGCACAGCAAACAAAGCCCAATCCTGACAACTCTAAGCGTTGACAGGTGCATTTCCGGAAAACGTCTTAGTCAGCAATTCTCTGCATTTCTCAGCATGTGACGTACATTTTAGTAAAAGCTGAAACATCCCGATGACTGACAGACAGAGTGAAACGAACCGGCTACGTCCAATAGCAAAGCTTCTGAGCTTTCATTTGAAAGTGATGGCTCGGATTTACAGAGGATATACAGACAGAAGACGACACACTTAACCCCAAAACTCTAAACTTTTTCAGTCTGTCGGATTTTGGAACCTAAAGTGTTGTGACGCTGCTGTTTGTGTGGCAGGATGCTGATTTACTGCAGCTGTGAACATGGACATGGGACATCTCCATGATGCTGTTTTAAACAAGCTGCCGAGACACGCAGATGTATTTCTAACATTGGAATAAGCCTGAATACATAATGGACTTTCTATCTAACATGCAACAATTGTGAGAACTTGAGCTAATGGCAGAGCTGCTGGCCAGTGATTGCGTGTGATCCATGCCTGGGGACATAGTGGACATATTGTTCTCTGGCTAGCCATCCATGTGATAGTGGACCTGGACATTGTCTCTGGCTGGCAAGCCGTGTGATAGTGAACCTGGACATTGTCTCTGGCTGGCAAGCCATGTGATAGTGGACCTGCATTGTTCTCCGACTGGCGATCGTGTACGCGGGGAGTTCTTTGATGGTGTAGACTTTACATTTGGAAATTTTTACAACTGGGTGAGTGGCATGTTTTTCCTCTTTTGTAGTGTAGTGGAGCTGGTAGGCTTTACTTTTATTTTACTTTGAGAGAGTCTGTGGGAATTTGTATCTGGAATGTGTGTATGTGCAGGTAGCACGCTGTTTTAACATGCACCTCTTTGTTAGATTTTCAAAGTTATATACAACACTTACAAGCATTTTGTTTGATTTTAATGCCATGCAGGTGCACTACATGGTAACTGTCATTGTGTGTCATCTATTACGTAGTTGTGTTGTTTTTGTTTGTACTCGTTTGCACCTTTGAGTTCCATGTTGGCTTGCTGCCCTTTCCTCTTTGGTTTTTGTGGTTCTCCTTTTGTTTGATTATCATTATTATTATTATTATGAGATATGTTTAGTTTCTACTCATCCCCGGGATTCTATTGAGATTTGAGTCAGTTTGTGTGGGTTAGTTTCTGTGTGTCTTGTGCTCTGGTCTCCTCTTCTCCCATGCATTCCACTCCTGTAACTTGTAGCTCATTTGTGTTATCAGTATTTAAGACTCTTTCTTTCCCAGTTACTGGATTGTTCTTTGGCTCTTTCCGTGTTGTGAGTATCAATCATCCTTGACACCTCTGGGAGTTTTTAGCTGTTGTTTGACATTCCCCTGTATTTTTGCCTCTTCATTTTACCTGGTTGTGTGTCACCTACGTTTTTGTCTGTGCTCCACGTTACTGCTATTGTGCCCTTAGGAAATGAACTCACTCAATTTGTTGGACTTGGTTCCTGTTGTTTTTGGACAATAAATCACCTTTGTAATCACCTTACTTCCCACATGGTTACTGCCTGCATTCTTAGGCGCGTGCAGAAACTGCTAACGCAACAGATCCTTAATATTTTGTCGAGAAATTTTAAATTAAGCAATTAAAAGAAAAACTTTTTTTTTCATCTTTCAAATATTCTCCCCTTGCTCCCCTGTAGACTATTTACTGGTTCCTAGTGAAGGCTAACAATTTTAAAACACATTATCATAAGAGAAGGCAAAGGAACATAAGATGTTGCCAAAATAACAAAAACGTGAAGGGAAAAGAAACTGACAGGCATAATGACACTAGACCACTAGATGACACTAAATCCTACACTCTGTACTTTTATATATCTGCTTTAAAAGATGCAAAGGTTAAAGCTTGCTGAACATTTGTGCAATATGAATTCTTCAAAATTGAATTAGATTTGTTACAGTTTATTTTTGGTTGATTCTCAATTCCCAGCTCTTGCACAAATTTTATTGATAAATATATGTATATATTGTTGGGCAGCATGGTGCCTCAATCGTTAGCACTGCTGCCTCACAGCAAGAAGGTCCTAGGATTGCTTCCCACCTAGGTCATTCTGTGTGGAGTTTACATGTTCTCTCCATGTTTGTGTGGATTCCCACGGGGTGCTCCAGCTTCCTACCAAGTGAACTGGAAACTAAATTGACAGTAGTTGTGTATGAGCTTATTAATCTATATGCGGCCCTGTGGATAGACTGGCATCCTGGGTGTACCCTGCCTCTCACCTGATGACTGCTGGGACAGGCCCCAGCTCCCCGTGACCTTTGTGTGGAGTAAGCACATGTAGAAAATGAATGAATATGTTTGTTTGCAGAAGAGAATTGGGTATTGTGAGTCAGTCATATCTTCTGACAGACTGCTGCTACTGCCATCTTGACATGTCTGTTTGGGAACATGCATCATTTTTGAGCAGAGCAGCCTGCTTAACATTTGCCTGCATTGATTAGTTAACTAAAACAACAGGAATGGTATAAAGCCAGAGTTTTCTTCGAAATATGCGATAATATGGGTTAAAAGTGAGCTATCTTATAAACTATGGACAAAGTTAGGAACATCCAACAAACGTTCCAGAACTTTCCATCGCATGAACCACAAACAGACACACCTTGCCTAGAACTGGGTGACATACTGTCGCTTCTTTTGTTTTGCCTGTCATCTTCTCCCTCCACTTGCTGTCTGTGAAAAGTTAAGGCTCCACAGCTGACAGAGCAGGTGGACTGAACCATTTTATGTAAGTATGGGGGGGGGGGTTGGTTTTGAGAAATGTTTCCAAAACAAATAAACTTAAGAGCCTTTCACACTGCACATGTTCAGGGAGTTAGACACGTTGCAGAACCATTATTTTCAATGAGACGCTTTGCATTTTTCAAAAGCCAAGTTGACGCAACACTCCACCAGGAGCACGCATTGCTGCTTGTTGTCAAGCTGCCGCAGCCAAAGTTCAACCCAATCCAACTTTTGCTGCTGTGCACTGTGACGTAGCTTCGTGCTGTCCAATAGAAAGGAGGCATCAGGCGAAATACAGAAGAGTACAGTCAGAAGTGTAACTGCTCATTTATACACAGCGGTTTTCTGAAGAAAATCCTTGCAAATGTTTTATTTTTTACCTCAAATTTTATTTGATTATGAAACATACATTTACAACTGGCAAGGTTGAAAGTTATTCAATGTCTACTTATAGATGTTGAATAAACATTCACATTTAGACCAGTTTTCAATATGGTTTTCATTGCCAGCTTTTAAATGACAAATATGGATGTGACTTGCTACCTATGTTGTATGGCTGGGGGGCCTGGCTGCCTTTTTGTTTCTGTCTTTTGTTTTTCCTTCCAGGTGGCTTGCATTTGGGACTGAGTGGCTGTGTTGCTGAGGTTATCAGGACCTCACCCTGATCACCTGCGGCTCGTCAGGACTCACAGCTGAGGTGCATCTATATGGATTGGAACATGGTGGCATTTAAGACTGGAGTATACAGTGTGTATTGCCAGAGACTCGACCTTGTGACCAGACGGGGTGAGGTCGAGTCTCTGGAGCCATCTCATCATCAGTGGATGCAGAGAACGTCCAGGGTTTGATGCACGGTCTGTGAAAGAGGAGGGGGTGAGGTCTCACGCTCGTCAGCACACTTCCTGAGGTACGTTAGATTTTGTGACTAACATTTATACAGTCAGTAAATGTGGTGTCCCTCACACCTTTTATATTGAGCTGTATGTTAGTCATGTATCGGCTCCACTGCAGTGGAGTTTTGTGAACTGGATGTTCCATGCCTGCAGGTTGGGAAGCTGATTAGTAATCAAGCCAGGAAGTGTTTGCTGTTTGTACACCTTAAGTGTTCTCTCTGTGTGTAGAGTGTGGACTCACATAATGGTTCCTTCTTTCACAGACTCGGTTTGTTGCGGCCACCTGGGGGGTGTCGGCGGGGTCCTTGGGTCCGAACAGCTTCTGGCTCTGGGACCGTTAGCGCTGCTGGGAGCGCACCACGCCAGACCGCACTTTTCTTTTGTATTTTTGTATCACTGTTATGTATTAAATTCAGTTAGCCTTTGTACCGTTGCTCTGCTTATTTCATACTGGGTCTTCAAACGCTGGTCGGTTCTCCGAGCTGCGTTCCGACACATAACAACCTATGCTCAAGATTATGATTTCCTACAATTTACTTACAGGTTGAAAAATACCATTATTCAAAATCACAGTTAAAAATGGTCTAAACTGAATGTTGATTAAATGTCTACAAATAGACATTGAAAAACTTTCACGTTTGAACCATTTTTGAACGTCTTTTCAACGGTGGGCATAGATGTTTTTTAAACTTCTTTTCAATGTAAAAATGCTTGCTGGATTGTATCTGGTGGCCATCTTGGTTTATTCCTACTCTTCACTAATACCTTTTTGCTAGACAGTTTAAGAGGGATGGCAGTGAAACTTGTCACATACCTTCCACAAGGCACTCATTATTCAAGAAAATGTTTTTTTTTTTTTTCAGATACACATATGGGTGACAGGAGGCGAAATACATAAACAGGGCTTGGGACCCCGTCAATCGCTGCCTGCAGCTATATTTCTTATTGTTATTATCTATATATTAAAGTGAAGTGGCTTCTGTATACGTGTGTGTGTGTAACTTCAATCAAGGAGAAACTGGGGAGAGGTGACGTTTGCCGTTTGGTATGCTTATGCATTTTGGGTCAAGAATGAACACTAGGAAAATGGAAAGTTGATAGGACAAATATTTTTTGAGAAATTAGGGATATTATGTAACAAGATGTGAACAATAGACATTGATATCACCATTAATCAGTCCCTGGTAACCAGAGAAGCTCTGAATAAAGGAAATATTAGGGACCTCGTAGTACCATATTACCCCATTAGAGCGCTTCGCTCTCAGACTGCAGGCTTACTTGTAGTTCCTAGGGTTTGTAAGAGTAGAATGGGAGGCAGAGCCTTCAGCTTTCAGGCTCCCTCTCCTGTGGAACCAGCTCCCAATTCAGATCAGGGAGGACAGATTACCCTCTCTACTTTAAGATTAGGCTTAAAACTTTCCTTTTCGCTAAGGCTTATAGTTAGGGCTGGATTAGGTGACCCTGGACCATCCCTTGGTTATGCTGCTTTAGACGTAGACTGTGGGGGGTTCCCATGATGCACTGTTTCTTTCTCTTTTTGCTCCGTATGCATCACTCTGCATTTAATCATTAGTGATCGATCTATGCCCCCCTTCACAGCATGTCTTTTTCCTGGTTCTTTCCCTCAGCCCCAACCAGTCTCAGCAGAAGACTGCCCCTCCCTGAGCCTGGTTCTGCTGGAGGTTTCTTCCTGTTTAAAAGGGAGTTTTTTCCTTCCCAATGTAGCCAAGTGCTTGCTCATAGGGGGTCGTTTTGACCGTTGGGGTTTTTCATAATTATTGTATGGCCTTGCCTTACAATATAGAGCGCCTTGGGGCAACTGTTTGTTGTGATTTGGCGCTATATAAGAAAAAAGTTGATTGATTGATTGATTTCAGCCTTGCCAGTTGTAAAACATGACACAAACTAAATGTGCCAAATAATAAATACAATTATTCGCAAAACCTTCTTATTTTAATTTCCTGCACTTTCAGTTAAAATCATGATAGACACTTTGCATCATTTAACTTATTACCACCCTTAAAAATGTCAGCTACCTGTTTAATAAACACTACCCAATGTAGAACCCGTGGAACCCCACAGGGCATGTGCTCGTTGTGATTAATCGTTGGTGGTTGTTTTTATTTTGCTGCCTTTGGCCTCCATAACGTTCCCATTAGAGGTGGGCGGATCGATCCTAATATTGATAATGATATGGTATAATGGTATGGATATTGAACGATCCTCATGTAAAAAGATCGATACTCAAGCTTTTTTTCTCTCCCTCACGCACTGACTGCTGTGCACGCAGATTCATCAAAGTCTACTCTCTGTCTGTAAGAGCAGCGCTGTGCTGTGTCACACAACATAGAGCAGCACACCCTCCCCTCTCTGGTCTTTTGTTGTTGCGCCGTCACGTGGCTCAGCGGCGCCAGCCAACAGCCATGGAGGTAGGCTCAGCCTGGCCCACCCACTCAGCGCTCTCCTCGAGTCAACAAGTGACACTGTGAACATGATACTGTTAAATAAAACCTCTAATCCTTTGTTCTCAACAGGAGGACAGGGCCTTAACATATTCTTTCTTATTTATACTTTCTTTATTTAATTTTCACTTATTGTTTTTATTTTGTTTAAAGCTAGAAGTGCACTGAAGGGAGGAAATTCCTTATTCTTTGTATTATTTTCTTGTATTGTTCGACTTGAAAAAAAAGACACAGTTTGAAAACTGTTTACAATATTTGTTGTGGTGTGTTAGTTTTTCTCTATTGTGGTTTGTCAGCTCTCTAACCTCAGAAGATTGTTGTAATTTGCTTTAGTTCTATTTTTTTTACACTCTATTTAAGAAACAATGTAGAGAAGTGCACTCGAAGGGAAGAAATTCCTTTTTTTAATTATTTTATTGTATTGTTCGACTTGAAAAACAGAATAAGTTTGAAACTGTTGACAGTATTTGTTGTGGTGTGTTAATTTTGTTGTATTGTGGTTTGTCAGCCCTCTAACTCAGGAGATTTTGTTTTAAGTTGTGTTGAGTGATATTTTTTTAAACAAAAATGTTGATTGTGATAAGAAAGTATTTTGTTGTCACGTACAATGTTTGGCAAAATTTTATCCTAGGTCTTTTGGATCCTTTGGATCTATGAAGCTTAAATATGAAAAAGTATCGGTATTGGTATCGATATCGGTGAGACTGGGCCTGTATTTACTTGGTATCAGATCATTACCAAATTCCCGGTATTGCCCACCTCTACAAGGATAGGCTGAAAAGTTCTAAGGCTGACTATGATGCAGTTGTTGAATTGAACAAATTCAGGGTTATTTTTCTACATAGTCTCCCTGTAACTCCACACACTTCTTCCAGCGGTGCTTGAATGCTTCGATTCCCTTGGCATAGAAGCTTTCATCTTGAGAGTCAAAATAGTCCTCAACGGCAGCCATCACCTCATCATTGCTCCGATAGTGCTTCCCAGCCAAGTTTTTTTCAGGTTTGGGAACAGATGAAAGTCCGAGGGTGCCAAGTCAGGGGAGTATGGTGGGTGATCTACCAGTTCGAATCCACACTCATGGATAGTGGCCATGGCCACTGTTGACTTGTGAGCTGGGGCATTGTCTTGATGGAACAGCACCCCTTTCGTCAGCTTTCCTGGTCGCTTCTTTTTGATAGCCTCACATAACTGTCTCAGTAGGTTAGAATAGTACTGTCCATTTATGGTTTGTCAAGATGGTCCATGAACACAATGCCCTTGGCATCCCAGAAAACTGAAACCATGACCTTCCCCGCAGATGAAATGACCTTGGCCTTCTTTGGAGGTGGTGACCTTGGGTGTTTTCACTGCATTGATTGTTTTTTTGTCTCTGGTTCAAAGTGGTGAACCCAATACTCATCCTGGGTAAGAAAACGTTCCATGTAATTGGCTGGATCCTCTTCAAATTTCACCAAGTTTGCCTTCGACATGACTAGCCTGGTGCGTTTCTGATCAGGCGTCAGAAGACGTGGCACCCACCGAGCTGACACCTTTGACATTCCAAGTTCTTCATGCAGAATGTGTTCAATTCTCTCACGGGATATTCCCACAGCATCTGCTAGCTGATTAATCGTTGATTGTCTGTCGTCCATCACCATTTCATGAACAAGGTCAATGTTTTTCTGGGTTGTGGCTGTTTCAGGCCGCCCAGACCTTGGGTCGTCTTCAAGGCTCTCTCTCTGCCCCTCTTAAATTCAGCTGCCCACTTCTGCACTGTAGATATGGAGGGAGCTTCATCCCCTAATGTAGCAACCATATCCGCATGAATGTCCTTGGGCTTTAACCCCTTCTTGTGCAGGTACTTAATCACACCGCGATGCCAGATTTTGTCCATTTTTGCCGTTTCCCTCTACCACAAACTTTCAAACTTGGCTATGAACCACAAACTACCTCACAACCTGGAAGAAAATAACAGTCATCAGAAGAGTTGAACTTAATGCATGCCAAGTTTTACTGAAATGGCATTTCTCCTTCTTGGTGATCCTTAGAACCTTTCAGCCTACCCTCGTAGTTACCATGAAAAGCTGTGGGCGCGCGCGCGCGCGCGGCTCACAGCATGTGGCCACGTGACCTGTGCGCGCAGATTGCGGAAATCAGCGCGTGTGCCTTGATAAATCCCCACAAACGGAGAGCACACAGAAAGTCAAGTGTTTCTGCCTGTAACATCATGGATTGCGGAATTACTCTGTCCAAGCTCGTCCTCCTCTTACTCAGCCTGGTATTTTGGGTGAGTTTTCTCATTCATTCATTTATTTATTTATTTATTTGTTCTTATCTTCGTAGTTTGTTTTCCAGCCCTTTGTTTGACAGATGAATGTGCCTGTTTTTTTTTTGTTTTTTTTTCTTGCAGTAGTATGTCTCTGGAGGGGTATTTTAAAAAAGGCAGGTTATTCATGATTGTTCTGATGAGTTTAATGCGGTAGAGTCTTTAAATCGTATAATAAATTTAGCGGACGCTCGTTAATCACGACTGCTTACTCATTTTCACGATTTATCGCACCTTTTAAATTCTGCTGTCAAAATAAACTCCAGAGGGTTATTATCGGCCAAACAAACAGGACGCGCAGAGGGCAGAATAAATTACAACTGTTTTGTATGTAGACAGACTACAAAGGGCTTTACGTCAGACATCAAACGAAACTGGGAAAGGTTGAAAGAAAAGTATTAAGGTTGGGGGGAGATCACAAATAACAAAGGGGGCAAGTTTCAACATTAAAGAGCGAAACAATCTTATGGATTTATTTATTTTTTTTTTATATTTTTTTTAATTCTTTGGAGACAAGATGATTTAGGTCATTTAGCCATTGATTGATGCATGGTTTAATTTTTAAAGGCAGTGGCTATCCTTACATAAATTCTATTTGCTCAATATCTAGGTCATGTGATCACGAGACTACTTTTTGATACTAGATTCCTAAGCGAACCACAACCACTGTTAGATATTATCTGTGCTAATTCTTTATTTTATGTTAGCTATCATGTATTTGTGTTATTTGTTTAGAAGATCTGAGAAATATAAGTTAAGTTTCAGACACAGGGAGATCTCCCCATTAATGAGAGCCAGTAACATTAGAAATGTGAGACTAAACCACACCCATTGTTAACACTCGCATTGTTTAAAAGTGTTGTACAAGCTACTTTGTGTGCTTTCACAAGATGGACACTGTCTGTGAGGGACACAGGCCTGGTTTTTGTTCTGACCTTTAATGAACTAAAAACGAGAATACAGTGGTTTGGTTCTTGGTAAGGGGCAGTTAGACGTCTTCAAATGAGACCTTTTTCATCAAACCTATGCAAACTGATATTATTCCCATTCTCCAAGGTCTAATTTAACTAAATATACCAGTTACTTTGATCTTGGACCTTGGCTATGCCTGCCTCAAGAGCCATGTAGTTTTATTGTTGACGTTTTTCAAAAATGCTGCAAAATGCGGGATATTATGTCCTTGTTTTCTTTGTAGCTTCCCAGAGGTTGATGCTATAGCATTGAAAGTGGTACCAAATGAAAGCTAATAAAAGTTTTTTGCATATGGTGTCAAACACATGAACACCTGTGTAAATTTTAACTAATTTTAATGCACAAACATACATATTTTTGATGCTTGGAAAGGATGACATCATATGATACATAACTTTATCTCAAAAATGTTACTCTATAGTCTATACAGCTTTACTCTATAAATATGTGTTGTGCAATTAAAGTTTTTCTAAGTAATGGTTTTAATATAGCATACAAACATATTAAGTTAGTACTAAGTAGCAGTCAAAATGGGAGGCTGTGTTCAACAATGTCAAGAGTCCTGACAACCCGATGTTAAAGAATGTGAAAGAGAAGTGGAACAAGTTGGATAAGGACTGCCCAAGAGTTCTGGGCCTAGTTGAACAAGACTTGAAACAGAAGAAGATAAGCGCAATTTCCTTGAGGAAGTAAATCCGAGGGCAGATTACAGAGAGGTGGCAGAGCTGTGCCTGATCCTCCTTGGTGAGGAACCTCCTCGAGGTATCCACTGGGCCAAGCCGGTTGCCATTCACCAGGCCCGCTGGATGGCCAGGAACATTTATGCTCATGTTTTCCAAGGACCTCAAATACTTGTACAGCAAGGACACTATCCTCAAGCTGGAGAGGATGAACAAGTTCCTGGCCTTATTCTACACCAGCCACTGGGTGACCACCACATCCGCTGCTGACGCTCCTATCCATGACCTCCAGCTTATGAAGGACATGCTGCAATAATGCAGCTACAGTTCCCACAGACTTGGTAGGGCCAGAGTCTCACTTTCTGTTTGATGCTCTTGGGGTGGAATGTGACTGGCTCACTACTCCTGCTGACACCTGGCAGCTACAGGAATGCACGGAAGTTTGTGAGGTCAGTGAAAGTTGGCTCTCACTGCGGTATTGTATCACTTCCTGTTCCGGAGCACAGCTGTGTTTTTCTGTATCTGTTAGCTGTTTAATCTGCGCAGTTAGATTGATCTAGTTATCTAGATTACGATTTGTTTCCCAGTGTAATCTTTACGTGCCTTAACTAAAGCACTCCTTCTGCTGAATCACCTCTAAATTATTTACACATTATTCACTTTGCGTGTTTTTAGGAATCCGCTAGCTTAGCGTAGCTACTAGCTCTTAGCCGATTTAGCATGGCGGCTTCTCCTGTCTCTCCCGCACTTTTCTGCTCTGGGTGTGAAATGTTTAGTTATTCCTCGGCCTCCTTTAGCAGTAACGGTACTTGTAATAAGTGTAGCTTATTCGTAGCTTTGGAGGCCAGGCTGGGCGAATTGGAGACTCGGCTCCGCACCGTGGAAAATTCTACAGCTAGCCAGGCCCCTGTAGTCGGTGCGGACCAAGGTAGCTTAGCCGCCGTTAGTTACCCCCTGGCAGATCCCGAGCAGCCGGGAAAGCAGGCTGACTGGGTGACTGTGAGGAGGAAGCGTAGCCCTAAACAGAAGCCCTGTGTACACCGCCAACCCATTCACATCTCTAACCGTTTTTCCCCACTCGACGACACACCCGCCGAGGATCAAACTCTGGTTATTGGCGACTCTGTTTTGCGAAATGTGAAGTTAGCGACACCAGCAACCATAGTCAATTGTCTTCCGGGGGCCAGAGCAGGCGACATTGAAGGAAATTTGAAACTGCTGGCTAAGGCTAAGCGTAAATTTGGTAAGCTTGTAATTCACGTTGGCAGCAATGACACCCGGTTACGCCAATCGGAGGTCACTAAAATTAACATTAAATCGGTGTGTAACTTTGCAAAAACAATGTCGGACTCTGTAGTTTTCTCTGGGCCCCTCCCCAATCAGACCGGGAGTGACATGTTTAGCCGCATGTTCTCCTTGAATTGCTGGCTGTCTGAGTGGTGTCCAAAAAATGAGGTGGGCTTCATAGATAATTGGCAAAGCTTCTGGGGAAAACCTGGTCTTGTTAGGAGAGACGGCATCCATCCCACTTTGGATGGAGCAGCTCTCATTTCTAGAAATCTGGCCAATTTTCTTAAATCCTCCAAACCGTGACTATCCAGGGTTGGGACCAGGAAGCAGAGTTGTAGTCTTACACACCTCTCTGCAGCTTCTCTCCCCCTGCCATCCCCTCATTACCCCATCCCCGTAGAGACGGTGCCTGCTCCCAGACTACCAATAACCAGCAAAAATCTATTTAAGCATAAAAATTCAAAAAGAAAAAATAATATAGCACCTTCAACTGCACCACAGACTAAAACAGTTAAATGTGGTCTATTAAACATTAGGTCTCTCTCTTCTAAGTCCCTGTTGGTAAATGATATAATAATTGATCAACATATTGATTATTCTGCCTTACAGAAACCTGGTTACAGCAGGATGAATATGTTAGTTTAAATGAGTCAACACCCCCGAGTCACACTAACTGTCAGAATGCTCGTAGCACGGGCCGGGGCGGAGGATTAGCAGCAATCTTCCATTCCAGCTTATTAATTAATCAAAAACCCAGACAGAGCTTTAATTCATTTGAAAGCTTGACTCTTAGTCTTGTCCATCCAAATTGGAAGTCCCAAAAACCAGTTTTATTTGTTATTATCTATCGTCCACCTGGTCGTTACTGTGAGTTTCTCTGTGAATTTTCAGACCTTTTGTCTGACTTAGTGCTTAGCTCAGATAAGATAATTATAGTGGGCGATTTTAACATCCACACAGATGCTGAGAATGACAGCCTCAACACTGCATTTAATCTATTATTAGACTCTATTGGCTTTGCTCAAAAAGTAAATGAGTCCACCCACCACTTGAATCATATCTTAGATCTTGTTCTGACTTATGGTATGGAAATAGAAGACTTAACAGTATTCCCTGAAAACTCCCTTCTGTCTGATCATTTCTTAATAACATTTACATTTACTCTGATGGACTACCCAGCAGTGGGGAATAAGTTTCATTACACTAGAAGTCTTTCAGAAAGCGCTGTAACTAGGTTTAAGGATATGATTCCTTCTTTATGTTCTCTAATGCCATATACCAACACAGTGCAGAGTAGCTACCTAAACTCTGTAAGTGAGATAGAGTATCTCGTCAATAGTTTTACATCCTCATTGAAGACAACTTTGGATGCTGTAGCTCCTCTAAAAAAGAGAGCTTTAAATCAGAAGTGCCTGACTCCGTGGTATAACTCACAAACTCGTAGCTTAAAGCAGATAACCCGTAAGTTGGAGAGGAAATGGCGTCTCACTAATTTATAAGATCTTCACTTAGCCTGGAAAAAGTGTCTGTTGCTCTATAAAAAGCCCTCCGTAAAGCTAGGACATCTTTCTACTCATCACTAATTGAAGAAAATAAGAACAACCCCAGGTTTCTTTTCAGCACTGTAGCCAGGCTGACAAAGAGTCAGAGCTCTATTGAGCTGAGTATTCCATTAACTTTAACTAGTAATGACTTCATGACTTTCTTTGCTAACAAAATTTTAACTATTAGAAAAAAAATTACTCATAACCATCCCAAAGACGTATCGTTATCTTTGGCTGCTTTCAGTGATGCCGGTATTTGGTTAGACTCTTTCTCTCCGATTGTTCTGTCTGAGTTATTTTCATTAGTTACTTCATCCAAACCATCAACATGTTTATTAGACCCCATTCCTACCAGGCTGCTCAAGGAAGCCCTACCATTATTTAATGCTTCGATCTTAAATATGATCAATCTATCTTTGTTAGTTGGCTATGTACCACAGGCTTTTAAGGTGGCAGTAATTAAACCATTACTTAAAAAGCCATCACTTGACCCAGCTATCTTAGCTAATTATAGGCCAATCTCCAACCTTCCTTTTCTCTCAAAAATTCTTGAAAGGGTAGTTGTAAAACAGCTAACTGATCATCTGCAGAGGAATGGTCTATTTGAAGAGTTTCAGTCAGGTTTTAGAATTCATCATAGTACAGAAACAACATTAGTGAAGGTTACAAATGATCTTCTTATGGCCTCGGACAGTGGACTCATCTCTGTGCTTGTTCTGTTGGACCTCAGTGCTGCTTTTGATACTGTTGACCATAAAATTTTATTACAGAGATTAGTGCATGCCATAGGTATTAAAGGCACTGCGCTGCGGTGGTTTGAATCATATTTGTCTAATAGATTACAATTTGTTCATGTAAATGGGGAATCGTCTTCACAGACTAAAGTTAATTATGGAGTTCCACAAGGTTCTGTGCTAGGACCAATTTTATTCACTTTATACATGCTTCCCTTAGGCAGTATTATTAGAAGGTATTGCTTACATTTTCATTGTTACGCAGATGATACCCAGCTTTATCTATCCATGAAGCCAGAGGACACACACCAATTAGCTAAACTGCAGGATTGTCTTACAGACATAAAGACATGGATGACCTCTAATTTTATGCTTTTAAACTCAGATAAAACTGAAGTTATTGTACTTGGCCCCTCAAATCTTGGAAACATGGTGTCTAACCAGATCCTTACTGTGGATGGCATTACCCTGACCTCTAGTAATACTGTGAGAAATCTTGGAGTCATTTTTGATCAGGATATGTCATTCAAAGCGCATATTAAACAAATATGACATTCACTGACTGTATGGGAAAAATGTTCTCAAAAACTAATCAAAAAACTGTGTTCATTTGTGGTGACTTAAATATTGATCTGCTCAATCCAAATAAGCATAAAATAACAGATGAATTTATCAGTATAATGTACAGTATGAGTTTATATCCAAAAATCACCAGGCCAAGCAGAATTACATCCCATAGTGCTACCTTAATTGATAATATATTCAGCAATGATATTGAGAATAACACTGTGAGTGGATTATTAATCAATGACATTAGTGATCATCTACCAGTTTTCATCGTTTATAATAGAAACCATCGGCAGAATCAGCCAGAGGAGAAAATAAAATACAGGCGAGTGCGGACAGAGGAAAACATGAACACACTAAAGAAGGATTTACAGGAGCAAAACTGGGAAAAGGTATACAGTGAAAGTGATGTTGATAGTGCATATGAAACTTTTTTACAAATTTACATCATTATATGATAAAAACTGTCCAATTAAACAAGACTACAGGAAACAAAAAATCCAAGCTCGACCATGGATGACGAAAGGGTTACGAAATGCATGTAATAAGAAAAATACACTGTATAGAGAATTCATAAAACTAAAGAGGCAGAAAATAGATATAAGAAATACAAAAATAGATTAACTAATATTATACGGGTATGTAGGAAGGAATATTATAGTAACATATAATAACAAAAACAATATTAAAGGAATATGGGATATATTAAATAGCATTATCAAAAATGGTAATAAAAAACAGAGTTACCCTCAGTATTTCATTAATAATGTCAAGAAGGAAAATAAGGATGAGGTAGTCAACGGTTTTAATAATTTTTTTGTAAATATTGGACCAAGCTTGGCAGAAAAAATTCCCGATTCCCAACCTGAGGATTGGGATAATAATCTCATAGAAAGAAATCCCTGTTCAATGTTCCTCACAGCAGTGGATGGAAATGAAATTATAGACATTGTGAATAATTGTAAATATAAAACATCTACCGATTTAAATGAAATTGATATGGTGGTGGTAAAACAGGTCATTGAATGGATTGTAGAACCATTAACATACATCTGTAACTTATCATTTCAAACCGGTAAATTTCCCAATCAAATGAAAATAGCTAAGGTTGTGCCGCTGCATAAGACTGGGGATAGACACCACTTCACAAATTATAGACCTGTTTCTTTGCTTCCACAATTTTCCAAATTATTAGAAAAGTTATTCAATAATAGATTAGACAAATTCATAAATAAACATAAATTACTTACTGATAGTCAATATGGATTCAGAGCACATAGTTCAACATCACTTGCATTAATAGAATCAGTTGAGGAGATTACAAACGCCATAGACCACAAATTACATTCAGTTGGAATATTTATAGACCTTAAAAAGGCTTTTGATACAATTAATCATGACATATTAATCAATAAACTTGAACAGTATGGGATTAGGGGGTTGGTGTTGCACTGGGTGAGAAGCTACTTAAGTAACAGAAAACAGTTTGTGAAGTTGGGGGAATATACATCATCATGCTTGGACAATGCTTGTGGCGTCCCACAGGGGTCAGTATTGGGTCCAAAACTGTTTCTAATTTATATAAATGATATTGTCAATGTTTCCAAAATATTAAAATTAGTATTATTTGCAGATGACACAAGCATTTTTTGTTCAGGGGGGGATTTGCAGGAGTTACTGAGGAGGATCAGTATAGAAATGGGAAAATTGAAAATATGGTTTGACAGAAACAAATTATCATTAAACTTAAGTAAAACAAAATACATGTTATTTGGCTATTGTAATATAGACATACAGGTTCAGTTACAAGTCGAGGGGGTAGATATTGAAAGGGTACATGAAAATAAGTTTCTGGGGGTGATAATAGATAAGATAAACTGGAAGACTCATATAAAACATATACAAAGTAAACTGTCAAGAAGCATTTCAGTTCTAAACAAAGCGAAACATATTCTGGACCACAACTCACTCCGCATTCTTTACTGCTCACTGGTTTTACCATATTTACAGTACTGTGCAGAGGTATGGGGTAATACTTATAAAGGTACAACACAATCACTATCAGTAATGCAGAAAAGAGCTATAAGAATTATTCATAATACTGGCTATAGAGATCATACAAATCCACTATTTTTACAATCCAAATTCTTAAAATTCACAGACTTGGTTCATTTTCAAACAGTACAAATTGTGTATAAAGCAATAAACAATTTACTTCCAGCAAATATTAAAAATATGTTTTTTAACAGATCAGGGGATTACAGTCTGAGGGGGAAATTTAATTTAAAGCATCAGTGGGCACGAACAACATTAAAAGGTTTCTGTATTTCTGTCTGTGGGGTGAGGATGTGGAACAGATTGGGAGTGGGGCTCAAGCAATGTCCAAGCATGAACCAGTTCAAACAGCGGTACAAAAATATGTTTTTTTCTGGGTATAGGGAGGAGGAAGGGTAATGAGGGTTAGGGTGTTTTTGTTTTTTGCTTCGGCTTGTAAATATATAGTATTTTGTATGTAAGTAGGTATGTGTAGGTGTATATTTATGTTTGTGTATATATGTGTATGTATATGTGTATGTATGTTGATGTGTGTATGTATATATGTATGTGTATGTGTATATATATATGTATATATATATTGATATCGGTTTAGGTGTGTAGGAATCTATGTGTATATGTGGCAAAGGGTATTACTGGTTGTGGGGAAGAAGGGGTAGGGATAAATAAGCTGATGCTTCACCCTACCCCTTTTCGGACATGTTGGGTACACAGTAGGAACTTTTTTGTTGTTGTCTTTACTGATCTATCTTGTAATTGTTGTTGTATCAAATGTTCGAAATAAACAGTATTCATTCATTCATTCATTCATTCATTCATTCATGGGTATCTGTTGCAACAGACAAAAGTTTCATGTGAATTTACTCCAGTCACAGCCACAGAAGTGTAAAACTCCTTCAGAGTTATTGGTGTCTTGATGGCTTCCTTTACTAATCTCCTTCTTGCATGGTCACTCAGGTTGTGAGAACTACCTACTCTCATCAGATTTACCATATGGTACCATACTGGTTGTTTTTCCTATTGATAGATGTCAATGAAGTCCAAGATTTATTCAGTGGCTTGAAAATGTTCATATGTCTATTTCCTAACTTGTCTACAGAAGGCCAGCTGTGAAAGTGATGATTTGTACTAGCCATCAAATCCTTATTTAATTTGTCTAGTTATGTATGGCCTCTGAAAAATATAATGTAATTTTTTTTAACCCCTTGAATTAAATCTTAATTCAGTAGGATAAGCATATCTTGATTATTTCTATTTTGTTGTGATAGTGTACAGAAGGAAAATTTAAAAAGTGGCCACTGCCCTGCTTGTATGAACACTGAACATAAACCAGAAATGTTGATGGCATGTCACTGTACTGGAGACGTCATCACTCCAGACCTGTAGACCGTGAATCTATGATGTATTTCAGTTTAATTTTTGTTCTCTAAAATGACAAATCCTGACACTGTGTAAGTAGCAGAAAATGAATAAAAATGCAGTGAGGTTGTTTACCTCTCTGTGTATGTAAAATCTGATATCTGTGAGGTAGAAACCGGTCTCTGTGGATTTGCAAGGGAAAACACTGGTTTGGTTTGTCTCTAAGTTTAGTACTCCTTTCACTTCCTCCTCTTGTGTATGGTTTTTACACCTCGCTCATGTCATCTGCCAGGTGTGAGAGTTGGACTAACAAGTCTGTCTTTATAACTTGTGGTCAGAGGTACAATATATCTACTGTATGTGATATAAAATTCTACATATGTTTCTTTCCTAAATTTTAAAGAACCTAAGATTTATAAGTACACACTTAAGCGTGTTAAGGGCTTAATTCAATAAACTCACTACAAATTAGTTGCACTTTCAAGTTGCTATTAAATATGTACAGCTGGAGACTGTCTAAAAGAATTAAAAAAATAACATTTTGGTCATATTCTATAGAGGTAGTGTGATGTGTAGACGCTACAGTCTGCTTTATAGTGTTAAACGCCAGTTCAGAGTGTGTAAGAAGATTAGAGGTGAACAGAGGCAGGGTACAAGTACTAAAGCCTCAGGAATCCCGTGACCCGAGTCATGGGGCTGCTGAGCAGGAATGATGACGCTCTGTTACACCAGTAAAGTGGAAAATATGAATCACAAGTCTGGTGCACGATAAGATGTTATTGATCCCACACTGGGAATTCACTTGTTGCAGCAGCAAAATTAAGACAGATGTAAATAAGTAGAACTGAAATGCCGAACACAAAGAAGCGAGGAAAAAAATAAAATAAAATAAAAGCAGTATTTACAAATTATGAAAAGCTATGTAGTGTGTGTGTATGTATGTGTGTGTGTGTGTATATATATATATATATATATATATATATATATATATATATATATATATATATATATATATATATATATATATATATATATATATATATACAAATGGGTAAAAGAAAACATTAGAGCTGAATAAAATGAAAGGAAAAACAGAATAAGAAACTGCACTATGAAAAGGTAATTGTACTGGGAATGTAATTACTCCAGAAATATAACTGGTATAAATTTTAAAAAATGAGATTATAACAAAGTGTAGAAATTAATGGTCGTACAGATAATCATGTTGTTGTAGTGCAAAAAGATGGTAATGATGTGATGAGAGCAGCAGCATCACAGTTCTGCTTTATTTTCAACACATTCACTTAGTTATTTCAATTCAGTTTTATAAAGTGCCAAATCACAACACAGTTCACCTCAAGAGCAGGGTCCAAAAGATCAGATCCAACTCAACAACAATATAAAACATTAACATTAAGCAATACAAAAGATCTGAGATTTGATTATAACTAACAGTAATAAAATAATAAAACAAAATTCCATAAAATACAATTTAAACAAAATGGGAATAAAAGTGCTAATCAGTGTCAATTAGACAAAGCAGAAAACTGATACGTTTTCAGTATATATATATTTTAAATGAGTCCACAGAATCAGTCTCTTATCACAATTGGCAAACTGTTTCATAGAAAAGGCCCCATAACCAGCTGACTAATTCACCTTTGAAACATCAAACACACATCACAACAATACATCTGTCCTTGTTTCTGTACTTTCTGGTGGGTTTCTGGGAAAACTATAAATGATGGATGACTCTAATGTAAATTTGGCCTGTAATATATAAGATACACACAAATGGGATTCAATACAGAGTCTTATTATTTCTCAGCTGGTTCAAGTGTTTGTGTTTTTTTTTTTTTTTTTGAGTTGCGGGGGGAGGATGGTGTTGGCTGATGATGGTGTGATTGAATGATTTTCCTACGTGACCCTGCAGAGACAGTCAGTCATTGATCTTTAGTGATGAAGAACAGTTCACTATTGTACTAAACAGTAGTTCACAGTTCATGTGTCACAGTCACAAGCAAAATTTAGTTTGGGTTTTTTTTTTTTTTTTTTTTTTTTTTTTTTTTAATCTTACAAAAAAGACCAAAATGTCATGGTGATAAGATAAATGCCCAAATATTTTAAGGATGTTAAAAATCAACTCAGTTTGTTGCTTTCAAGTTTTCATCTATGAAATGCACAGATTATGAAACCTAAATTTAAGTTTGATTACAGGCAGGTGGTCTGTGGTCCTGACGCAACTCCACATTACAGGGAGAAATGTGGCAGGGAAACTTCTGCACAGACACCAAGAGCACTAACCACTTGGCCACCATCCCTGCCGCTGCTTATACCCACTGAGGGTGTAAAACTCGTATCAACTTTTTTGTGGGAACTCTTTGTTTTAGCTACTGCATTTGAATATAAAAAGTTCTTATTCGGTGTGGCTAGGTAAAGTTGTCGTCATAAATATTGAGTACCTGCATGCTGAACTATCAATTGCTCATTTTGTGTGCATGTGCATTGTCTGACAGTTGTGTGTAATGGAGAGAACAATGGATCAAATTATGCATAATGTGTGTTTTGTATGTAGCATGTTAGACCCTTATTGTCATGGAGGTCTTTGACACGTTTGTCCATGTTTCCGCTATGCTCCCTGCAGGCTGCAGGAGCCTCGTTGGCATACGTTGGTGGCCATATGATCTCAAGCTACAGCACTTTTAGCACAATCATAGATGACCGGTCCACACTGGTTCCTGCGGGAATCATCATTGGTGTCAGTGTGGTGGTGTTCATCTTTGGTCTGGTGGGATGTTGCGCCACTCTCCAGGAGTCCAAAGTTGGTCTCGGCTGTGTAAGTGTCAAGTGGCAGAACCATGTGTGCATAACCTGTCCTTCATTCTGGCAGGTCCAACCTGTACAATGCGAAAAAGAAAATGCCAAGTATTAATGCAGTTGCTACATTTATCATCTTTGAGTATTATTATAATGTCTTTTGTTTCTGTTTCTTCCAGTTCTTCCTGATTATCTTATTGATCTTTGCAGCTGAAGTGGCTGCATTGGTTTGTGGCTTAATCTACCAAGGCAAGGTGAGAAATGTACTTTTCTTTATTTAAAAGAGCTTTGTAACACTTGGTAAGTTCATTTAATTTGTATAGTGTGTAGCACCAGAGCAACATACTAGACAGGATGATAAGAGCGGAGTTAGATCAGCAAGTTGGATGTGTTGTTCAGATGACTCAAAGGTCACTTCAGCCTGTGTGAATGCAACCTAAGAGAAAGCCCTTCGGAAACACGGTGTGCAGTGTCGTGACTCAGAACGGACAGGAATTTTACAAAGAAGCACAAAAGAAACCATCATTTGTCAATACCACTTCAGTGATGGCTGAAGCATAATCAGTAACTGAGTTTTCATCATCTTTCATAATATCACTTTTTATTATGCTAGTGATTCATCAAAATGTGTTTTCTGGGCTGTGGGGGTCATTTTATGGCTTTCCAGTGAATTCATTAATTTGTACAAAATTATGGCAAACTCTTAGGTGATCAATATGAGCTTTAGATTTAGTTTCTGAATATGACTTCATATTCTGACTTTTAATCAGTCACATATTTTACAGATCAAAGTGAGCAAATCTCTAGTTATGTTGTGGGGGGGTTGTCCGTTTTGCTTGCTCTTTGACCAGTCTCTTAGAAATAGTGCAGCAGATAACAGAATATTTACAGAGGAATCTTTCAAATGGTGAAACAAGGACCAAATTCAGCACAAATTAATTAATAAATGGAATAGTTTTGACTGTGTTGAGTGCTTGGTCTGCAGGGTAAAGGTCAAACAATGTCAGCATCTGTTTGATTCTATGACATGTAAAATGATAACTAAGCGTGACGTACAAACGTTTGCTTTTTAAAACCATATACACGCAACCAATAACTTGTACCACTTTTTTTTTTTTTTTTTTTTTTTAACCAAAATTGGTGCAGCTTGACTGACCTTTGGCACCATTCTTGCTGTTTTCACCCCATAACTCCATAACATTCAGTCATAGATAGTCCAACTAGACCTTTTTAGAATATTTGTGATCAGACAAATAATGTGGTATAGTTTTCAATACGATTGGAATATCTTTTCATTTTGAACCCTGTGTAAGTCTTCACTTGACCCCTACCTGGCTGCCTGTTGATAATTCAAGTGTGCCAGTTCTGGTGTTTGTTCCCAGAAATGAAAGATTAGTTATCTTCTCCACTAAATAGTTAATCTGTGCCACTGCACAAGTAGGGGAATAAGGGATTTGTCCTTCTGTTTAAGTGTAACCTGTGGCCATCCGGGTTCTTGAGCATTTGTCAGATTGTTCTTGAATTGATTGAGTCTGTATGTCACACAATTAAAACCTGCGTATGAACTTACAGTATTGCACTTGACAGACTGCTGTGTCCACAACAGAATCTCTGGAACCTCCTTGCAGACAGAACAAAAATGATTAATTGTAAATGACATGCTTATTAAAGAGGTTCACGTTGTGCTTGTGAACCTCTACATGTGTAACAGATGGAGGGACCATAATTATGCACAGAGCACATTTTAGTGTAACATCGTGATCCTTACAGTCATTTTCATGTGAAAATCATTTTTGCTTAACTGTTTTACAAAGTCAGTCTAGCCAATTTGTATAACTGTGTCTTATTTTATTTGCTTCTTGGTTATTTTTTTTATTCTGTTGGTGTTTTATTTATTTATCTTTGTTGCCTATTGTGGTGTTTTATGTAAGGACCATTTGACCTTTTTGTGTTATCCTTGAAATTCCATGAAATGTATACGCATATGTTTTAACACGTTTTGCTGTATGTTTTATATGGAATTTCTAAATCAATCAATCATAACATTATAAAAATGCTTTGCTAATCATCGGTTGCAAACATAAGGTGCATGTAACTATAGTTGATGCACCGCATCTTGGCGGATGGCAACACAGGTATGGGACATTTTTTGGTCCTAGCAGATCAGTTACACCATGTGAACAAATGTCAGAAGTTACATTTGATTTATTTCAGTTTTGCTGAGGTAAACTGCTTGTTTAAGAGATTAAGGGTTTTTAATGTTGTGAGGGTAATTAAAACCAGTCTGTGCATTTAATACTTTGATGCAGACTTTATGTGAGTGAAACACAATGCTATGTGTAACTGACATAGAGTAGTAATGCCTGTAACTCCTAGTGGTGTGTGTGCATGCAGTTTTTGGCCAGTCGTGAATGTATAACTGAGCACAAGGCATATAGCTATAAGTGGCTGAATTTCATTTTGTGCTTGCTGTAATTAACACAAAATCGTCATTTATGTGCTGCTGTTGTCCTGGTACCACCCACTGTCATGTGTGCAATTATTCTTAGTAAATCACCTGCAAAACATCCTCCAGCCAAACATGCAAAAGTCTGGAAAGCCCACACAATTTAGCACTTATTTAATTTTCTAAGCGACACCACTGCTAATGTGCGTACACGCACACACAGCTGTCTGTTGTGGCCATTTTTTGACTCCAAAGGACCATGGTCTCATCCCAAATTCTAGTCGGGAACAACGGATGACACTTTTTTGCCACCAGACAAAATATTTAAATGCACAGTTAATCAGTTAGCTCTATCTGCCCTAGTGTGACACGGCCTTAATCAAGTGAGCTGTGATTTAGAGCAGTGATAGTGGTATAGGGTAGAGTGGCGACATGATGAGTCGGAAAAAAACAAATGGTCATGTGACTCGTGGTGCCATGTTAGGTTTAAAATGGCGTTCACTGTTAATGTGTCTGCATGTAAATCCACCGATTTTATTTATTTATTTGCTGAAAATGCCAGGTTGCTGTGCATTTGGATGCACAAATAGACACAACAAGAGCTTCAAGATGTACAGATTCCCTTCAGATCTGAACAGAAGAAACATTTGGGAAAATAAAGTCAGCCGTGTGGGATGGAAGCTGACATCATCATCAAAGTTGAGAGGAAAATTCAGTTACTATGTACAGTAATACTCACCTAAACCAGATACTCACAGTCACCGGACAAAAGTCCCAAAGTTTTTGTATTGTTTTCACATTGGATAAAATGTCCCGTTCGATTGCAATGTATTTCCATTAAAAACCCAGAGCAGTCTGGATGTGCACAGTAACAGAGGTACAAATTAAAGTTCAGCTCTGACACTAATCAATTTGAGAAAAGTGGGACCAGAGTCATTTCCCTGATTAAAAGTCCGACCATTTTTTTTTTTTTTTTTTTTTTCTTTTTTCACACCGTGCTCACCGTGCTCCCAACCTTAAAAACAATAGATTGTAGTTTGTGAGGTCTTTTGTAAAGGCCTGATAGCCGCATTGGGTGTCTGTGCAGATTAAGGAAAACTTGGAACGCTCTATGAATAAGACCTTCATGAACTACAATGGCCAAAAGGAGACCAAAGCTGTGGATGACCTGCAAACTCAGGTTAGTGTTAACTCGCTGCATTTCATTACCTTTGTTCTGTCAATCTTACTTTGATTTTTCTTATCATTTTTCTCATTTGCATTCTTTCTTGCATTAAATTTGTCTTCTTTTTTCTTTTGGTTAAAACTTGATAACTGGTGCTTCCCTCTCCCCCCGTCTCTTTCAGGTAGCTGCAACCACTGTAAAATAGTGTAGTTCTCTTTAACTAATGATCTGTTTTTATTTATTTCCCCGTGTGATTGTGAGAGATGCAACTTAAAATAAGTTAACTTGAAAGAAAATTACAAGTCTGTGCTACTGCTTAATTACTTGGATTTGGTGAACATTACAGATTAATGATGTAGTCTAAGAGCAGCTTTGTGTTTTGTGTGTGTGTGTGTGTTTTTTATTATTATTATTAAAAGGATTTGTTTTTGCTGTGACACACATGTAACCTTGTCTCTTTATTTCTGGCTGTTCTGTAACACCTGTCCTTTGACTGCTTCTGTTGTAGTTGCAGTGCTGTGGTATTTATAATGCCTCCAGCTGGGCAACAACTCCCTGGTTCAACAGCCACAACAACACTGTGCCCTTGTCCTGCTGCAAAAACAGGAACAACACAGCGTGCATCGGGAAACTGAACCAGCCAGACCTGCTTTATGAGGAGGTAAATCTTTCAGTTGGTCTGGACTTCTGCCTTCAATGTAAAAGATTTATTTGCATGCAATATTAAAATGTTCAGTTGTACTAGGGAGATATTTATTGTTTTACATGCTTTCATAAACTAAACGGTTTTCTGTGTGGGTCATCTCCAAGCGGTAAGCTTTGATGGGCTCAGATGAAGCCTTCCCAGAAAAAGAAGAAAAAAATAATGTTGTAGTTGCTTGACTAGCAGCTTGAAGCTGGCTCCAAAAGTCAACAAGATTCCATTCAAGTCCATGTTAAAATGTCCAACTACAGAGCAGAAATTAACATGTTTACAGCCTGGTAGAAAAACTGTTTTGGTCTCTATAGTTATGTATAACTGGGGGCATGGTCACTTTGAGTGACAGCAACTGAACCCATCACAGCTCTCACTGTCCACTTGATGCGCCTGCTAGCTGTTTTGGAGGGCTGTGTATTGTAGTTTGGAGCATTTTATTACATACATCTGGAATAATATGGCTTGTTGTGTGGTGAAATGTCTTAATTAATCATCAAATACATTCCCGCTGCAATATTCATGCCAAGTGAAATGCTTGTCATATTTAATGTTTTATGCTAACAGTGTTGGCACTCCCATTGGTAGCTTCATCGATTAGTTCCCTTTAATACACAATTACTGAGAAAATAAGTGTTCATAACTTTTTCTAATGCTCACACCAAAACAAACTGTTAGAACAACTGCACAGTCCCCAAAAATATGATTAAACACCAGAAACAAGGTTAGCCTGTTAGCGGTGATTCTGTCTCGAAGAGACTCTCATGTACAGGCTTCTTTTGTCACACGCTGAGCCAACCGGGATCCACCTCTTTATGCATTGTTGAGATCATCGTGATGTAGCCAGAATCTGCGCCGCCATTGTGTCATAAACTGCGCCTATATGCTGGATCAGGTACTGTGATGAACACTCCTGGCCAGAAGGTAACTGTAATGCACCATTAAACTGGATGCCAACTACCGTAAACCAAGGTGTGTATTGGGGGGGTGCTGTTAAACTGTCCATCTATTTATTTATATATATATTATTGACCAGAAAATACAGTACACAATCTGAATGTAAGGTACTCGGGAGAGATGAATTACTTCTAGGTTTTTTTTGTTTGTTTTTTTTATCCTGTATATGCAATATTCCAAGCATGAAGGAAACAAAAAAAACTGTGCTTTTTAACCCTGACCAATGTAATGTGCTTTTAAAATTGCTTGTTGCATCAACCCAAATAGTCAAGTTCACAGTGATGTTGCGCTTTAATTTGCTATCATGTTGCCTGTAGGGATCCACATGAAAATTCAGTAAGGTATGTCTTCTATAATATATTCCAATTCTAAGGTATACCTCTACTAGTTTATGCTAAGGTATATGTAAATATCTAAAAAAAAAAAAAAAAGCAGAGTAGAGTAGAGCCACTTAGGTGCCTGGTCTTGAAAACCAGGGATGGTAGGTTGAAAAGCTTTTTTTTTTTTTTTTTTTTTTTTTTTTTTTTTTTTTTTTAGCCCATGGGATCTCTCCCTAGCCACCCAAGTGGCTCAAGAAAATGGACATATCATAAGACATATAATAAAAAAATAGACATCATGTATATAAGTAATATTTACATAATAATGGTAATAAACAACATATACAAGAAATATGGTTACTATATAATATTATAGGAATAAGCTTCTAAAACCTAAATATTAATAAAGGAGAAGATTGTAGCATATGTACACTTAGTCTATAGACTAGCAGCAAAATCAAATTACAGCTAGTAGGCTAAGCTATAAATATGGTTATTTTATTATAGAAACAGAAGCTATGATGTAATATGTTAGGTATCTATCTAAAGTAAACATGCTCTAGATTGGGTAATGTTTATAAAATAGGTAGCTGACATTTTTCAAGGGTGGTAATAAAAAAGTTTGCGTTGAAACGGCGTGTGAGTCCAGAATGTTTTTTAGAACCTTAGACCTTAACAGTTTTTACAGGAAGGACTCTTATTTCCTGTTAATTATGTAAAAAATAAATAAATGCTAATTCAGTGTCTTAATATATTTATAAATTGTTTAGGTTCTTGTTATCAAATAATAATAATAATAATAAAGATTTTTATTACTTCTATTTTGTCATTTGATTTTTATATGGACCATAATCGAAATAAGTGTTTTCACTTTCTTGTAGGGCTGCAGCTATCAGTTATTTTAGTAATCGAGTATTCTGGCGATTAATCGGATAAAAAGTACTTCGTTTTTGAACATCAATAATCCAGGGCCCTTCCGAAGCACTGGCACAATGTCGCTGCGCCAGTGTTGACTTTTTGCTGAAATGGCAATGGGATGTGGTTTCTGTTTTGCTTTTTCCCCAACTTGTAATTTTTTTTTTTTTTTTTTTTTTTTTAAGGGCAGTGGATTGAGCCCTTTTTTTGTTGTTGTTGTTTGTTTGTTTTTAAATCTCTCTTCCTCTGCAATTCAGCAGATGCATTTCAGGTGGAGGTTGAACATACAAGCCCCACAGTCAGTTTTTTATTATTACTTTAAGTTGCAGTGAAAAAAAGCGAAAATTAAAAAGCGAAACACTCGATACGAGTCTGAGCAAAACACAGAAAAAAGAGTGGACTTTTGCTGAGAGGATCCTTCAGAAACTGTTTGTCAGTGTGGCCAGGGACAGAGCTGTGACTCACCCGGTTGTGAGCGGAGTGCTGAGAGCCCCTTACACTGGGTAGAGAGAGACAGCAGCTGGCCGCCGGGCGAATAGTCACTTCCCACATAGAACGAACCGTGTGTTTTTTTTGTGTTTTTTTTTTTTTTAAATAGACAAACGCTGCTTTGATTTAAATGCGCAGTCAGTCTATTTCAGATGATCAACATAGACCCTCTTTCTCTTAAAAGGCTTTATTTTACTCTGTGTGTGGCGTTGGAAAGCAGTAGTTTTTAGATTAGCCTTTACACTGTTTATGGGCATGCTCTAGTCTTACAGCACCACACACAGGCCTGGCATATGTACTACAACGTTAAACGAAGCTTCGAGGCACAGAATTTGCCTCAAACATTTTTTGTAAGATTTATTCGAGTTACTCGACTAATCGTTTGAGCCCTACTTTTTTGTGTCATCTGTGTATTTACAATTATATAATGTACTTGCATTGAACTTATTAAATAAAATCACATATGCTGAGGCCACTAGACTTTTAATATATAGATGATTTACTGCCACCTGCTGGATTGGTGCATGAGTCCAGAATTTAATTATCAACATCCATTGTTCACTGTTGTTAACTAATATCCCTAATTTCTCGAAAAATATTTGTCTTATCAACTTTCTGTTTTCTCAGTGTTCATCCATGACCCAAAATACAAAGTATGGCAAATGTCAGCTCTCTCCAGTTACTCCATGATCAGAGCCATATGTACACAGAGGCCACTTGGTTATTAATATTTCAATTTTAGAGTTATTAGATTTTTTTTAATTATTTTATTTTAAGACTCTACAGAAGTTACCCCCCACCACCATCACCATCAGCACACATTATTTTTAAATATTTGGATCAATTAGTTATTTGTGCTAAAGGTCATCCTACTGGTATTGACCTCTTTAAAGCCGAAGACCTCAAGGAGGGCAGATATCCTGAGCATAATATTTATTTCATGATATTTTTGCGCCTTTTTTGGTTGTTTTTGTGTAACCCCATTCCTACAATCAAATAAAATGTAATACTTTAATAAATTTACATAGATACTACTTACCTCTATTGAATAGAATCAAATGCTTCATGTCTAGGAATTGTGTGTATTTTTTTTCTTTGCTGTATGTGTGTGCTTTTTAGGGCTGTGAAGGAAAGCTTGAGCAGTTCCTCCAGAGTGTGCTAGTTTACGCTATGCTGGTCATCCTGGGCTGTGCCCTCTTCAAGGTAAATGTTGATTTGTAAGTGGTGTATGACCTCACAAAGATGTGTGCTGAAATTCTGGAGGTACTGCTGACTGATCTGACGTTACCAGTCTTCAGACAAACTTGTTTTACAGTAGAAACGTACGTAGCTCTGCTGAACGTAAAACACACTTACGATAAGTTGTTGGGTATGAGGCTACAACCGCTGGCAAAAACTATGGAATCACCGGCCTCGGAGGATGTTCATTCAGTTGTTTAAGTTTGTAGAAAAAAAGCAGATCACAGACATGACACACAACTAAAGTCATTTCAAATGGCAACTTTCTGGCTTTAAGAAACACTATAAGAAATCAGGAAAAAAAATTGTGGTAGTCAGTAACGGTTACTTTTTTAGACCAAGCAGAGGGGAAAAAAATATGGAATCATTCAATTCTGAGGAAAAAATTATGGAATCATGAAAAACAAAAGAACGCTCCAACACATCACTAGTATTTTGTTGCACCACCTCTGGCTTTTATAACGGCTTGCAGTCTCTGAGGCATGGACTTAATGACAAACAGTACTCGTCATCAATCTGGCTCCAACTTTCTCTGATTGCCTTTGCCAGATCAGCTTTGCAGGTTGGAGCCTTGTCATGGACCATTTTCTTCAACTTCCACCAAAGATTTTCAATTGGATTAAGATCCGGACTATTTGCAGGCCATGACATTGACCCTATGTGTCTTTTTGCAAGGAATGTTTTCACAGTTTGTGCTCTATGGCAAGATGCATTATCTTGAAAAATTATTTCATCATCCCCAAACATCCTTTCAGCTGATGGGATAAGAAGTGTCCAAAATATCAACGTAAACTTGTGCATTTATTGATGATGTAATGACAGCCATCTCCCCAGTGCCTTTACCTTACATGCAGCCCCATATCATCAATGACTGTGGAAATTTACATGTTCTCTTCAGGCAGTCATCTTTATAAATCTCATTGGAACGGCACCAAACAAAAGTTCCAGCATCATCACCTTGCCCAATGCAGATTCGAGATTCATCACTGAATATGACTTTCATCCAGTCATCCACAGTCCACGATTGCTTTTCCTTAGCCCATTGTAACCTTGTTTTTTTCTGTTTAGGTGTTAATGATGGCTTTCGTTTAGCTTTTCTGTATGTAAATCCCATTTCCTTTAGGTGGTTTCTTACAGTTCGGTCACAGACGTTGACTCCAGTTTCCTCCCATTCGTTCATCATTTGTTTTGTTGTGCATTTTCGATTTTTGAGACATATTGCTTTAAGTTTTCTGTCTTGACGCTTTGACGTCTTCCTTGGTCTACCAGTATGTTTGCCTTTAACAACCTTCCCATGTTGTTTGTATTTGGTCCAGAGTTTAGACACAGCTGACTGTGAACAACCAACATCTTTTGCAACATTGCGTGATGATTTACCCTCTTTTAAGAGTTTGATAATCCTCTCCTTTGTTTCAATTGACATCTCTACTGTTGGAGCCATGATTCATGTCAGTCCACTTGGTGCAACAGCTCTCCAAGGTGTGATCACTCCTTTTTAGATGCAGATCTGATTTGATGCAGGTGTTAGTTTTGGGGATGAAAATTTACAGGGTGATTCCATAATTTGTTTTCCTCAGAATTGAGTGATTCCATATTTTTTTTTTTTTTTCCCCCACCTCTGCTTGGTCTAAAAAAGTAACCATTACTGACTGCCACAATTTTTTTTTTCTTGATTTCTTATAGTGTTTCTTAAAGCCAGAAAGTTGCCATTTGAAATGACTTTAGTTTTGTGTTATGTCTGTGATCTGCTTTTTTCTACGAAATTAAACAACTGAATGAACATCCTCCGAGGCCGGTGATTCCATAATTTTTGCCAGGGGTTGTAAATATGGTGGGTCTCCTTCCAACCAACAAATTCCCAAATTTGTCATGCTATTCACATGAGTGGCCTTATTTATTTATGTTTAAAGTGTTTGAGATTACCATATAGTCAAAGTCAAATTTATTTATATAGTGCAATCAAAGCTGCCCAAAGTGCTTCACAGATACAAAATAAAAAGGTATAAAATAGAAAATACAAGATCCAAACACTAATAAATACAATAAAAGTTTGCTGCTCTGCTTAAGTGTTGAAGGCCTGTGCAAAAAGATGGGTCTTCAAGTAATGACTTAAAATGACTTAAGGAAGACACAGATCTAATATTAAAAGGAAAGCTGTTCCACAGCTTAGGAGCAGCTACAGAGAAGGCCCTGTCTCCTCTGGTTTCAAACCTGTTCTTGGCACATTGAGAAGGAGCTGATTGGTGGACCTCATCATCTTTGAGGGAGCATAAGAGGACAACAGCTCAGATAGATAAGGTGGAGCCAAACCATTCAAGCATTTAAATAAAATTGATCTTTGGATGTGGGAATTAAAATGAGAATGAATTTAAAATTGGCAAATCAATCATTCCAACCCAGCACTACTTCACACTGGTTGCTCACCATGGGAACACGTACATGAATGAAAATGGTTCTGTTCAAATGTCTTCAAGGGGAGATAATTGGCTAAACCTATATTGAACTTTTCCTTTGGCTGAATACTTGTAGAATTAGTGCATGTGAAGCATTTATATTTGTTTCTTCTTACAGTTCTTGGGGATGGTGAGTGTTTGTGTGATCACCTGTAGAAGTAGCAGCTTGAGGAGTGGCTACCAGCCTCTGTATGCCTGAACCCCCTCCTGCACCTCTCAATGATGTGAAACATCAGCAGCTGCTTCACAGGAACTAAGTGCAATTCCTATAGATAGCATCGTATCCTCTTATTGCACCTCCTCATCTTGCTATGATAGGCCTATCATATCTTTTTCTTTCCTCCAGTGTTGATTTTGAAGTACATACTTGACTGTCAGGTGGATCATTCTGACGTAATCCTCATGTAATGAAATCAGTACAATGTTCCTTTCACTTGTGACGTATTACCAAAAATATACTTATAGATTTGAATTGAGCCAAAGCACTAACTTAATTTTGACAGGTTTCTATGAAGCAGGTGTGAAAGGGGCCACAAATTGCTGAGTTTCTGGAGCGTTCTGTTGCCTTTAGCACAACAGATAACAGATAAGATGCCTTTTTAATGTAATTAAATTATAGGAATATCTCCGAAGCTGCTATAAAGACAGTTTCCCTTGCTAAACCTAAACTCAAATGCCACTCTTCAGATGCGCAAAAGTAGACATCAAATCTGGTAATGACTTCATAAAAACATGTTGTAGTTAGGTGTGGCAAACTGACATATATTGATCCATATTACTGTGACTTTTCTTTGCTGCCACAGTGTCATAAGTGGAATATGTGAACTGTTTCACTTAGGATAATGTGAGAAGGCCTTACTGTCTTTGAAAGGACATCTTTGGAATGTAGGTGGAGGACATGTGCAAAAAATATATAAATCTTAAGCTGTCAGTGTTTCTTAAAATGCAGTAGATTGTGTTTTTGAAACTGGTGATTTCCTTTCATATTTAGAAGTTGCAGTTTTGATAACCTATTAAATATGTAATATTTTTATGGTTGGTCAACTGTATTGTTTGTTTGCTTCTAAAATAAAAGTATCAACACAATCATTTGGAGTCTGGTGTACCTTTATTACTTTTTGTAAATGTTGTGCCTGGTACAGTCTACAAAATTTAACCCTTTTCATGGTGTACCCAGTGACCGCACCCTTCACTGACTCTTATCTGGAATAAGTGGGTTTAGAGAATGCATATGGACAACACCAGCCTGACCTTTTTGTTGGGGTCTCTGATGCAATAACTAACAAAAACTTACAGGCAGTGCGAGAGAACTGGCTCTGGTGTCACAGGGATCAAAGAGGCACAATGTATCTGCTACAATGGTCAAAGAGATTGCTTCCATTTATTCACCAAATTCTTGAAATAGCTGCCACATAATGCCAAATATTTGGAGTTTGGGGTTCCTTTCAAACTTTTTTCTTTGGGGGGTCATTTTGACCATACCTAGCAGCTGACATTGCCACACGTGCAATTTTAATACTTTTTGGAAGGGGCAGACGTGTGAGATTTTAGGGTGTGTGTGTGTGTCCCTTTTGGGGGAGGGGGGCAGCGACATTTGCATAAGTGATTTAAGAACTGATCTCTGCCAGTGACTGTTTACGCTCAATCACAGTTTTTGTTTGTGCCAGTTTACATCTGATTGTGTACTCTGGCAGCATGGTGGTGCAAATGCTTAAGAAAAAAAAAACAGTCCCTGGATTAAGGCCATCTGTACCCAACTTTCTATGTACCTCTGGAGTTTTGTCATGATAGATACTGGCCACAAAATGTTTTCCAACTCAAGTGTGGATCCATGGAGTATTTGTTGTGGTGACCCTGAGACACACAGGAGTAGCTTGTTTTTACTCGGCCTGTCTTTGCGGCTTAAGATAATGTGGTTTAGACTAAACCTTTCCTGTTGAAAAGATTTTTCTTGGATGTTTCTGTTATAGTAAACTTTTTTTTTTTTTTAATTCAGTAAACTGCACATTACCATTTACAGTGAGGAAAATAAGTATGTGAACACCCTGCGATTTTGCAAGTTCTCCCACTTAAATCATGGAGGAGTCTGAAATTTTTATCTTAGGTGCATGTCCACTGTGAGATACATAATCTAAAAAAAAAATCCGGAAATCACTGATTTTTTTTATTTTATTTATTTATTTATTTTTTTTATAATTTATTTGTATGTTACTGCTGCAAATATGTATTTGAACACCTGTGAAAATCAATTTTAATATTTGGTACAGTAGCCTTTGTTTGCAATTACAGAGGTCAGACGTTTCCTGTAGTTCCAGGACCTTGAAATGCTTCTTACGGAGCCCCTCCTTAGTTGCCCTGGCTGTGTGTTTGGGGTCATTGTCATGCCATAAGACCCAGCCATGACCCATCTTCAATGCTCTTACTGAGGGAAGGAGGTTGTTTGCCAAAATCTCGCAATGCGTGACCCCATCCATCCTCCCTTCAATACGGTGCAGTCGTCCTGTCCCCTTTGCAGAAGAGCACCCCCAGAGTATGATGTTTTCACCCCCATGCTTCACGGTTGGGATGGTTTTCTTGGGGTTGTTCTCATCCTCTAAACATGGTAAGTGGATTTGATTCCAAAAAGCTCTATTCTGGTCTCATCTGACCACATGGCCTTCTTCCATGCCTCCTCTGGATCATCCAGATGGTCACTGGTGAACTTCAAATGGGCCTGGACATGTGCTGGCTTGAGCAGGGGGACCTTGCTGCCCTGCAGGATTTTAAACCATGACAGCATCATGTGTTACTAATGTAATCTTTGTGACTGTGGTCCCAGCTCTCTTCAGGTTATTGACCAGGTCCTCCTGTGTAGTTCTGAGCTTTCTCAGAATCATCCATACCCCACAAAGTGAGATCTTGCATGGAATCCCAGACTGAGGGAGATTGACAGTCATCTTGTGTTTCTTCCACTTTCTAATAAATAATAACAGTTGTCTTCTACCAAGCTGCTTGCCTGTTGTCCTATAGTCTATCCCAGCCTTGTGCAGGTCTACAGTTTTGTCCCTGGTGTCCTTAGACAGCTCTTTGGTCTTGGCTATGGTGGACAGGTTGGAGTGTGATTGATTGTGTGAACAGGTATCTTTTATACAGGTAACAAGTTAAAACAGGTGCAGTTAATACAGGTAAAGAGTGAAGAATAAGAGGGCTTCTTAAAGAAAAATTAACAGGTCTGTGTGAGCCAGAATTCTTGCTGGTTGGTAGGTGTTCAAATACTTACTTGCAGCAGTAACATACAAATAAATTATTTAAAAAAAAAAAATAATCATACATTGTGATTTCTGGATTTTTTTTTTTTTTTAAGATTGTCTCTCACAGTGGACATGCACCTAAGATGAAAATTTCAGACCCCTCCATGATTTCTAAGTGGGAGAACTTGCAAAACTACAGGGTGTTCAAATACTTATTTTCCTCGCTGTATGTATGATAGAACCACATAACCACAATGTCAGGGTAAAACTAAAAGAAAACTATAATTCTTGTGTTTTGGAGAAGCTGAGGAATGTATGCTATAAAATGCAATGACTGAATAGGAAAAATGTCTACCTTAATGGACACAATTTGCAGATCTTAAGCACACTTTTTGCAAAACTCAACATTCTCATTCACTAAACACAACATTACACTTGTGTTGCAAATTTGTATACACAGACAGCAAAATGTGAACACAACTCCAACACAGCTGTCAGCTTTTACACACAACAACTCGGAACTGAACACACACATTTATATTGATGTGACCAGACAAACTGGGCAGAAAAAGTCAGTTTAGAGTGCACAGGTGGCACACGTGCATCCATCTATCATGGACAGACACATAGAGACAGAGGCGGAAGAGTTCATGTGAGAGGTGGTGGATGAGGAGGAAGGGGATGAGGAAGACCATGAACAATCATTACTGATG
The DNA here is from genome assembly GCF_902500255.1 of Thalassophryne amazonica. NCBI lineage: Eukaryota > Metazoa > Chordata > Actinopteri > Batrachoidiformes > Batrachoididae > Thalassophryne > Thalassophryne amazonica. The sequence continues at coordinate 69,678,035 of NC_047107.1, forward strand.
CTATTCGGGAAACTGGATCAGCAGCACTGCATCCTGTGTCATAGTTTGGGACAATGTGCGTGTTCACGGTGTTGTCCTGATACATGGGTGAGTCACCAACAACCAGCACTTCATAAAGGATTTCTTTCCACCTTACAGCCCCTTTCTGAATCCACCAGAGGAGTTTTTCCTCTGCGTGGCAGTGGATGGTCTATGACCGACAGCCCTGCATCAGGGCAACTGTATTGGAGGCAGTGGAACCGGCCTGTGATGATACCGCAGTCTCGACAAGGATGGGTTCCGCACACCATATTGCCTGTAATCTGGCCAGACCACGCACAAGACATGATGTTGGAGAATGAATCTCGGTGACTTTGTGCCATGATGTGCTTTTATTTCATTTTATTATGTATCTGCATTTTTTGGGGGGGGGGGGGGTCTGTTAGCAGGATTGCATCAAAACTACTGCACTGATTTTGATGAAATTTTCATATTGGGGCATGTAAGACTACTTTAAATTTTGGAGGTGATCCAGATTCTGGATAAGATTTCCTTTTTATATAGGCTCTTATGGATTACGTCAAAACTACTTAATGGATTCTCACCAAATTTGCACCACAGATAGATATTAGGCCATGAAGACTCCACTGAATTCTGGAGGTGATCTAGATTCTGGATCAGATTTCAATTTGTATGCTTCACATTGTTGGAGTTTGTGGATTTTCATCAAAATTTCACCACACATTGGTGTTCGGCCTGGGAAGACTCCATTAAATGTTGAAGGTGATCTGGATTACGGATCCAGATTCTGGATCAGGATTTCACTTTTTAGACGTTTATGGATGATGTCAACATTACTTTATGGATATGACCTCACAATGTAAAACCACGGTCGGGAAGACACTAGTTTGTTTCAGCTTGTGAATTAAACATCACATTGCAACATCTTGATCAGTTCGACCATTCTGGATCTGTATGCAGTTATTGCATTGTGTTGTGGAATCCGGATCCAGGTAAAGTCTGGCTCACGATGTGAATCATATAAATTATTTTGAGTCCTCGTCAACCCTTGGCAGATGTCAGAAATCTTGGATTGCTCTTGTTTGTTGTTGTGACATTGCTGACTGTAGCTATTGCAACTACATTTTAACTACAATAATTTTTTGCAAAATACATTTACAATCAACGTTTCCACTTACAAACATGCCCTGGATGCTGTGTCCTAAGTTATTTTATGTCGTGTCTAACGAATGCTCTTTGGTGAAGATATTTTTACTTGCTGTGTGAGCTGAACATAGTTTGGCTTTGATCATGGATAACTAATTTTGAGGTGATAGTTTGATTTTAATAGAAGAGTCTGGGGTTTTGTGAATGTAGTTCGAATTTTTGGATTTGTGTTTGAGGTTTCAGAAAATGGGATTTAGCAAACTGTCATGCTATCTTCTTGTCACTCACCATAATTTAAAGGGTATATAATGACAGTCTCATTCAAATTTGACAGTTGCTGAGTTACCACACCAACCAAAATGCAACAATTTAGGTTGTGCAAAATCCTGTAAACTTTTCTGCTACCTGCTGGATGGTTGCTGCATGCTGGAGGTGGTGTGGTTGCTGGGAAAAAGACAATTTCCACATAGAAATGTACTTCATCACACAAACCATTACTTTTTTGATTGTTTTGCAGTGATTATCTTGTAAAACTCCAGTAATAATGTCACATGAACTCTGTGGAAAGTATTGTGTGTGTAGGGAGACAGAACTGCAGGTATACTAAGCAGCAAATGGGCCCGGAACTGTTGTTTTCTTAACAGCATTTACTTTAAAAAGCTCTAACATGATGACATAGCTCATACAACCCTGGGTAAAGCATGTGATGAATATAGCTGAACCAGACACGTCTTCATTTTCTCGCTCTCTCAACATATATGTGGTTTTGAAACTGGCTTGTTTTCCCACCCCAGCTTCTGATGAAAGCCTCAGCCTGGTGACCATTAAGACCATCTCTGCTTGTTGAGTAATGTGGCCTTCATAATCATGCTGCATTAGTATGTAAGTGGCCTGTCTGACCCTCTGGTTTGCTCTGTACCTGCTCAGTGGTGTAATTATGCTAACAGTTATTTTCATGCACATCTGAAAATAAGAGCATTTCATTAGTTATTGGATTAAGGTGCGTTTTCCGCTTTCTGCATGATTCAGAAAACAACTCAACTGTTTTTTGTTTTTGTTTTTTTTTTGTATATGTTCCATTTTCTGATGCTTTAACTGTGTGTGAAGTCGTGGATAGTTTTATGATATAAGGCTGCAGAGTAGAAAGTGTTAAATGCAGTGGGTGATGGTGCATTCCTCCACTTCTGTTCCCTCATGAATCATCTTTACACTCCTACAAATACTGTATGCTTCTCGCCATTCTCTGAACTATTACCTCTGTGGACGAAACACTCACACAGTGAGATGAGCTCGATGTCACTTCAATGCAATGTGGCTACTATTTTATTTATTTCCTCTCTGACCTACACAGGGATCTGTTGAAGGGAAGTAATCTGAGTTGGGAAAATGCAATGCTGCACACTCACAAGGCTGTGCAGAGGGCTGACAGGTGTGTGCATAACAATTATATTATTTGTGTCCCTGATGCTTTAGTTACGTACAGTGCATCCAGAAAGTATTCACAGCGCTTCACTTTTTCCACATTCTGTATTACAGCCTTATTCCGAAATGGAGTAAACTCATTCTTTCCCTCTACTCACAAAACCCCATAATGACATGAAAGTTTTTTTTATTTTATTTATTAGCACCACCCTCCAGCTTCTCCCTTGTTTTAACTTGGGGTCACCACAGCAAATCCAAGGTGGATATGCATGTTGATTTGGTACATGGTTTCCACTGGATGCCCTTCCTGGCACAACTCTATATTACATGGAGAATGGCCAGGAGTGGGTTTGAAACAAACCCTTAACTGCTTGGCCACTTAACCACCCCCTACTATAAATGACCCTATGTAAGTTTCCAATATCTTTGCAACAATAATGGGGCATATTGTAGGACAAGCAGATTGACAAATTCATGGCAGGATATTTTCCTGATTAAAATTATCACAATGAGACTTGGCTTGGTTATCAGAAATTACCTCATTTGTTTATTTGAGGGTTAATGGATAAGCAACAAGGAAAGAGAAAATGTATGCAGTGTCTGAATAAAATAACTACATTTGAATAAAACTGAGATCTCACATTTTTTTTTTTTTGAGCTGATATTATTGGGGGCCTTCAGCGGGTCGCCTATAATTAGACCCCTGAACAGTTATGCATAAAAGCGCAGATCAACAGATAACACATGCATTTTGTTTACAGTGTACACTACAAACACATTCCCACTTTCAAACTGACCTTTATTCATTTTTCTAAAAGCTTTCCAGCAACTGAACAAAGTGATCTGGAGAAAAACACTTCTCAGCAATGTCAACGAAAATATGCAGCAATTTCCTCCACATTCCATGTGTAATCCCTGCTGGCACACAGGATAAGAAACATACACAGAGGATGAGTTCAGGAATCTGATGCCAAACTGCAGCAGAGTTTTCTTTCACATACAGGCCAAACTACACGTCGATTCAAGGCTTTAATGAGGCACAAGAGTCTTTCGGCTCTTTTCTTTTAAATAGTACCAGCTCCCTTATTAAAGCTGCTTTAATGAGTAACGGATCACTGACCCTTCATCTGCTGGCTTCACTTTAGTAGAAGTGTAATATTATTCAGTATCAAGCTTGTAGTGATTTCAAGTCCTAAAATGCAGCCAAAAAATGATATGCACAAATTCTACCTTTACACAAACCCATCCCTTTCCCCTCTTGTTTTTCACAGACGTATGTGGGATGGCCGACAGCGGCCACATTTGCAAATGAAGACATTAGTAAATGCGGAAAACAAATACAAAGAAGAGTTAGTTGCATCAAGAAATGTTTTTTACAAACTGAGAAAATGCTTGCAAACACAGAGAATGCAAATATAATCTACAGCTCATAAAACAGTTTAATCTGATAGCATGTCTCCTGCACACAATACAACACAAGCGCTTGCAACACCAAAATATTTTTTTCCCTAATCCCAGGATCCAATCTGGATTGTTTAATGTCACCGGTCTTGAAAATGGCTGGAAGTGATAAATTCACTGTATGGTCCAGTGTGTGGGTAAAGCATAGGATACTGTAATAGATTAATGTTGGTATTAAAGTGATTTAAAATGTTTGCCCCTTGAGCTTTTGCATGTTTGAAATTCTTTAGGACATCAAAACAAAACAAAAATTCTGGCTTTTTATATTAAATTTATGCACTTATGCCCTTTATGCTCACAGTGAAAAGTAATCTCTACATCATTAATTAAAAGAAACAAAAATCTAACAGCCAAAATGATTGTGTGAATAAGTAAGTGCACCCTAACACATATAGATCATCATTTTTATGTCCAGTCTTCTTCAGAAAAGTCAGGGATGGATACATGAACAGTTCCAAGGCACTGATTATGCCTTGGACTTTATTTACATCAGCCATGAAGAAATGCTACAGAGAAATGTAATTTGACTTCAAAGGGATTTTTCCTCATACAAAGCAAATGTCAAATGTGAGAATATCACTCAGAGGCTAACAATGACTGAATGTGACTTAGGTTGTCATGTTCTTCTGCCCCAATAAGATCTAAGACTGACTCTTTTGGATGTGAGATTTCCAAGGTGATGAGAGAAGACGCTTTTCCATCACTTTTCCCCACTTACAGTCTTCACTATGAGGCAGACATGGAAATTAAAATCCACAACACTTCCTCTGTTTCTGCACTTAGAGATCTCACTTGCAGATTGAGGATCAGCGTTTCAGTGTTCACTGGCTGTATTACCTGATCTCACTCCAGCCTGCTAACCCCTGCAGCACAAACACCTTTGCATGTTCAAGAACACATTCTTTACTCGCATTGTGATGACTCTCCCATAATCAGCTTCAGGCAAAGCCAGGGGAAGTGGATGTGCTGGAAAAGCAGATGTCACAGCACCCCCTTCCAGATGCCAAAAATATAGCAATAAAATAATGTACACTAGCAACCATGGGGATCCACGGCCTCTAGCTGGGTTGTGTTTCTACAACTGGTAGCTGACATTTTTCAAGAGTGGTAATAAATTCTGCAAAGTTTCTAAAATGATTGGGAATGGTGTGTGAGTCCAGAATGTAATTATCAATGCCCATTGTTCACTGTTGTTATGCCTTTGTTGTGCAGATGTTGGGTGGACTTCAGTTTTATCGTTGGGACTGTTTACACAGAGACTGCTACCTGCTGCTTTGGACTTGAACTAACAGTCTTTTTCAAGACTTTTTTACTTTTTTACCTTTTTAATTTTTTTTAACTTTTTTACTGTGCTCCAACGCCTAAGGAAGACCTCTAACGGTCGAAACATCGCAACGGAGCACTTTTATCAGCTAACTTTCATTAGCGTTGGTAGGCTAACTAGCTTGCTAACGCTTTCGTTTTTATTTTTAATTTTTTTTAATTTTTATTTTATTTTAGCACCGTTGTCGTGCCTTCGCTGTTGTCGTGCGTTGCCTGTGCTGCTTCATGGCCCGTTTGGTGCCTTGATTGGGGCACTCCTTCTGCTGAATCACTTCTGGATTATTTGCACATTATTCACTTTGTGTGTTTTTGGGAATCCGCTAGCTTAGCGTAGCTACTAGCTCTTAGCCGATTTAGCATGGCGGCTTCTCCTGTCTTTCCCGTACTTTTCTGCTCTGGGTGTGAAATGTTTAGTTATTCCTCTGCCTCCTTTAGCAGTAACGGTACTTGTAATAAGTGCAGCTTATTCGTAGCTTTGGAGGCCAGGCTGGGCGAATTGGAGGCTCGGCTCCGCACCGTGGAAAATTCTACAGCTAGCCAGGCCCCTGTAGTCGGTGCGGACCAAGGTAGCTTAGCCGCCGTTAGTTCCCCCCCCCGGCAGATCCCGGGCAGTCGGGAAAGCAGGCTGACTGGGTGACTGTGAGGAGGAAGCGTAGCCCTAAACAGAAGCCCCGTGTACACCGCCAACCCGTTCACATCTCTAACCGTTTTTCCCCACTCGACGATACACTCGCCGAGGATCAAACTCTGGTTATTGGCGACTCTGTTTTGAGAAATGTGAAGTTAGCGACACCAGCAACCATTGTCAATTGTCTTCCGGGGGCCAGAGCAGGCGACATCGAAGGACATTTGAAATTGCTGGCTAAGGCTAAGCGTAAATTTGGTAAGATTGTAATTCACGTCGGCAGTAATGACACTCGGTTACGCCAATCGGAGGTCACTAAAATTAACATTAAATCGGTGTGTAACTTTGCAAAAACAATGTCGGACTCTGTTGTTTTCTCTGGGCCCCTCCCCAATCAGACCGGGAGTGACATGTTTAGCCGCATGTTCTCCTTGAATTGCTGGCTGTCTGAGTGGTGTCCAAAAAATGAGGTGGGCTTCATTGATAATTGGCAAAGCTTCTGGGGAAAACCTGGTCTTGTTAGGAGAGACGGCATCCATCCCACTTTAGAGGGAGCAGCTCTCATTTCTAGAAATCTGGCCAATTTTTTGGGATCCTCCAAACTGTGACTGTCTAGCATTGGGACCAGGAGGCAGAGCTGTGGTCTTATACACCTCTCTGCAGCTTCTCTCCCCCTGCCATCCCCTTATTACCCCATCCCCGTAGAGACGGTGCCTGCTCCCAGACCACCAATAACTAGCAAAAATCTATTTAAGCATAAAAATTCAAAAGAAAAAATAATATAGCACCTTCAATTGCACCACAGACTAAAACAGTTAAATGTGGTCTATTAAACATTAGGTCTCTTTCTTCTAAGTCCCTGTTGGTAAATGATATAATAATTGATCAACGTATTGATTTATTCTGCCTAACAGAAACTTGGTTACAGCAGGATGAATATGTTAGTTTAAATGAGTCAACACCCCCGAGTCACACTAACTGTCAGAATGCTCGTAGCACGGGCCGGGGCGGAGGATTAGCAGCAATCTTCCATTCCAGCTTATTAATTAATCAAAAACCTAGACAGAGCTTTAATTCATTTGAAAGCTTGTCTCTTAGTCTTGTCCATCCAAATTGGAAGTCCCAAAAACCAGTTTTATTTGTTATTATCTATCGTCCACCTGGTCGTTACTGTGAGTTTCTCTGTGAATTTTCAGACCTTTTGTCTGACTTAGTGCTTAGCTCAGATAAGATAATTATAGTGGGCGATTTTAACATCCACACAGATGCTGAGAATGACAGCCTCAACACTGCATTTAATCTATTATTAGACTCTATTGGCTTTGCTCAAAAATCTTGTTCTGACTTATGGTATGGAAATAGAAGACTTAACAGTATTCCCTGAAAACTCCCTTCTGTCTGATCATTTTTTAATAACATTTACATTTACCCTGATGGACTACCCTGCAGTGGGGAATAAGTTTCATTACACTAGAAGTCTTTCAGAAAGCGCTGTAACTAGGTTTAAGGATATGATTCCTTCTTTATGTTCTCTAATGTCATATACCAACACAGAGCAGAGTAGCTACCTAAACTCTGTAAGGGAGTTAGAGTATCTCGTCAATAGTTTTACATCCTCATTGAAGACAACTTTGGATGCTGTAGCTCCTCTGAAAAGAGAGCTTTAAATCAGAAGTGTCTGACTCCGTGGTATAACTCACAAACTCGTAGCTTAAAGCAGATAACCCGTAAGTTGGAGAGGAAAATGGCGTCTCACTAATTTAGAAGATCTTCACTTAGCCTGGAAAAAGAGTTTGTTGCTCTATAAGAAAGCCCTCCGTGAAGCTAGGACATCTTTCTACTCATCACTAATTGAAGAAAATAAGAACAACCCCAGGTTTCTTTTCAGCACTGTAGCCAGGCTGACAAAGAGTCAGAGCTGTATTGAGCTGAGTATTCCATTAACTTTAACTAGTAATGACTTCATGACTTTCTTTGCTAACAAAATTTTGACTATTAGAGAAAAAATTACTCATAACCATCCCAAAGATGTATCGTTATCTTTGGCTGCTTTCAGTGATGCCGGTATTTGGTAGACTCTTTCCTCTCCGATTGTTCTGTCTGAGTTATTTTCATTAGTTACTTCATCCAAACCATCAACATGCTTATTAGACCCCATTCCTGCCAGGCTGCTCAAGGAAGTCCTACCATTATTTAATGCTTCAATCTTAAATATGATCAATCTATCTTTGTTAGTTGGTTATGTACCACAGGCCTTTAAGGTGGCAGTAATTAAACCATTACTTAAAAAGCCATCACTTGACCCAGCTATCTTAGCTAATTATAGGCCAATCTCCAACCTTCCTTTTTCTCTCAAAGATTCTTGAGAGGGTAGTTGTAAAACAGCTAACTGATCACCTGCAGAGGAATGGTCTATTTGAAGAGTTTCAGTCAGGTTTTAGAATTCATCATAGTACAGAAACAGCATTAGTGAAGGTTACAAATGATCTTCTTATGGCTTCGGACAGTGGACTTATCTCTGTGCTTGTTCTGTTGGACCTCAGTGCTGCTTTTGATACTGTTGACCATAAAATTTTATTACAGAGATTAGAGCATGTCATAGGTATTAAAGGCACTGCGCTGCGGTGGTTTGAATCATATTTGTCTAATAGATTACAGTTTGTTCATGTAAATGGGGAATCTTCTTCACAGACTAAAGTTAATTATGGAGTTCCACAAGGTTCTGTGCTAGGACCAATTTTATTCACTTTATACATGCTTCCCTTGGGCAGTATATTAGACGGTATTGCTTAAATTTTCATTGTTACGCAGATGATACCCAGCTTTATCTATCCATGAAGCCAGAGGATACACACCAATTAGCTAAACTGCAGGATTGTCTTACAGACATAAAGACATGGTTGACCTCTAATTTCCTGCTTTTTAAACTCAGAAAAACTGAAGTTATTGTACTTGGCCCCACAAATCTTAGAAGCATGGTGTCTAACCAGATCGTTACTCTGGATGGCATTTCCCTGATCTCTAGTAATACTGTGAGAAATCTTGGAGTTATTTTTGATCAGGATATGTCATTCAAAGCGCATATTAAACAAATATGTAGGACTGCCTTTTTGCATTTACGCAATATCTCTAAAATCAGAAAGGTCTTGTCTCAGAGTGATGCTGAAAAACTAATTCATGCATTTATTTCCTCTAGGCTGGACTATTGTAATTCATTATTATCAGGTTGTCCTAAAAGTTCCCTAAAAAGCCTTCAGTTGGTTCAGAATGCTGCAGCTAGAGTGCTGACGGGGACTAGCAGGAGAGAGCATATCTCACCCGTGTTGGCCTCTCTTCATTGGCTTCCTGTTAATTCTAGAATAGAATTTAAAATTCTTCTTCTTACTTATAAGGTTTTGAATAATCAGGTCCCATCTTATCTTAGGGACCTCGTAGTACCATATTACCCCATTAGAGCGCTTCGCTCTCAGACTGCGGGCTTACTTGTAGTTCCTAGGGTTTGTAAGAGTAGAATGGGAGGCAGAGCCTTCAGCTTTCAGGCTCCTCTCCTGTGGAACCAGCTCCCAATTCAGATCAGGGAGACAGATACCCTCTCTACTTTTAAGATTAGGCTTAAAACTTTCCTTTTCGCTAAGGCTTATAGTTAGGGCTGGATCGGGTGACCCTGGACCATCCCTTGGTTATGTTGCTTTAGACGTAGACTGTGGGGGGGTTCCCATGATGCACTGTTTCTTTCTCTTTTTGCTCCGTATGCATCACTCTGCATTTAATCATTAGTGATCGATCTCTGCCCCCCTTCTCGGCATGTCTTTTTCCTGGTTCTTTCCCTCAGCCCCAACCAGTCTCAGCAGAAGACTGCCCCTCCCTGAGCCTGGTTCTGCTGGAGGTTTCTTCCTGTTAAAAGGGAGTTTTTCCTTCCCACTGTGGCCAAGTGCTTGCTCATAGGGGGTCGTTTTGACCGTTGGGGTTTTTCATAATTATTGTATGGCCTTGCCTTGCAATATGGAGCACCTTGGGGCAACTGTTTGTTGTGATTTGGCGCTAAAAAAGTTGATTGATTGATTGATTGATAATATCCGTAATTTCTCCAAAAATATTAGTCCTATCAATGTTATGTTTTGGTGGCATCCTGCAGCCAAAATACATAAGCATACCAAATGGCAAATGGCAGCTGTCCACAGTTGTGTTTATTTTTGTATTCTTTTATGGTTGTCTTTCTTTTATGGTCATCTTTTTATTGTGTTTTAAATTTTTAATTGTTTTATGTTGTGTGCAGTGCCTTGAGACAATTTCATTGTGAATTAGCGCTATATTGCTTAATAAATTTGAAATTAAATTTGAATTTGAAATTTGTTCCGTGTTCTGTGTGTTCTGTGTACATAATGCATACACGTACACAGAGGCCACTTCGCTTTCTGTTGTGGCACACCCGGAACTTGAGACAAACTATTATTGAAGTTTATTGAAAATGTGCTGTTGAGGTGGATGAGGGTGGAGACCAGGAGATGAAGTCACTGGAGGACAGGCCACAGGTGAAGGTTACCAGGTGGGCCAGTGGAGCGGGTGGCGGCTGCAGACTGCAATCAAGGGGAAAAAACAGTGATGAGTACACAAAAAAAACCCACCAAGAAAGCACATGAGAAAAACAAGCAAAGGGACACAATTGATACACAATAGAATACAATTGGGAGGCCAGGTTACTACTTCCATGGATGGAAAGATCTGATGGCGTCCTCCAGTTCAGCCCAGGCATAAATGGGATGCCGCTAATGCAGGTGCACTGCAGCTGCAGGTAATGTCAATCAGCTCCACTGGCGGGGAAACACAGAAGGGAGGGGGAGACACACAGAACCCAGACCAATTCCCTGGACCACAACAGGGACCTCCCTTCCTCAATGGGAGCCCCCTGGCAATCCACCCGGCCTCTCCAGATGAGCACAATGAAAGGCCCGGACAAGACCGGGATCCAAGATGAGGGAGTGGGACATACAGGAGCGCCCCTCAGTCCCATAACACTCCAGTCCAACAGATCTTGGAAGCCCCAACCCCTACTCCTACTGACCATCCATGACCCGGGCAACAGGAGGAGGACTGACCACCAAAGGGCATAAAGTGCTGGTCTATACTGTGCAGGTGGGAGACGTGGACGACAGGGTGGATCTGAAGTTGCCTCGGAAGGTGAAGGCGGACTGCCACAGGGTTGATAATCCAGTCTACCACAAAGGGTCCCAGGAACCGTGGACCCAAATTGTGGGACTCCGCCTGCAGCAGGATGTCAGCAGAAGACAGCTACACGTCCTTCCTGGGATAGTAGAGCAGGGCTGGGTTCCGATGGCGGTCTGCATGGTGGTGAGCCTGATCACTGGATCCCAGTAAGGTGGAACAGGCAGTGGCCTAGACCATGTGACAGTGCTGGAGGTGCAGCTGGACAGAGAACACAGCCAATTCCTCCTTTTTCTCCAGGAACAGTGGTGGTTGGTAGCCCAAGGAACATTCAAAAGGAGTGAGTCCGGTGGCCATGCTCACCTGAGATTTATGGGTGTACTCTGTCCATGGAAGATGGTCACTCCATGCTGCAGGGTCCTTGTCAGTGGTGCAGCGAAATGCAGATTCCAGGTCCTGCCTGACCCATTCCGCTTGACCGTTGGACTGGGGGTGGAACCCAAAAGACAGACTGAGTGTGGCCCCCAAAACGAAACAGAACACCTCCCAGACATGGGACGTAAACTGGGAGGCATGATCCGACACAATGTCCAATGGGATGCCATGCAGATGGAAGACAAGGTAGACCAGGAGGTCACCGGTTTCCCAGGCCGTGGGGAGCTTGGTGAGGGGGACGAAATGTACCGCCTTGGAGAACTGGTTGACAATGGTGAGGATCACTGTGTGACCATGAGAAGGTGGAAGTCCAGTGATGAAATCCAATCCAATGTGTGACCACGGATGATGTGGAACCGGGAGAGGACCGAGAAGACCAGTGGGAGGTTGGTGAGATGCTTTGCCTTGGACACAAACAGAACAGGACAACATAAAATCCCTGCAGTTCGCAGCCATGGAAGGCCACCAAAAATGTCTCTTAAAGTATCCAAAGTTTCGGTTAATTCCAGGATGACAGCTGAGTTTTCGATTGAGTGACAGAATTGTAATACCTGAGAGACCATGGTGTCAGGGTTTGAGTTTTTGTTTGGTTTTCTGTTGTTCTGTTAGTTACTTTTGCATTTCATTGATTTTGGTTTGTATTATTCTCTTGCTTGGGTCTGTCTGTCTCTGTCTCTCTCTTGGTTCTTGGTGATGGGTGTTTCTCTCTTTCTCTGGCCACGTCCTGGTTCTGGTGTTTTCCATGCAGACCTGTTCCTGATTTGCTGATTACCACCTGGGGTTATATAAGCTCTCTGGTTCTCAGTCTGTCATGCCTTGTGCCTTTATTCCAGCACTGTACCTGAGTTCCATAGTCCTGCTTGCCTCTTTGTGTGTACCTGACCTCCAGCCTGTTGCTTCAACCATGCCTGATTGCCTGATGATTTTTGTACTGCTGTTTTTTCTGGACTGCTTACTCGTTTACCGACCTCTGCTATCCACAACAGTAAAGCCTTCTAAAAACCAGAGCTGTTTGTTTGAGCCATGCATTTATGTCCTGCAATTCCTAGCCAGCCTGACACTACAGACTGGCCAACGATGGACACAGCCAGCTCTAACTTGTTCCAGCTGGTGGTACAACACCACAGTAAGCAGCTCGCACAGCAACAGGACCACCTCACTGCTCTTTTTTCTGGGTTTAGTGACCTCACTAAATGCCAGGACTCATTCACGGAGTCAGTGTGCTCCCAGATGGGACAATTACTGTCTAGGCTAGATCATCAGGCTTCTACTTCCGGCCACCGGCAGCACCAGTATGCCTCCACTGGGGTGGTCAACAGCTGCACCGTACTTGCGTACTTGAACTGGACTATTGCAATCTACTGTCTTCGCCTGAACGCTTCTCAGGCAAATCCGGTGACATCAGACCTTTTATTACTCAGTGTGAGTTAAACTTTGAGCTCATGTCATGTAAGTACCTATCCGACAGGGTGAAGATAGCTTACGCAATAACTCACTTGACCAGTTGTGCTTTAGCATGAGCAACAGCTGAGTGGGGTTGCTGATCTGGCACCTGTGCCTTTCTTCCGGCATTCACAGCAGCATTGCAATCACTTTTCCAATACACCTCTCCAGTGCGAGAAACAGCCCGTACCCTGATGAGGCTGAGGCAGGGTGGATGCCAAGTCACTGACTATGCTGTGGGTTTCTGCATTCTGGCAGCCTAGAGCGATTGGAATCCTGCAGCTCTCCGTGTCGTCTTTTTCTAGGGGCTTGCTGAAAACATCAAGGACCAGCTGGTGGCTGTTGATTTGCCCGAAGACCTTGACCAGCTCATCGCTCTTGCCATAAGGACCGACCGACATCTGCAGGACCTTCCTCACCATGCTGCCCGGCTTCCTGACTGACGCGCCGCAATACCTCCCGTCTGCTCGTCCTTCTCCAGCCATTTCAGCGTGGATTCTCCACACCACACCACTGAGAAGCCAGTGCAATTAGGTTGCACTTGTCTTTCTTCCGCCGAGAGGCAGCAACACGAAGAAGGCAGACTTTGTTTTTACTGTGGACGTTCTGGTCACCTGATAAGCAATTGTCAAGCCAGGGGTGCCACCATGTGGCCAAAATCTGACTTATGGGTGAGTCAAAATTCAATTTCTCCTTCCTCAGCACAAAACGTGATTTTGGCTAAATTAATTTCTATTTATTCATCAGTATCCGTGTCAGCATTTGTTGATTCTGTTTCTGATGCAAACTTTATTTTGTTTTCTCTTGCCAGGTATCCTTACACCTTAAACGTATAAGCTCTCATGCCCTGGTGGTGCACGGCATGGATGGTCATGAATTGGGTTGCATTGCTCATTGCACTCAGTCAGTCCAGATGATGATTTCTGAAAACCACTCTGAACTGATCAGTTTTCACATTTTTGATAAGATGACTCACCCCGACCATTTTGGGGCATCCTGGTTACAAAACATGGTCCCAATTTTGACTGGGTTAAGGGGAGATTACTTTCTGGGGGCCTGCTTAACAATTCATGTCTATTTTAAACCTGTATGCGCTCAGTCCACTTCCAACCCAGACCTCACGGGGGTGCCGTTGTGCTATCATGACCTGGCACCAGTGTTTAGTAAAAGCAAAGCTAAATCATTACCACCTCACCGGGAATATGATTGTGCGATAGAACTCCTCCCTGGGGCAAGCCCACCTCAAGGGACTCTTTTCTCTGTCGGCTCCTGAACGCAACGCCATGAATGAGTACATTCAAGAATCTGTTGCCACTGGTTTGATTAGGCCATTGTCGTCACCCGTAGAGGCAGGGGTCTTTTTTGTAGAAAAGAAGGACAAATCCCTCAGTCCATGTATTGATTATCGGGGGCTCAGCAGCATCACTGTAAAGAGCCGTTATCTGTTGCCACTCATCTCATCTGCTTTTGAGCTTTTAGAAGGAGCTAAAATATTCACAAAACTCGACCTTCGCAATGCATATCATTTGGTTTGTAATAAGCAAGGTGATGAATGGAAAACCACGTTTAATATGCCCTCAGGACACTACAAGTACCTAGTCATGCCTTTTGGCCTCACAAATTCCCAGTGGTTTTCCAAAACCTTGTTACTGAAGTGCTGCACAAGTACCTTAATAAGTTTGTTTTCATTTACCTAGACGATATTCAGATTTTTTTCCACCGATCTGGAAACCCACACTTGCCATGTCTGCACCGTCCTGCAAACCTTGTTACAAAAGAACCTATTCATTAAAGCTGAAAATGTGAGTTCCACAAACAAATGTATCATTCCTTGCATTCGTGATTGCAGAGGGTAAGATTAAAATGGACCCTGAGAAAGTTGCGGTCGTGCAGGATTTGGCGGTTCCTACCACCCATAAGGAAGTCCAAAGGTTCCTGGGCTTTGCCAATTTCTACAGAAAGTTCATCCGTAATTTCAGCAAGATCATAGCTCCGCTTCACGAGGTCACGTTGTCCCTCTGGCCGTTCGTGTGGATGCCGAGGTGCGACAAGGCTTTTAGGGTCCTAAAGCTTCGCTTTATCACAGACCCCGTGCTGCTTCCTCCCTGACCCCGCGTGACAGTTTGTGGTTGAGGTAGATGCTTCTGATACTGGTGTTGGTGCAGTCCTGCCGCAGGTGAACTCCTCAGACAATAGGTTGCACCCATGCACCTTTCTGTCAAAAAAGTTGACTGCTGCCGAACAAAACTACTGCATCGAAGACCGTGAACTCTTTGCAGTTAAAGTGGCCTTGGAGGAGTGGCACCACTGGTTGGAGGGGGCACAAATTCCGTTTTTGGTTTATACCAATCACAAGAACTTAGCATACCTTAAAGCCGCTTAGCGGCTTTAAGGCTCATCAGGCCAGGTGGGCCATTTTTATTCAGCCGTCTTCAACTTCGTACTCTAACCTCTTACTGATCTGGCTCCAAAATGGTCAGCCCGACACATTGTTGCGGCAGGGCGACCCGGTCAACCGGCCGTTTCGTGTCAGCATTAACGTGGAACAGAGAATCTAGGGTCCAGTCTGCCTTAGGCAATATTCCGGTTCCTCCAGGTTGTCTCCAGGGTAGGCTCTTCGTTCCGGTCAATCTCAGGGGGGATGCGATCAGGTGGGACACAACAGCCGGTTCTCTTGCCATCCAGGAATCAAGAAGACAGTGTTTGTTGTTAAGCAGAGGTTCTGGTGGCCTTGGGATGTTAAAGATATTACTGAGTATGTTAACACTTGCCAAAATGTGTGCTATTCACAAGTCATCTAACCGCCCGCCTGAGGGCTCATTAATGCCACTGCCTGTTTCTACTCATCCTCAGTCACATATCACTTTAGATTTTGTAACTGGTCTGCCACCCTCTGGAGGGAATACTGCCGTTTTAACTGTGGTTGATAGACTATCCAAATGGCTCACTTCAATCCCTCTAAAAATAGAAATACAAGATCTACACCACCACAGTGCCCCCATACAAAAAAAAAGCTTTATTCAAAGAGACGTGACATTTCGGGCAAACTGTCCTTACTCAGACAGGCAGTGCTGCATCACTTCATCCCTCTGCCGAAATAATGCTCGCACATGTGTGTAAGCTACATGGTTTTCCACAAGATATTGTGTCAGGTAGAGGTCCGCAGTTTGTGTCTAATTTCTGGTGGGAATTCTGTTGTCTCCTCTGGGTCACTGCCAGTTTAACCTCAGGTTACCACCCTCAGGCCAAAGGACAGACAGAACGTCTCAATCAAGAGTTAGAGAAAGGACTCAGGTTTCTCGCCTCCCAGCATCCTGCCTCATGGTTTGCTCAACTGTCATAGATAGAACTGGCACACAATAGTCTCCCTACTACATCCTCTGTTTTTTTTTCTCCATTTCATGTTGTTTACGGTCATCAACCTCCTCTGTTTCCATCCACAGCAGTTGATTCCTCTGTGGCCTCTGCCCTAGGACTCATCCTCCACTGCAGAGGAACCTGGGAGCGGGCATGAAGGGCCCTACTACGGTCCTCAACAGCCTATAAGATGGCTGCCAATCGAAAAAGGTCCTCCGCACTTACATATGAACCTGGACAGAAAGTTTGGCTCTCAACTCGTCATCTTCCTCTGAAAGCACTTGCCCAGAAAACTATCTCCCAGGTTTGTTGGTCTATTCCCAGTTTCCAAGGTTATTAATCCAGTTTCTGTTCGCCTCAGTCTCCCAAGGTCTAGGCGAATCCACCCTATCCTTTAATGTGAGCCATGTCAAGCCTGTTCATTCTAGCCTGTTCATTCTGCTATCAATTCCACTCTGCGAAAGGACCACCCCGATACCGCTATCAGAGGCATCGACCTCCACCATGAACTGACGGCCAGGGTCTGGCTGAACGAGCATAGGGGTGGTGGTGAACAGGTGTTTGAGCTGCATGAAGGCCTGTTCGGTAGCAGATATCCAACTAAAAGGAGTTTAAGGATATGTGAGGGCTATCTCTACCTCTGTAATCAACACACAGACAGAAGGTGCCATTCTTCCCCATGAAGAAGAAGCTGGTACCCACCGGGGAGGAGGAGGGCCGGATGATACCTGACACCAGTGACTCCTGAATACCTGAATATACTGTTCCATTGATTCACGCTCCCGGTGGTTAAGATTGAATAACCTGCTAGATGTTAAGGTAGCTCCGGGAAGCAAATCGATGGAACAGTCATAGGGTCGATGAGGGGGTAGTGACAGGGCCCTGTCTTGGCTAAAAACGGGGGCAAGGTTCCAGATAAACTCACCACCTGGGACGTGGTTGGTGAGTGATCTCTTTTGGCTGAATGGGGCAATCGCATCAGATAAGCCCCTAAAGACTACAATACATACACTCCCCAGCCTGTAGGTGGTGCACTTTCTCCTCAGGAGAGAGCTGGAACCTGCCAATCTGCATTGGACTGTCCACACGGGGTGCTATTGGACTGGGAAGGTGTCCGACCAGTGGAGGGAGAGGCGACCTGCAGGGATGGAGAGAGGGAGGACCAAGATGCCCAACCACTCCTGCAACCAGTTATCAAGGTGGATGCCAACGCGATTAAGGTCATCCAGCGCCTGGGGTTTGCTCCATCCCCCCGCTGCCTGCCTTCTCTGCCCAGGGATGATGCCTGAAGGCCGACTTCTTCCGTGCACGTCGGCCCGCTATCGCGGTTCGATCGTATCCCACCAAGTCGTCAGTCCTCTCTCGGTCGGCGTCATTCCGAAAAGTAGCTGAAAAAAGCTGGGTGATGGGAGAATTGTTCTACTGATGTTTTTTAAAGCTTTTTTTGTGGTTCAGGCGACGCAAATTCAAGGGATCCAATTCGTTTTTAATTTAGTTTAATTTATATAGCGCCAAAATCACAACAAAGGTACTTCAAGGTGCTTCACACAAGTAAGGTCTAACCTTACCAACCTCCAGAGCAAGCACGTGGGCGACAGTGGTAATGAAAAACTCTTTCTGGGAAGAAACTGAAACGGATTGTTTGGTCAATTGGTTAATATGACTATTTTCAATTTTCAATTCAAGGTCTAACCTTACCAACCCCAGAGCAACAGTGGCAAGGAAAACTCCCTCTGAGGAAGAAACCTCAAGCAGACCAGATTTAAAGGGGTGACCTCTGCTTGGGCCATGCTACAGACACAAATTACAAAACAGTTCACAAAAATGAATATACAGGAAATGTTGCCGTGCACAGGACAAGAGGGTTCAGAAACAGACACCACACCCATCTCTGGATGGAGCCGCACCTCAAACAGAGAGGAAAAAAACAGAATCAGGCATCAGAAGACAACAAACACAGTATTATTTGGCAGCATTAAGCAACAAGAAAAACAGAATAAATACTAAGGTGATCGCCAGCCACTAGCCCTAAGCTTCACTAAAAGAAATTAGATAAAGTTGAGGTCGCGGGCCACTTGGTTTCCTAATAAAATTAATTTAAAAGAGTAAAAAACATAGTAACATACTATGCTAGTATGCTAGCCATACGAAGGGAAAATAAATGCGTCTTAAGTAGACCTGCATTGAAATAATGTGGTCAGATCTCAGAAAGAAATAGCTGATATGTATTTATAAGACCCTTATGAATGCAGTAAAGTAAATCTGCAAGCCCAAATTTGTAATTCAGCGGAGAAATCTTCGTTTAAAAATGACAAATTTGCAGCAAAATTTGGCCCTCTGCGAAAACTGTACATCCGGGACATTGCAGTGACTGCGGCAGAAGACGGAGAGCTAGCGCCTTCAGTCCGATCCCGCATTGAAATTGATTTTATCCTAGTAATGTTACTGTTATACACATCCTGGTTTCAAACATCCAAAAGTAAGCTGCAATGAATGCAAGATACAGCTCTGCATGCTCAGATCAGCGCGACATCGACAGCGGGCGACGTTCTTCCCTGACGCCTTGCTCTCACTGCCTCTGATGCTCTTACTGAGTCTGCGGGCTCAGTAAACGCCGCAGCGGGCCACTCACACCGCCCCCGTGTCTACTGTGCAGCCGGCACCACCTGTACTGAATGGAGGTGCAGCCAACTTGGCAACAAGTCCAGAGATTATGCTCGCTGTTTTGATGCGGAGCGCTCCGGCCGCCCGCAAGGACAGACTTCTTGCGGAAAAATCCGCAGTGCCGCACGGTCTCGGTAATCGGAGCCGCAGAGCTCCGTCGCCGCTGAGAGAGGTTTGTATCTTTTTAATGACTTGGATTCTTTGCAGGTCCCGCATCCGTACCTCGCAACGGTAACACCGGAGGTGAAAGACAGTAGATTTTCAGTGCGACACCACTCAATCAAATGGGCATATGAAAAAGTCCCCAAAAATAATTTTCAAACAAAAATAAAAGAAATGTGTACTCACCAAACGTACAGCAAGACAATATGAAGTTTTAAAAAAAGTCAATCCTTCCGTATAAGACAATAAAAAGGTGCTTTTGTAAGGGATGCAAACTGACTTAAAACCACAAATTACAGTTGGCGCACGCAATGCATGCTGGGATAGGGTCTTCTCTTTGAAGTCTCGGCAACATGCCGGATGTAATGACAGTTTTGCGGAGGGCTAAATTTTAGCTGTAAATTTGTCATTTTTAAATGAAGATTTCTCCGTTGAATGACAGATCTGGGCTTGCAGATTTACTTTACTACATTTAGAAGGATCTTATGTGTAAATATAAGTAATTTTTTGGTCCAAAGATCTGACTGCATTTATTTCAGTGCAGGTCTACTTTAAGTCTGGACTTGAATGTCTCTACAGAATCTGACTGTTTTATTGATGCAGGGAGATCATTCCACAGAACAGGGGCACAATAAGAGAAAGCTCTGTGACCTGCAGATTTCTTATTCACCCTAGGGACACAAAGTAGTCCTGCACCCTGAAAATGCAAAGCCATCTCTTCATTATGAAATCGACAGAAGGATAGATGACAATAATCATAATCTTTTCATAATCCGTTCATGATGCCGTCACAAAGGCTGGCCGCCAGGCTGTTCTGTGCAGGATTCTGCTCATTGGAACCAAGCCGAACAACTTCAGAGCAGAGGGAGGGAGTGATGAGTAGTTAATCATCTGTGGTGCAGTGTTAGTGCTCCGGATTGCTCCCTCCCTTCCTTCTCTTCCTCCTCCTTCTCCTTCTCCTCCTCTGCACTCACGCTGACAGTCAGCAGAACAATACCCGGCCCGGTCCCGGGTGGTCCTCTGTTCCTCCACACAGTGATCCACGGTCGTCTTTCACTTTCTCATCTTCTGAGGGCTCACATCGAACCGGTCTTTTGTCCGCATGTGTTTGCTGAGGAGGATGACGGGCTGCGGCTGCTCCGGTGAGTCTCTCCTGTTTGTTGTTCTCCTTCTTGCACTCAGAGATAAGATCGTCAACATAGCAGGTTGTGTCTGTAATCCCCCTACCCTCCCCTTTGAGTGCTTTGTGTTGTTGTTGTTGTTGTTGTTGGAGGGGCAATACAGTAAGCACACACGCAAGCACACAAAGGCAGCTGCTGCACAGAGCCAGCATGCACGCGGTGGGGACGCAGACTCCCCATCTGCTCCAACTGCCTCAAAGCCTGCTGGGAAGTCAGAAAGCAAACACAAAGGCAGCTGCACTCGACCGAGAGGATGTGGAGCCGCCTCTGCCCGTCTGCTGTCACCTTCAAAATTGTTATCAACATATTTTTTTTTTTTGCACAGCTTCCTCGTCAGTTTTTATTTAGCATGCAGTCATTATAGAAAACCTTCAATATGGTAAATTAAGAGACTGAAATGATTTGATCAGAGTGTGTTTTGACTCGAAGAAATGTGGAGAACAAATGCACGGAAGAGCAAGAATCATCTCCAGTGGTTATGCATTATTTATAAAGTTGTGCACAGCTCTACCTCCCTCTCCTTCTGTCTATCTCAGGCTGTTGATATATATATATATATATATATATATATATATATATATATATATATATATATATATATATATATATATATATATATAATGTGTGTGTGTGTGTTTCATGGATTGATGGATGGATTGAGGTACTCCAGCGGCGATCTAAAGGTGCACTGAGAACACTGCCTTTATTATTTTTACAGCTTCATATAAATACAAGTAAATTGCCCATAAAGGGCAGGGGACACAACTGCAAGTTGATTTTTGTCTTGTCAGCCAATTACTTTGGCAAAAGTTAACGTCTCAAATGAGTCAAGTCCTTGCCACACATTTGAGCTGCTTTTGACAAAATGATGTGAGCATTTCAGGGCTTCTGTTACATTTCCTGCTTGAAACCCAAATTTGAGTTAAAAAAAATAATTATTTAAAAATGTCAGAAATTCTTTTTTTTTTTTTTTTTTGGCAGGCAGAGCTTTGGCTTCTGATTACTAATGTATAAAAATTTAGATTTTTAGAGTTTTATGTTTTGTTTTGTTTTTTTGACGTGGAAGGTTTTCTCTTGAAAAGCACAACTTACAGTTGTGAGAACCTGCGCAGGCATTTAAGAAATAACGTGACAGAAACATGAGTACTTCTGAATGCCTAATCCAGAACCTATTGACTGGTGGATGAAAGCATGGAAACATTTTCCTTTTTTGCTTTCAGAGGGAGAGTGAAAATTTTCAGATTTGTCATGTCACTGAAGGTTCATTCCAATTTTAAATCCAATCCCAAAGAATCATTGAAAGGGGTCATTCATTCAATCATTTTCTGCTGCTTATCTGGGTTGGGTTATGGTGGTGGCAGTAGTCCAAGCAGCTGATCCCACACTTCCCTATCCTCAGTCAAGTCCTGTAACTCTTCCTGAGGGATGCCAAGGTGTTCCCACACCAGCTAGGAAATATAATCCCTCCAGTGTGTCCTGGGTCTTCCCCCGAGTCTCCTCCCAGGTGGATGTGCCTGGAAGACCTCCCTAAGGAGACCAGCAGGAGGCATCCTCACCAGATGCCTAAACCATATCAGCTGCCTCCTTTCAATGCAAAGAAGCAGCGACTGTACTCCGAGTCCCCACCAGATGGTTGAGCTTCTTACCCTCAAGGATGCTTATTCGCTGTCTTTGGACGGTTTTCTGTCTTTTTGTAAACACTCTTGTGAAGGTAGTAAATGTGCAACGTCTCGAAGTTCCAGGCAATTTCCTGCCTGCTTCCCGTGCTAAATCTCATAGCATCATTCAACAAATTTTCTACCTCGTCAGTTTCTCATCGTTTATTTCCAATATTACACAAGATAAATAGAGGTATGGCAATAATTTAACGCTGATATCATTTAAACAAGTAAATTCTATGATATTTTGGTATTGTTGTATGATAAATGTAATGCTTAGGTTGGGTATCGAAACCCGGTTCTCTTCGGGTATGTAATGATTCGATCCACTGGTTCCCTTATCAGTCCTTCAGAGTGACCGTTGTTTTTGGGGGTGTTTGTCGGGAAAATGATCATGTCGCTACGTCGATTACAGAACCCCTTCAGGGTTGTTTAGATATTAATAATAATAATAATAATAACTAATAATGCTACAATGCAATTTTAGAGAAAGAGACAAAAAGAACCTGATAAAAAATACAACAGAAAATATAAAACCATCTAACAATGAACATAAATAAATGTAGAAATAAATGTTTTCTGTGAACACCTAGTGACTCGTACACCTCCACTTCATCCCTTTTTTATGTAAGTTTAATGACAGTTTGTCAAACCATATTTTCAATTTGTTAATTTCTTCAGTGATTTCCTCCAGAACTATCTGCCAAGCTAGAAAACTGCTGCTTCTTAGTAAGGGCAGAATATTACTTGAGTGAATTTGAATAAGGAAAGTTGTCTTTTTTCTCACCAAAATGGATGCTGCACTCACTGCAGTTTATTGTCTGGAATAGTCCGAGATTGCATTTCAGAGCTTCTAGAATTCAATTTTTTTTGTGTGTGGGTGGTGTTGGGGGGTAATTTTGGATTTCAGCTTTTTTTCAGGTAAATATGTTTAGTAATACATATTAACAGGTGGTGGTAATAAGCTAACATGCTGGTGGTAACAGGTGGTTATATGGTAGAGAAGCTTGAATCTTCGACTGGACTGGATTGCTTGACGCGAGGACGTTTCACTTCAAATCGCTACCAGAGCAAGTATTTTAGCTGAGGAAGCTTCTGCGATTTGAAGTGAAACGTCCTCGCATCAAGCAACCCAGTCCAGTCGAAGATTCAAGCTTCTCTGCTATGGAAACCACCTGTACAACTGAGAGCCTTCACAGAAACAGGTGGTTATATGGTTATTCCATTTTAGAATTGTTTTGTTTTTGAGGTGGTTTACATGCTTTAGACCTGTAGACATGGATGCTTATTCGCCGTCTTTGGACGGTTTTCCGTCTTTTTTTGTAAATTCTTGCCGTCTGAAAGAAATGGCGGAACACTATTTTCTATTTCTTCAATTCGACGAACTAATATTTTGCTGTAAAATGCCCAAATTCCTTTGAAATCGATCATCAGAAAGTGGTTTGTTTACCAGAGAAGGAGGCCGCCATTTTGGTATACGGAAAAGACCTCAACACGCATTCTCATTGGTCAAAACGACTCTCCACGCGGAATCGCTTTTTGCCGTATGCTCTTGTGGAGGTGGCAAATGCACAACAATGTCTCGATGTTCCAGACAATTTCCTGCCTGCTTCCCGCGCCAAATCTCATAGCATCATTCAACAAATTTTCTACCTCGTCAGTTAGTTTCTCATGATCGTTTATTTCCAATACAGTGGTCCCTCGTTTATCGTGGGAGTTACGTTCTAAAAATAGCCTGCGATATGCGAAATCCGCGAAGTAGCCAGCGTTATTTTTTACAATTATTATAGATGTTTTAAGGCTGTAAAACCCCTCACTACACACTTTATACACTTTTCTCAATCAGGCATGAACATTTTCTCTCTTTTCTCTCATGTGTAAACACTCTCAAAGTTCAAACCTGAGTAGAAAAATAAGACCAACCTGTTTTCAGGCCCAAACATTTGTTTGAGAAATAAAAATAGAACGTTTTCCTATAAATAATTATGATGGCTTTTAGAACTAACGAATTTAATTTTAACGATCAAAGTACGAGGTTGGACACATAAGAAATTATTAATAGTGACTGACCAGTATGTCACAGTTCCTCTGATCGCGCCTCTTCGTCCTGGCGCCGCTGCGCTGTCACATCTTTTTCCACTGACTCACACCTCGCTGCAGGTGTCTTTTTCCGAGTGTAGAACACAGTTATGGGTAGTTGTTGGCGCTCTTTTTTCTTCTGGGCGAGAAGATTCTTATAAACAGACACGCAGAACACAATGCGCGTGCTCTCCCTTCATGGTGTTGAGACCGGCTGCTTGATGAGGCCGCGGAACACAATGCACTGTTAAAAAAAAGCATGCAAAATTGGACTAAAATCAATCCGCGAAACAGCGAGGCCGTGAAAGGTGAACCGCGTTATAGCGAGGGACCACTGTATTACACAAGATAAATACAGGTATGGCAATAATTTAACGCTGATATAAATTAAACCAGTAAATTCTGTGATATTTTGGTATTGTTGTATGATAAATGTAATGCTTAGGGAGTAAAACACGGTGACCATTGAAGTTTGTTACCACCAATGGCACCATCCACCACGCATTTTAGTATGTGGCCATGTCTTTTTTTTGGTTGTTAAACTGTTAATTCGCCTGCCAAATTGATGGAATCTTTGACACAAGCTTAAATAGTTCCTATGTAGCCTCTTTCCATGAGAAATACATGTTGTATTGAAAAATGTGAAAAATTACACACGGGGGGGGGGGGGGGGGGTAAACCTCTGTTGAAAAAGAAAATCAGTAAATAAATTAAAAATCAATAAAATAAAATAAAAATTCAGGTTCAGATTCTTAGAGGTGTTTGGGCTCAGACTGAGATGGATAATTTAAACAAATTTAACATTTTATTGTTGTGCATTATTGAATGACTAATAGTAATGGAGTGGCTTCAGTATTATATGATATTATGATATGATATCTCTTTACCTAGTCTGAAAGCAGTTATGAAGTTATTTATTAAATGTTAGTTGAGAGCTATGATTTTTAATAGCCTTGTCTTTGAGCCCAATCAAAAACAAACTAAATAAAGTTTTCATTAAGATTTAGCTATATTTGTAAACTATTGTGTTGTTATATTCTGTACATGCTCCTACAGGATGCACAACATGCATTCCAACACCACATGTTGTGCCATACTGCAGATCACAAGAGAAATTTAACAGCTGTTTCAGGTTCAAATTAGTCCAAAGAATGCACCAGAATGCACCACAGGGCACTTATATTCTCAAAATTTCCTGGGGGGGCCATCCCTCCAGGAACCCCCCCTTAGTTTTCCTATCCCCTACGGCGTTCGGGGTAACTTTTGCTGTCTTGAGTATTATAGATGAATCACATTGCTGTCTTTTTTTTCTCCTAAGCATCCGTGTACACTGTCACCCTCTCACCCTGAGTGTAAGCCCAGATACCCAACAGAGGAATCTAATTTCTGCTGCTTCTATCTTGTACATTGTTCTTTAGGTCATTACCCAAAGCTCATGACCATAGGTGAATATAGGAGCGTGAATCAACTGGTAAATTGAGACTCTCCTCTTGGTTCAGCTCTTTCTTCTCTACGACAGCCTGGTATATAGTAGAGAAGCTTGAATCTTTGACTGGACTGGGTTGCTTGACGCGAGGATGTTTCGCTTCAAATCGCAGAAGCTTCCTCAGCTAAAATTCTTGCTCTGGAAGTCTGACTTCTGTTTGACTCTTGTAGAGAAGAATAAAACAGAAGCCAACAAAAGCTGGAGTTTTAAACCTAACCAGACCCCTCCTACTGAGAGGCAGACTGCTATAGGCTAGTGACAAAACAATAGCTCTAATTAGCAACTATTGTGCTCTAGTTAGCACACCTAATGACAGGACAGCTGTCCCTCTAATGATGGGATGGATGCCTTTCTGATGGCTCCCTTGATGATGTGAATGACTCATTACCATGAACAAAAGACTGAAACTGCTTTGACCTGAGTACCCCATTGTAAACAGGGGATAAAGTGTGTCTCAGACCCCCTCCCTGGTTAAGGCTGGGTTTCAAACGTTTCACAAAGAATGCCTCCTTGACCCCTCTCTCAAACCATTTCTTCTCTCTGGCTAATATTTTAACTTCCTTGTCCTCAAACATGTGGTTAGTGTCTTTAAGGTGGAGATGAACCGCAGACTGAGGTCCACTGGCGCCCTCTCTGCGGTGCTGGTATAGCCTTTTGTGTAAAGGTTGCTTCGTTTCACCTATGTAGTGTTCGTTACAGTTTTCCTGACATCTGATAGAATACACTACATTGCTCTGTTTGTAACTAGGGATCATGTCCTTAGGGTGAACTAATTTCTATCTCAAGGTGTTAACCGGTTTAAAGTAAACTGGGATTTTGTGCTCTCTGAAGATCCTCTGTAGTTTTTCCCCTACTCCTGCTAAATAAGGGAGAGACACTCCTCTTCTTCTTGTCTCCGTCTCCTGTCTATCTGGTCTCTTTGTTCTCTGGGACTTCTGCAATTTGTCTAGGGACCATCGTGGGTACCCACATACTGTGAGGGCTTTCCGAACACGTTGTTGTTCTTTAGCCCTTCCCTCTGCAGTTGTGGGCACCTGTAGGGCTCTGTGTTGAAGCATCCT
Organism: Thalassophryne amazonica; assembly: GCF_902500255.1. NCBI lineage: Eukaryota > Metazoa > Chordata > Actinopteri > Batrachoidiformes > Batrachoididae > Thalassophryne > Thalassophryne amazonica. The sequence continues at coordinate 69,704,701 of NC_047107.1, forward strand.
GATCACCCCGAGCTTGTGTTAAAGGGGGTGGTTTGAGCCAAGGAGCAGATATTGGTCAGTGTGAGTTGGTTTTCTGTAAACCCCAATCTGGAGCTGCCTGTTCTCTCCAATCGTAACATCACAGTCCAAGAAGGCTAAATGGTTGTTTCTGGCATCCTCACGTGTGAACTTGATATTGGCGTCCACCGAGTTGATGTGTTCTGTAAAGTCCTCAACTTGCTGTTGTTTGATTTTAACCCATGTGTCATCAACATATCTGAACCAGTGACTGGGAGAGATGCCCGTGAAAGACGTCAAGGCTGTCTTCTCCACTCGCTCCATGTACAGATTGGCCACAATGGGGGATACCGGAGATCCCATCGCACAACCATGAATCTGTCTGTAGTAATTCCCCCTAAACAGGAAATACGTGGTGTTGAGACAGATCTCCAAGAGTTGGCAGATGTGGTCTGGTGTGAATTTGGTCCTTTCAAGTAGAGACACATCCTCCAGCAGTCTCTGCCTCACAGCTGAGATGGCCTCAGCAGTGGGGATGCAGGTGAACAACGATGTCACATCAAATGACACCATAGTTTCATCTGCCTCCAGCTGTAGGTCCTTGATCTTGTTCACAAAATCTTGTGTGTTCTCCACATGTTGGTCTGAGTTACCCACTAGAGGAGCCAAAATCCACTTGAGGTACTTGGCCAAATTGTACATGATGGAATCTGTGCTACATACAATAGGCCTGAGTGGCACGTCCTGTTTGTGGATTTTGGGCAGTCCATAGATGCACGGAGTGGCGTCCCCAGGGTACAGTCTGTAGTATGTCTGCCTGTCGATGAGTCCCTCTTTCTCCAGGTTTTGGAGGTAGCTAATGATTTTCTTCTTATAGCCGCTCGTGGGGTCTCTCTTCAGACGTTCGTATGTGTTGGAGTCACTGGTACAGCCTGGTACAGCATCTGTACAACATCAGATTCTGCCCCAATCGATTGTATCTTACCCCCACTCATGAACAAGATACTTCAACTCTTCCACTTGGAGCAATATTTCTCCCCTGACCAAGAGGGGACAGTCCACCCTTTTCTGACAGAGGGCCATGGGCTCAGATTTGGAGGTGCAGATTCTGATTCCAGTTGCTTCAGACTCAAACCTGCTCAGTGCACATCACACACATTCTTGTTGGCACTATAGCCCCCCCATCCCAATCCTCTTCCCTCAGCCATGGCTTCATTCCCTACAACAGCAGCAGCACATCTATGGACAAGCTTTTTAATTTCCTTGCACTGATATTCATTCTTGCTCCATCTTCACATAGCTCTACCACCCACACCAGAGGGCAATGAATTCTGCTCTGTCAGGTTTTCAGTTTGTTTGAGTTAAAAATTGTTCCTTCAAAAATGTATAAAATTGAAAAGTGTTCATTTTTGGGGTTTTTTTTGTTTTTTTTCTTTTGCATTAATTTTGCTCTTCAGTATTGTATTTTTTAGCTTCATGCATGTCTGTGACATTGCAAAGAGATACATCTTGTCCAAGGACACTGAAAAGCAGCAGTGCATCCTCAAAATGAACATTTGCCTCAAAGATGTCAGGCATGGCACAAACCGAGCAGGACACAAATGCAAAACTCTCACAGACTGGTGAAAGAAAAAGGTTTAATAATTACAAGCTGGGATTCGGTACACAGGAGGTCCAGTAGCGACGGCAAAGGTACAGACAAACGTGAGGCTGAGGCTTGGTCCAAAAAACAGGCTGTGGTCAAAAAACACGGCGTGGAGGTAATCAGAGGCAAAGACAAGTACAAGGTCGAGGGCAAAACAAGGTCAGATACCGGCAGGCTGAATACAAGGCAAAACAAGGCAAGGGCGTGAGTGCTGGAAAGTGACATCATTCAACAATCGAGCAAGGGACTGTGAGGGCTTAAATAACTGGTGATGTAATTAGTGGAACAAGACACGTGTCAGGGAAGGTTCTGGAAGGGGGCGTGACCAGGGAAGACAAAGGTAAGTGCAAGAGAGTGAAGGCAGGAAAACACAGTGGAGTGATGAAAGTAACAAAGACACGTGAGCAAGTGCGAGAGCGGGAGTGAGTGAAAATACAAAGCAGACAGAAACAAAGTGTGAGACAAAAACACAATGGCTGGTGCAGTGATATGGAGTGGGAACATATTTGGGCGTGCGTGAAAGAAACATAGAACAATGAACAGAGCTAAAACAGAATCATATATAAACCAGACCTGACAGAACTAAGAAGATGGCAGTAAACAAAGAAATCAATTATCTTAAAACTGTAACCGGAGTGAGATGGATCAAAATATAAAAGTGAATGCAATAAACAATGGTGAGGTGACAGTATAAACTAAGACTAAATAATGAACAGTGAACAGAATGATAACAGCCAGTCATCATCATCAATTCATCATCAATTTTATTTATATAGCGCCAAATCACAACAAACAGTTGCCCCAAGGCGCTTTATATTGTAAGGCAAGGCCATACAATAATTACGTAAAAACCCCAACGGTCAAACGACCCCCTGTGAGCAAGCACTTGGCGACAGTGGGAAGGAAAAACTCCCTTTTAACAGGAAGAAACCTCCAGCAGAACCAGGCTCAGGGAGGGGCAGTCTTCTGCTGGGACTGGTTGGGGCTGAGGGAGAGAACCAAGAAAAAGACATGCTGTGGAGGGGAGCAGAGATCAATCACTAATGATTAAATGCAGAGTGGTGCATACAGAGCAAAAAGAGAAAGAAACAGTGCATCATGGGAACCCCCCAGCAGTCTACGTCTATAGCAGCATAACTAAGGGATGGTTCAGGGTCACCTGATCCAGCCCTAACTATAAGCTTTAGCAAAAAGGAAAGTTTTAAGCCTAATCTTAAAAGTAGAGAGGGTGTCTGTCTCCCTGATCCGAATTGGGAGCTGGTTCCACAGGAGAGGAGCCTGAAAGCTGAGGGCTCTGCCTCCCATTCTACTCTTACAAACCCTAGGAACTACAAGTAAGCCTGCAGTCTGAGAGCGAAGCGCCCTATTGGGGTGATATGGTACTATGAGGTCCCTAAGATAAGATGGGACCTGATTATTCAAAACCTTATAAGTAAGAAGAAGAATTTTAAATTCTATTCTAGAATTAACAGGAAGCCAATGAAGAGAGGCCAATATGGGTGAGATATGCTCTCTCCTTCTAGTCCCCGTTAGTACTCTAGCTGCAGCATTTTGAATTAACTGAAGGCTTTTCAGGGAACTTTTAGGATAACCTGATAATAATGAATTACAATAGTCCAGCCTAGAGGAAATAAATGTATGAATTAGTTTTTCAGCATCACTCTGAGACAAGACCTTTCTAATTTTAGAGATATTGCGTAAATGCAAAAGCAGTCCTACATATTGTTTAATATGCGCTTTGAATGACATATCCTGATCAAAATGACTCCAAGATTTCTCACAGTATTACTAGAGGTCAGGGTAATGCCATTCAGAGTAAGGATCTGGTTAGACACCATGTTTCTAAGATTTGTGGGGGCCAAGTACAATAACTTCAGTTTATCTGAGTTTAAAAGCAGGAAATTAGAGGTCATCCATGTCTTTATGTCTGTAAGACAATCCTGCAGTTTAGCTAATTGGTGTGTGTCCTCTGGCTTCATGGATAGATAAAGCTGGGTATCATCTGCGTAACAATGAAAATTTAAGCAATGCCGTCTAATAATACTGCCTAAGGGAAGCATGTATAAAGTGAATAAAAATGGTTGTAGCACAGAACCTTGTGGAACTCCATAATTAACCTTAGTCTGTGAAGAAGATTCCCCATTTACATGAACAAATTGTAATCTATTAGATAAATATGATTCAAACCACTGCAGCGCAGTGCCTTTAATACCTATGGCATGCTCTAATCTCTGTAATAAAATTTTATGGTCAACAGTATCAAAAGCAGCACTGAGGTCTAACAGAACAAGCACAGAGATGAGTCCACTGTCTGAGGCCATAAGAAGATCATTTGTAACCTTCACTAATGCTGTTTCTGTACTATGATGAATTCTAAAACCTGACTGAAACTCTTCAAATAGACCATTCCTCTGCAGATGATCAGTTAGCTGTTTTACAACTACCCTTTCAAGAATTTTTGAGAGAAAAAGAAGGTTGGAGATTGGCCTATAATTAGCTAAGATAGCTGGGTCAAGTGATGGCTTTTTAAGTAATGGTTTAATTACTGCCACCTTAAAAGCCTGTGGTACATAGCCAACTAATAAAGATAGATTGATCATATTTAAGATTGAAGCATTAAATAATGGTAGGGCTTCCTTGAGCAGCCTGGTAGGAATGGGGTCTAATAGACATGTTGATGGTTTGGATGAAGTAACTAATGAAAATAACTCAGACAGAACAATCTGAGAGAAAGAGTCTAACCAAATACCGGCATCACTGAAAGCAGCCAAAGATAACGATACATCTTTGGGATGGTTATGAGTAATTTTTTCTCTAATAGTTAAAGTTTTATTAGCAAAGAAAGTCATGAAGTCATTACTAGTTAAACTTAAAGGAATACTCAGCTCAATAGAGCTCTGACTCTTTGTCAGCCTGGCTACAGTGCTGAAAAGAAACCTGGGGTTGTTCTTATTTTCTTCAATTAGTGATGAGTAGTAAGATGTCCTAGCTTTACGGAGGGCTTTTTTATAGAGCAACAGACTCTTTTTCCAGGCTAAGTGAAGATCTTATAAATTAGTGAGACGCCATTTCCTCTCCAACTTACGGGTTATCTGCTTTAAGCTGCGAGTTTGTGAGTTATACCACGGAGTCAGGCACTTCTGATTTAAAGCTCTCTTTTTCAGAGGAGCTACAGCATCCAAAGTTGTCTTCAATGAGGATGTAAAACTATTGACGAGATACTCTATCTCACTTACAGAGTTTAGGTAGCTACTCTGCACTGTGCTGGTATATGGCATTAGAGAACATAATGAAGGAATCATATCCTTAAACCTAGTTACAGCGCTTTCTGAAAGACTTCTAGTGTAATGAAACTTATTCCCCACTGCTGGGTAGTCCATCAGAGTAAATGTAAATGTTATTAAGAAATGATCAGACAGAAGGGAGTTTTCAGGGAATACTGTTAAGTCTTCAATTTCCATACCATAAGTCAGAGCAAGATCTAAGATATGATTAAAGTGGTGGGTGGACTCATTTACTTTTTGAGCAAAGCCAATTGAGTCTAATAATAGATTAAATGCAGTGTTGAGGCTGTCATTCTCAGCATCTGTGTGGATGTTAAAATCGCCCACTATAATTATCTTATCTGAGCTAAGCACTAAGTCAGACAAAAGGTCTGAAAATTCACAGAGAAACTCACAGTAACGACCAGGAGGACAATAGATAACAACAAATAAAACTGGTTTTTGGGACTTCCAATTTGCATGGACAAGACTAAGAGTCAAGCTTTCAAATGAATTAAAGCTCTGTCTGGGTTTTTGATTAATTAATAAGCTGGAATGGAAGATTGCTGCTAACCCTCCGCCTCGGCCCGTGCTACGAGCGTTCTGGCAGTTAGTGTGACTCGGGGGTGTTGACTCATTTAAACTAACATATTCATCCTGCTGTAACCAGGTTTCTGTAAGGCAGAATAAATCAATATGTTGATCAATTATTATATCATTTACTAACAGGGACTTAGAAGAGAGAGACCTAATGTTTAATAGACCACATTTAACTGTTTTAGTCTGTAGTGCAGTTGAAGGTGCTATATTATTTTTTCCTTTTGAGCTTTTATGCTTAAATAGATTTTTGCTGGTTATTGGTGGTCTGGGAGCAGGCACCGTCTCTACAGGGATGGGGTAATGAGGGGAAGGCAGGGGAGAGAAGCTGCAGAGAGGTGTGTAAGACTACAACTCTGCTTCCTGGTCCCAACCCTGGATAGTCACAGTTTGGAGGATTTCAGAAAATTGGCCAGATTTCTAGAAATGAGAGCTGCTCCATCTAAAGTGGGATGGATGCTGTCTCTCCTAACAAGACCAGGTTTTCCCCAGAAGCTTTGCCAATTATCTATGAAGCCCACCTCATTTTTTGGACACCACTCAGACAGCCAGCAATTCAAGGAGAACATGCGGCTAAACATGTCACTCCCGGTCCGATTGGGGAGGGGCCCAGAGAAAACTATAGAGTCCGACATTGTTTTGCAAAGTTACACACCGATTCAATGTTAATTTTAGTGACCTCCGATTGGCGTAACCGGGTGTCATTACTGCCGACGTGAATTACAATCTTACCACATTTACGTTTAGCCTTAGCCAGCAGTTTCAAATTTCCTTCAATGTCGCCTGCTCTGGCCCCCGGAAGACAATTGACTATGGTTGCTGGTGTCGCTAGCTTCACATTTCTGAAAACAGAGTCGCCAATAACCAGAGTTTGATCCTCGGCGGGTGTGTCGCCGAGTGGGGAAAAACGGTTAGAAAGGTGAACGGGTTGGCGGTGTACACAGGGCTTCTGTTTAGGGCTACGCTTCCTCCTCACAGTCACCCAGTCGGCCTGCTTTCCCGGCTGCTCGGGATCTGCCAGAGGGAAACTAACGGCGGCTAAGCTACCTTGGTCCGCACCGACTACAGGGGCCTGGCTAGCTGTAGAATTTTCCACGGTGCGGAGCCGAGTCTCCAATTCGCCCAGCCTGGCCTCCAAAGCTACGAATAAGCTACACTTATTACAAGTACCATTACTGCTAAAGGAGGCCGAGGAATAACTAAACATTTCACACCCAGAGCAGAAAAGTGCGGGAGAGACAGGAGAAGCCGCCATGCTAAATCGGCTAAGAGCCAGTAGCTGTGCTAAGCTAGCGGATTCCTAAAAACACACAAAATGAATAATGTGTAAATAATTTAGAGGTGATTCAGCAGAAGGAGTGCTTTAGTTAAGGCACGTGAAGATTACACTGTGAAGCAAATCGTTATCTAGGTAACTAGATCAATCTAACTGCGCAGATTAAACAGCTAACAGATACAGCAAAACATCGCTGTGCTCCGGAACAGGAAGTGATACAATACCGCAGTGAGAGCCAACCACCAGTAGAGGCAAGCAAGAGCCAGTGATTATAAGATATAAATAAAAGGACTTAACAGATAAATAATAAATGGAACATAATCAGAGATAAATAATGACCAATACCTGTGACAAAAGCAAAATACCAAAAATGTGATAAACTGAACTGTAGACCAAAGCATAAATGAACAGAAACAAACCAGGACTGAAGTGACTAAGTGAACATGAATGACAAATACCAGGATAACAGAAACAAAACTAATGATAACATAAGCATGACAACCTGACATGAACATGAAACAAGACCAGACATAACCTAAGCGGGACTATACATGACTAAAAGACAAAAGGCTCAGAACATGAAAGAGGAAAAAACAAAGTCCAGAATCAGAACAGCTGGCCCAAACGGGCCAGGTCATGACAAACGATACCTTCAATAATCCGTCCACTCGACTTACAGTTGAGTGCAGTGGTTTGCATCCTCTGACTGAGAAATGGAAAAAACAATAAAACAAACATTAATTTTCATCAAAATGATATTTAATGCCCATACTGCTTGTACAAATGTTCCTTCAACATAAACAAATGGACAAAGAATGTATAAAAGGAAAGCATGAAATAATTAAAATTACATCAATGCAAAAGTTTGCATCTCCCTTTATAAAATGTTCTCTAATACTTTATGCTCTCCCTTTGCCTTTACAACGTCTGAGCAGCTAATATGTATCATAGATATATGATAGTACAACTACACTGAGTGTGCATAATGTAACCAGTGATGGTATTTTATTATATTTTAATTTAGACATTTCTTCTTTTTCTCATTTCCTGCTCATGAAGGGAGTGTAAATCCACTTTGACACTTGTGCGATTTTGATCCCTGCACTGGCACACAATTCTTCATGCCAGTGAGTAAACTCTACGTAAACTGTGCAAGGCTCTGTGCCAGAAAGAAAATTTTAAATAGTCAAAATTTCTGGCACGCATAAATTTTGTGCCACTTGCGTGAACTAGTCGTGAACGTTGTGCAACTTATTCGCAAACACTGCGTGTCACTGCATGTCATTGCCCGTAGGGCCTCACACAGTTTACGATGAGTTTACTCATTAGCACACAAGATTGCGTGCCAGTGAAGGGATCAAATTTGTGCAAGTGTCAAGGTCGCTTAAGACTTGACAAGAGGTGAATTAACACTATGGTGTGACACAAATGTGGTGTAAATTTGTTTGAAATTAATACCAGAATCTTAACGCCTCGCAGTGATGTGTCTTAACCTTGGACAAATAGCATGGACAAATTTGCTGTGTAGAATTTGCAATTCAGAAAATGGAATGTAAATCACTGTTTACTATATTGGTGCAGCCCTCTTATTATTTGTATTTACTCATTGCTTTATTTGTGGTGTTGGTGATAGATGAAGTCCTGCATGAGAGTGGAGCACCTATTTTTCCCGGTTCTTGGTCTATTCTTTCATTTGTGATTTCAGAAAAGACACCAAATGAAACATTTTCTTTTCTCCACCTCTCTGAGGACTGTTGGTGTAATGGCTGTGCTTCTGTGTATTTTTCTTTTCCCCACATTGTTCTCCACTGTGTGACAGAACAGGTTCATCTTTTTTTAGTGGTAAACACAAAGAGGTTTTATATGCAAATTGTAATGTGAAGGTGTCTCTACATCCATTCAAGGCACAAGATGGGCCTGGAACCATGCATAACCACAACTTTGTAACACTGGTGAAAAGACTTCATGTGCACATTTCTGCTTTTGTGCATAAATAGTTTTAGTAGTGATTCTTCAGAGTTTTGTAAATGAGTCTCCTGATAACCTGAGTTACAGGTGTTGTACTATGAGCCCCTCAAGAAAATAACAATAGAATCTGGACCCCACTCTGGAGCCGGACCAGGCTACAATAATGTGATTTGTGTAAAATTTACAGATGGTTCAGCTCAATAATTTTTGGGTTTGTGCTCTGACAGATGCACAGAACTGATGACAGTTCTGTCACCCCCAGCGGCAGGGTAAAGTATCACTACTGTACCGATGAGAAAATTAATCCTTCAAAAGAAATGCTGTCACACTGAAGTACACCCTTATGCTAAATATGAATGAAATTGGTCAACCCTTCTTGAGATATCTCGCAAACTGGGGTGGCAATGACAATACCTTGAATATCTCGCTGTGACCTTGAAATTGACCCTAAGGTCACCGTAATCGACTGGTGTTGGGGGATCACTCAAGTACACCGTTGTGCTAAATATGAATGAATTTGGCCAAGTGGTTCTTGAGTTATCGTGCTAAAAGTGTGAAAACAGATGAATGGACAGATGGACAGACTGCCATGCTGATTGCTACCCCCACCCCCCCACCCCGTATTTCATACAAATATGTATCTTCAGTTCAGTTGCTATGATAATGTTTCAGGTTTTGTTATTTCTGAACCAGTGAGAACCACATGAAATTCTGGTTAACATTCCATGTAAGGCTGTGCAACATAACAATATGTGTCTTTGAGACATTATAAAAATGTCTAGTGGTGAAGATTATATTTTACTCTACAGGCTATCGATAATGCCACAGTTAACAAGATAGGCTATCATGGGCTCATTTTTTTAGCCTAAGTGGAGCTAGCTAATGATTTCCAACATCATTTCTCTTAATATGTTAGATTGTCCATCAAACAATGATGAAGTTGTTAAAGACCAACATTTATAAGGTACACAGCAGATCTCTCCTGATTGGAAAAAGGTAGCGGACACCAGATTTTATTTTACTGATAATTTTTTTTCTACTATTCAAAGAGGGGAATGAAGTTCAGAGGAAGACAGGAACTCAGCACCAAGTTAACTGTATCCCTCCATTTTCTGTACCCGCTTACCCCAATTAAGGGTCACCGGGGGGGGGGGGGCTGGAGCCTATCCCAGCAGTCATGGGGTGTGAGGCGGTGTACACCCTGGACAAGATGCCTGTGTGTCACAGGGCCACATACAGACTGACAAATGCACATGCACACATAGGTATACAGCCAATTAAAGTTTCCAGTCTACCTAACCACATGTCTTTGAATGCAGCACTTAGAGTGAACCCACACAAACACAGGAAGAACATGGAAACTCTATCAATATTTTAATTTTAAAGAATGAAAAAAATGTTAGTGACCAATTACCATTATTTCAAATGAAAGTTTCTGTCATGTTTTGACCCTGGTCCTGCCCAGAGTCATGTTTTGTCCCCTAGTCTTTGTCTGTTTCCCTCTCTTTGTCCTTTTGTCTGGTCTTGAGTGTTGATGTTCTGTTTTTCCACTTTAGTCATATTATCTGTTGTATTTCAGCCACATGTTGAGTTCTGTTCTAGTTTAGTCTCTGCTTTTTATTTTCTTGTTGCTTAGTCATTCTGTTTTATCACGTTAGGTTTGGGGGATTATCTGTCATACTTCTGCCACTTGTTGAGTTCTGTTCTAGTTTAGACCCAGCCTTTTAGTTCCTGTTGATCTTTTTCAGTTCTTGCATTTGTTAGCTCTGCGTTCCTGTCATGATTGGATTTTAGGGATCTTTATTTCTTAGTTCTTAAACATTTCTTTTGTCATCGTCACATTTCTGTTATCGCTGCTTGTATTTGACACGCCCACCTGTCACTCCACTCTTGTCTCGTCTGGCCACGCCCTCCTCCCTGCACCTGCTTCACATCACTCACTGATTACTCCCTGTATTTAAGCCCCGTGTGTTCGTGTTCAGTACTAGTGTGTTATGCATCCTGCTTTGTTCCAAGCCTCCTGTTTTGTTTTTTTGCCATGGTCTGTTTTCTTGCTGTGTACGACCCTTGTTTGTTTTTGACCACGCCTTTTGTCTGAGCCTGTTAACCTGCTACTCCATGTCTGAACCCTGCTTGCTTTCTGACTCTGTTGTTGCCACCTCCTGTATACCTGTTTGCCCGTGCTGGAATGCTGCTTGTCTACTGACCCTGCCACTGCCTCACAACTGTCTGTACCTCTGCCTGTTTTGTCTGACAACCTGTGTATCGACCTCAGCCTGTTTTTTGATAAAGGCTTTTTATTAATCCCACCTCTGAGCAATGAGTCCGCATGTATGTCCACCTGCCTGCGTGCAACGCCAGCTCAGTTCCTGACAGTTTCTGTTCCTGAAGATTAAAAAAATATAAAGTTCCTGTTCCTAGTGATATATTTCTGTTTTTTGTTTTCACTCCTTGAACCATTCCAAAGCCTTGATTTAAGGTGCGTACAGTATATATTTACACATACGTAGATATAATTTTTATTATAGCTGTCTTGAGCATAATATTAGAGTTTTACAGAGGAGATGGTTTTCATTTGAACACAACTACATCCAGACTGGATAAAGAGTATAAGAATTACAGCGTGTGTGTGTGTGTGTGTGTGTGCGTGTGTGTGTGTGTGTGTGTGTGTGTGTGTGTGTGTGTGTGTGTGTGTGTGTGTGTGTGTGTGTGTGTGTGTGTTAGACCATCTGTTGCCATGTCCTAATTTTTAAGGGACCAAAAGTAATTAGTCTGCTGCTTGCTGAACTTTTTCAATGTGTGTTATTTCCTCATTATTTCCAAGGCAAGTCAGCAGATAAAAGATTTAGAGTTGAGTTTAAGGTTCTCCCACAGCTCAGTCAAACAAATCAGGAAAATAGAAAAGTATGACACAATCGTAAATCTGCCAAGACCAAGACAACTGAGGAGTGATCTTCCAGAAAGGAGACTTGAGTGAAGCCAGTAACTCCCACAGCAACTTTGAAGGAGTTACCAGCTCCTGTGGCTGTGACTGCAGAGAAAGAAAATATACAACCCCTGGCAAAAATTATGGAATCACCGGCCTCGGAGGATGTTCATTCAGTTGTTTAATTTTGTAGAAAAAAAGCAGATCACAGACATGACACAAAACTAAAGTCATTTCAAATGGCAACTTTCTGGCTTTAAGAAACACTATAAGAAATCAAGAAAAAAAGATTGTGGCAGTCAGTAACGGTTACTTTTTTAGACCAAGCAGAGGAAAAAAATATGGAATCACTCAATTCTGAGGAAAAAATTATGGAATCACCCTGTAAATTTTCATCCCCCAAATTAACACCTGCATCAAATCAGATCTGCTCATTGACATTGACCCTATGCCATGACATTGACCCTATGTGTCTTTTTGCAAGGAATGTTTTTGCAGTTTTTGCTCTATGGCAAGATGCATTATCATCTTGAAACATGATTTCATCATCCCCAAACATCCTTTCAATTGTCCAAAATATCAACATAAACTTGTGCATTTATTGATGATGTAATGACAGCCATCTCCCCAGTGCCTTTACCTGACATGCAGCCCCATATCATCAATGACTGTAGAAATGTACATGTTCTCTTCAGGCAGTCATCTTTATAAATCTCATTGGAAAGGCACCAAACAAAAGTTCCAGCATCATCACCTTGCCCAATGCAGATTCGAGATTCATCACTGAATATGACTTTCATCCAGTCATCCACAGTCCACAATTGCTTTTCCTTAGCTCATTGTAACCTTGTTTTTTTTCTGTTTAGGTGTTAATGATGCCTTTCGTTTAGCTTTTCTGTATGTAAATTCCATTTCCTTTAGGCGGTTTCTTACAGTTCGGTCACAGACGTTGACTCCAGTTTCCTCCCATTCATTCCTCATTTGTTTTGTTGTACATTTTTTGATTTTTGAGACATATTGCTTTAAGTTTTCTGTCTTGACGCTTTGAAGTCTTCCTTGGTCTACCAGTATGTTTGCCTTTAATAACCTTCCCATGTTGTTTGTATTTGGTCCAGAGTTTAGACACAGCTGACTGTGAACAACCAACATCTTTTACAACATTGCGTGATGACTTACATTCTTTTAAGAGTTTGATAATCCTCTCCTTTGTTTCAATTGACATCTCTCGTGTTGGAGCCATGATTCATGTCAGTCCACTTGGTGCAACAGCTCTCCAAGGTGTGTTCACTCCTTTTTAGATGCAGACTAACGAGCAGATCTGATATGATGCAGGTGTTAGTTTTGGGGATGAAAATTTACAGGGTGATTCCATAATTTTTTCCTCAGAATTGAGTGATTCCATATTTTTTTCCTCTGCTTGGTCTAAAAAAGTAACCGTTACTGACTGCCACAATCTTTTTTTCTTGATTTCTTATAGTGTTTCTTAAAGCCAGAAAGTTGCCATTTGAAATTACTTTAGTTTTGTGTCATGTCTGTGATCTGCTTTTTTTCTACAAAATTAAACAACTGAATGAACATCCTCCGAGGCCGGTAATTCCATAATTTTTGCCAGGGGTTGTATGAAATTGAGGCTTATATTTGCCAAAGGGCACGTGGGAGACCAGTATGATAAATTTTGTGTTCCATATCATAACAACAAGGGGCAAGTGCAGTGTCATGCAAATTAATTGTTCATGGTGTGATTTGGTGATGTCATAATATAGTGTAAAGGTGTGTGTGTGTGTGTGTGTGTGTGTGTGTGTGTGTGTGTGTGTGTGTGTGTGTGTGTGTGTGTGTGTGTGTGTGTGTGTGTGTGTGTGTGTGTGTGTGTGTGTGTGTGTGTGTGTGTGTGCGCACCAAATTTGGTGTGCTTATAGCTTGGGTCACTGGGCTTCTTATGAGCATATTTAATTAAAATATGTTGTTTTATTTTTTGCGCATTGAACAGAATATTCATATCTGTTATTTTGTACTGTTTAATCAACAGCAGTCTGCCGTGGCTATAAATAGCTCAACGGTCAACCCATAAATGGCTAAAGCGCTGACACGTAGGCAAGACTCTGAATGACCTGTGTGGGGAGAATGCACTCCTGTCTGTACACCAAACAAAGCTAACTGGCTAATGTTGGTTCGGGTGTTATTAAAGCATATTTTTGTGAACAAAGTGGTGGTTTTATTTGATGAGTGGCTTTGGTGAGGAATAAAAAATGATGACCTGATTATTATCTTACTAATGGTAAACTGTTATGGTTGAGTGGAGCTAACATCAGCTAAGCTATGATACCCGCTAACATGTTAACGTTATTACATAAGTGAAATTACATAGCGGTGGAAGGAGTATTTCGAGGATCTCCTCAATCCCATCGTCACGTCTTCCGAAGAGGAAGCAGAGACTGGGGACTCGGAGACGGACTCATCCATTACCCAGGCCGAAGTCACAGAGGTGGTTAGAAAGCTCCTCGGTGGCAAGGCTCCTGGGGTGGATGAAATCCGTCCTGAGTACCTTAAGTCTCTGGATGTTGTGGGACTGTCTTGGCTGACATGCCTCTGCAACATCACGTGGCAATTGGGGACAGTGCCTCTGGATTGGCAGACCGGGGTGGTGGTACCTCTGTTTAAGAAGGGGGATTGGAGGGTGTGTTACAACTATAGGGGGATCACACTCCTCAGCCTCCCCGGTAAGGTCTATTCCAGAGTACTGGAGAGGAGAATTCGACCGATGGTTGAACCTCGGATTCAGGAGGAGCAGTGTGGTTTTCGTCCTGGTCGCGGCACACTGGGCCAGATCTACACGCTCCATCGGGTGCTCGAGGGTTCATGGGAGTTCGCCCAACCAGTCCACATGTGTTTTGTGGATCTGGAGAAGGCGTTCGACCGTGTCCCTCGGGGCACCCTGTGGGGGGTGCTCCGGGAGTACGGGGTCCGGGGTCCTTTGCTAAGGGCTATCCGGTCCCTGTACGACCACAGCAGGAGCTTGGTTCGCATTGCCGGTAGTAAGTCAAACCTGTTTCCAGTGCACGTTGGCCTCCGCCAGGGCTGCCTTTTGTCACCGGTTTTGTTCATTATTTTTATGGACAGAATTTCTAGGCGCAGCCAGGGTGTAGAGGGGGTCTGGTTTGGGAACCACAGAATCTTGTCTCTGCTGTTTGCGGACGATGTGGTCCTGTTGGCTTCATCAAATCAGGACCTTCAGCGTGCACTGGGGCGGTTTGCAGCTGAGTGTGAAGCATCCGGGATGAAAATCAGCACCTCCAAATCCGAGGCCATGGTTCTCGACCGGAAAAAGGTGCTTTGCCCTCTTCAGGTCGGTGGAGTGTCTTTGCCTCAAGTGGAGGAGTTTCAGTATCTCGGGGTCTTGTTCATGAGTGAGGGACGGATGGAGCGTGAGATCGATAGACAGATCGGTGCAGCATCTGCAGTGATGCGGTCGCTGTATCGGACCGTCGTGGTGAAGAGAGAGCTGAGTAGGGGGGCAAAGCTCTCGATTTACCGATCGATCTACGTTCCAATCCTCTCCTATGGTCATGAGATTTGGCTCATGACTGAAAGAACGAGATCACGAGTACAAGCGGCCGAGATGACTTTCCTCCACAGGGTGGCTGGGTGCTCCCTTAGAGATAGGGTGAGGAGCTCGGTCACTCGGGAGGAGCTCGGAGTCGAGCCGCTGCTCCTCCACATCGAAAGGAGTCAGTTGAGGTGGCTCAGGCATCTCTTCCGGATGTCCCCAGGACGCCTCGCTGGAGAGGTGTTCCGGGCACATCCCATTGGTAGGAGGCCCCGGGGAAGACCCAGGACATGCTGGAAGGACTACATCTCTCGGCTGGCTTGGGAACGCCTTGGGGTTCCCCCGGAGGAGCTGGGGGAGGTGTGTGTGGATCGGGAGGTCTGAGCGGCTTTGCTTGAGCTGCTGCCCCCACGACCCGACTCCGGATAAAGCGGAAGAAAATGGATGGATGGATGGATGGATGAAATTACATGAAAATTTTACTTGATGGAGCTACCGAACGTCTTAGCTGATCCATTTGGATAATTCACTGCACCATTTGTAATACCTACGTATAATTGATGAAGTTACTTACTTGGGTCATATTATGATATTTATTTCTTTTCTGTTTTTATTTTATTGCACAACATTTGTTTATAAAAGTTTTTGAATAAAGAAATACAAACTGCAAACTGTGCTCAGACATACTCATGATAACATTAGTATTGCACTAACCTTTTCAAGATGTTTACATCACAGGTGAATGATTAAATCTATCATGAATCATGACGTTTTGGTACTCACCTTAATGCCTTGGTCAGGTCATCAGCAACATTTTGAAAATAGATTTAAATTTTCTGAATACATTTTTAAAAAATTCTTCTGTGTTTATTGGAATATCGGAAGCCAACTTTAGCTGTGCATACTGCCGCCTAATGTATCGGAGTGTGTGAAATCATAGTGTTAATACAAGTTAAAATAATACAGAACATGAAACAATAAAATTTAAAAAAAAATTCTTAAACCTAATGGGTAACAGAACAACTTTTTTTAGTTTCAGCATAACCATACAGCACTTCCAAAAGACTAATCAGTGATCCTTGGGTTATGACTGAAATCTTTTCTGTTTTTCTAAACTCAAATGACAGAATCTTTCTACATCATTAATAGATAGATAGATAGATAGATAGATAGATAGAAAAAGCAAGTGTTGGAACACTTGTAAGTTGGGAACTACTGGCTGTATAAAAAAAAGGTAAGCAATTTTTTTGAAAATCAAATCACATTGTGTTTGTCTGACCATCAAGCCTTCCAGCAACTCTAAAGTCTGAGTTATTTTGTTCACACAATACCCCTGCATGTACAGTATTACCATACACAGGTGTCAAAATAATCTATATATTAATCATAAAGGAAAATATTTAGATATTGTCTCTGCTCTTTTCCTTTCCAGAGCTTCTTTCCACAGTGACCACACCAGCAGGATTCTGACATCATTATAGAGAAAACAACCAATTACAACAGCTGCTCTGCCTTTGAGTGCAAAGCTCTCTGGTGTCATGGAAGAAGAAGAGGAACCAATAGAGTGTCACTGAAATTAACTGACACACTTCCATTATTCTGCATTGATATTGACAGCTTTTACTACAAGTGGAAGACCTTGGGGATAAAACATCCCATGATGCACCTGCACATATAAGAGAGCATGATCAGCCACACAGAAGACTGTTTCTATGGATACCCCTGCCCTTCGTAGTAATGATGCTCTGTGAGCTCAGAGGCAGATTAGAAGTGCAGTGTCAAACATCTGTTGAGAGCAGAGAGATAATCAAGTGATGAGAAGATGTTCAAAGCGGGGGGGGAAATATATTTTATTGTGTAAATGCTGTCAGCACATGATTAAACGTGAAGGTGCAACATCAAAGACAAAACCAGATGTTAGATTTCTGTCCACTTGGTTTCATTTATTTTGACCCTTTCTGAGGTTCCATTTGTTGCTTAGACAGTCCACATCCCAAATAAATCACAGATAGTTCAAAATGTGACATACTCAATGTAGGACAATGTTAAAATCAAAGCACAGATTTTTTGTTTCGTTTTCCTTTAGATTAAGTTTGATTTGATGGGACTGGAAGGCTTTGCTCGAGTAAACTCCATAGATCTCAGGTTTTGTTGATATGTTCTTAATTCCTCTTCATCTTCTTGATAGCTGCACCTAAAAACTCTGTAATGGCCAGAAAGGACATGCCCCTCTTTCTCTACGGTTTTGACATCAGCAGCCACTTTGTTGACCTTCGACCTCTGGGCAGCGGGGTGACCGGCCTGGTACTGTCAGCAGTGGACCAGCGTATCGGGCAACGGGTAGCAATTAAAAAATTGTTAATGCGTGACGCTGTGGCAGTGAAACACGCACTGAGAGAGGTCAAAATCATCCAGCGGCTCCACCACGAGAATGTGGTCCGGGTTCACGAGGTTTTAGCCCCGTATGGACAACCCCTGCCCGAAGACCCAACTGTGCTTAGTGCTCTGTACATCATCCAGGAGTGCATGGAGACGGATCTGGCTCGGTTGCTGGAGCAAGGACCACTACCCACAGGTAACGTGAAACAAAACCAGAAAGTTCACTCAAAAGTAATGTGTGATGTTTGTTTTTGAGACAAAAGACCTTCTTGAGCAACAGGACTGGAAGCCTATGCTGTGGTCACTTTGGTCTCTCTGTAACTATGTTTGCACCGATTTTACTAACAATGCCTAATCCAGTTTTGATAAAACTAGGCAGGTACACTAGGCCTAGGGATGGGAGGATATAATTTGCTTTTGGTTAAGATTGGTCAGCAATCAAGATCAGAGGTCTTGGTTAAATGCCCATGCTAATATATACAAAAATGTGTGATGTTATAGAAGTGGATGAGATATTTTATTCTTAGTGTACCTGGCAGTTTAAAGGTTACAGTAACATTCTCTCTACATTTCTGGTTAATTTTAATGAGGCTGTGATATCGCTGTGTTCTATTTCAGTTTTTCACTTTTTATTAGTCACTGAATGTGGGCACAGTTATTCTGGTGTACATTTCATTAACAAGGTGATAAAACAATGTATATTCATCATTTTGCTCATTCATTCCTATTTAACAAGTACTGAGGTGATAATTTACTTTGAGTCTTGGTTTGGAAAGATGATTCCAATACACAAGTGCACAATCCAGGGCCATCATTTATATCAACCATTCGTATGAAGTGATTTGTGTGTAAACCATGCATACAAATGTTTCTATGCAAAGTGTTGCATTTACCAACTGATACAAAGAAATACACACACCTCTAACCGTGCGTTTGCACAGTTGTAGTGGTCAACTATGACGAGAATACAATAGATGTTTATTGTCATTGCATTTCTGCAGTGAAATTCTGGTGGCACTTTCCAAACAGCTATAAAAAACAACAAACAGCTTTATAAGACGACAGACATCCTTAAATACAAAAAAAAAGTGTAGCAGTGCAAAAAGTTGCTTAATAACTTAAGGTGCTTAATGCTTAGTGAGGAAGGATAGTTTTAGATATGGAAATAGACTGTACAACCTCAATTCCAATGATGTTGGGACGTTCTGTAAAATGTAAACAGAATACAATGTGCAGATATTTGTTCATTTTGAAATGGATGCCTGCAACACGTTTCAAAAAAGCTGGTCAACAAAACTGATGTAACAGTGGTAAACATACCACTGTGTTACATCACCTTTCCTTCTAACAACACTCAATAAGTGTTTGGGATGAAGACACTAATTGTTGAAGCTTTGTAGGTGGAATTCTTTCCCATTCTTGCTTGATATATGACTTCAGTTTTTCAACAGTCTGGGGTCTCCGTTGTCATATTTTGTGCTTCATAATGCGCCACACATTTTCAAGGGGCGACAGGTCTGGACTGCAGGCGGGCCAGTCTAGTACCCGTACTCTTTTACTACGAAGCCACGCTGCTGTAACACGTGAGAATGTGGCTTGGCATTGTCTTGGTGAAATAAGCAGGGACGTCCCTGAAAAAGACGTTGCTTGGATGGCAGCATGTGTTGCTCCAAAAACCTGGATGTACCTTTCAGCATTGATGGTGCCATCACAGATGTGTAAGTTGCCCATGTCATGGGCACTAACACACCCCCCATACCGTCACAGATGCTGGCTTTTGAACTTTGCACTGGTAACAATCTGGATGGTCTTTTTTCCTCTTTTGTCAGAGGACACAACGTCCATGATTTCCAAAAACAATTTGAAATGTGGACTCATCAGACCACAGCACACTTTTCCACTTTGCCTCTGTCCATTTCAAATGAGCTCGGGCCCAGGGAAGGCGGTGGCGTTTCTGGATGTTGTTGATGTATGACTTTCACTTTGCATGGTAGAGTTTTAACTTGCACTTGTAGATGTAGCGATGAACTGTGTTAACTGACAATGGTTTTCTGAAGCGTTCCTGAGCCCACGCAGTAAGATCCTTTACACAATGATGTCGGTTTTTAATGCAGTGCTGCCTGAGGGATCGAAGGTCATGGGCATTCAATGTTGGTTTTCGGCCTTGCCACTTACGTGTAAAAAGTTCTCTAGATTCTCTGAATCTTATTATATTATGGACTGTAGATGATGGAAACCCTAAATTCCTTGCAACTGAACGTTGAGAAACATTGTTCTTAAACTGTTGGACTATTTTTTTTTCCACGCAGTTGTTCACAAAGTGGTGATCCTCGCCCCATCTTTGCTTGTGAACAGCTGAGCCTTTTGGGGATGCTCCTTTTATACCCAATCTTGACACTCACCTGTTTCCAATTAACCTGTTCACCTATGGAATGTTCCAAACAGGTGTTCTTTGAGCATTCATCAACTTTCCCAGTCTTTTGTTGCCCCTGTCCCAGCTTTTTGAAATGTGTTGCAGGCATCCATTTCAAAATGAGCAAATATTTGCACAAAAACAAAAATGTCTATCAGTTTGAACATTAAATATCTTGTCTTTGTGGTGTATTCAATTGAATATAGGTTGAAGAGGATTAGCAAATCATTGTATTCTGTTTTATTTACATATCACACAACGTCCCAGCTTCGCTGGAATTGGGGTTGTATTATTTATTGTACATGTTGATAGTCCTTTACTGAATGTTTGTGATAGGGGGAATGGGTGGGGTGATGGAGGCTACAGCTCTGGGGAAAAAAGCTGTTTCTTAGCCTATTTGTCCATGTCCTTACAGTGTGGTACCTCTTCCACGATGGCAGAGGAACAAACAGGGAACGGTGACTGTTATCCTTGCAGATGGCCTAGAAAACATTGCTGCCATCACAGCATGCAAACTCATACACATAAATGTATATTCTTTATTTCCTGAAATTAATAAGGTCTCAATGAGTAATTATGTGTAGTTACAAACAGACATGTAATTCAATTATTTTGCAGACTTGATCCTGAAATACAAGTGGTGATTTTATCTGGGTCAAAGGACAAAACAAGAATTGTAGCGAATGGAAATATGGGATCTCTGAGTAATTTAAGGCTGAATGCCTCGCTCTACCCTCTATGGTTACAGAGATCCCTGTCATGGAATGTTGATGTTTTTGTAATTACCATAGAAATGCCTCATTTTAGTTGTGCAAAATATAACTAATAATGTGTTCATGGTAAGTCAATTAAGAATGACAGAATGAAGAAAAAGCATTTTATTAAAGACTGAGTTGTAAACACACAATGTCACTGAAACATCAAGAGTCAGGACTTCAGATTTATGTTTTTGCTTTGTCCTTGAACAGGTCATGCCACATTGTTGTTCTACCAGCTGCTGAGGGGACTGAAGTTCATCCACTCAGCTAACGTACTGCACAGAGACTTGAAGCCTGCAAACATATTCATCAACACTGACCAACTGCTGCTCAAGATTGGAGACTTCGGCCTCGCCAGGATAGTAGACCCTCACTATTCTCACAAGGTAATATATGTATAGAATGCCTGAATAGATCCTTGTCATTTGATTGGTGGTTTGTGTGTCACGTGATATTGATCATTCTTCCCATTTGTCATTGTGCTCCATTTAGTATGCAATTTTGGTTCTGTATGATTTGTACCATTGCATGCTGTGACCACCTCCCGCGCACACGAGCGGTGATGGTAATTAGCAGCTTATTGGCGCTGCTCATTCTTGTAACACAAAGGAAAAAACAAATCCAGTAAGCCGTCTGGAGGCATTTGCAATATTCGCTGGGATGTTTCTAGCTAAAGTAGAACTGCTGTTAGAAGAAGCTTGACAAATTTCTGTTGCAAATTTTTGCTGGAATGAGAAAAGCAGAAGAAGTACACAAAGAAGTCATTGCACGGCATCAGCTATGGACTACATCGTCAGGATTGTTTTTGAACTGCCTGACTGTTTTTGCAAGTTGATTGAGAACAATTGTGGATTGGATTGGACTACTATTTAATATTTGTGTTGGAGCGTTTGGTGTGGACCAGTAACGCACACCAAAATGTAAGTCGCTTTTCTCTTGTTTATAAATTAATAAAATATCAAATTTTTAGGTGTTATACAAAACAAATACTGAATGTTTTTTTCATTTGTTCAATGGTACGAATATTTCATGAGGTGAAAGATGGAATGTTCCAACTTTCACCTCATGAAATATTCGTACCATTGCACTCAAACATTCATTATTTGAATATATATATACATATAATACACAACACACACACACACACACACACACACACACACACACACACACACACACACACACACACACACACACACAGTGGGGCAAATAAGTATTTGATCCACTTTCGATTTTGCAAGTTTTCCACCTACAAAGAATGGAGAGGTCTGTAATTTTTATCATAGGTACACTTCAACTGTGAGAGACAGAATCTAAAAAAAAAAAAATCAGAAAATCACATTGTATGATTTTTGCATGAAATAAGTCCTAGAAAAACAGACATTAATATTTGGTACAAAAACATTTGTTTACCAGTTACAGAGGTCAGACGTTTCCTGTAGTTCTTGACCAAGTTTTCACACATTGCAGCAGGGATTTTGGTCCACTCCTCCATACAGATCTTCTCCAGATCTTTCAGGTTTGGAGTTTCAGCTCCCTCCAAAGATTTTCTTTTGAGTTCAGGTCTGAAGACTGGCTCGGCCGCTCCAGGACCTTGAAATGCTTCTTATGGAGCCCCTCCTTAGTTGCCCTGGCTGTGTGTTTGGGGTCATTGTCATGCTGGAAGACCCAGACATGACCCATCTTCAATGCTCTTACTGAGGGAAGGAGGTTGTTTGCCAAAATCTCACGATACATGACCCCATCCATCCTCCCATCAATATGGTGCAGTTGTCCTGTCCCCTTTGCTGAAAAGCACCCCCCAAAAATGATGTTTCCACCCCCATGCTTCACGGTTGGGATGGTGTTCTTGGGGTTGTTCTCATCCTTCAAATACAGCGAGTGGAGTTGATGCCAAAAAGCTCTATTTTGGTCTCATCTGACCACATGACCTTCTCCCATGCCTCCTCTGAATCATCTAGATGGTCACTGGTGAACTTCAAACGGGACTGGATATGTGCCGGCTTGAACAGGGAGACCTTGCGTGCTCTGCAGGATTTTAAACCATCACGGTGTGGTGTGTTACTCATGTAATCTTTGTGACTGTGGTCCCAGCTCTCTTCAGGCCATTGACCAGGTCCTCCCATGTAGTTCTGGTCTTTCTCAGAGTCATTCTTACCCCACAAGGTGAGATCTTGCATGGAGCCTCAGACCGAGGAAGATTGGCAGTCATCTTGTGTTTCTTCCACTTTCTAATAAGTAATTCTACCAAGCTGCTTGCCTGTTGTCCTGTAGTCCATCCCAGCCTTGTGCAGGTCTACAGTTTTGTCCCTGGTGTCCTTAGACAGCTCTTTGGTCTTGGCCATGGTGGATAGATTGGGGTGTGATTGATTGAGAGTGTGGACAGGTGTCTTTTATAAAGGTAACGAGTTCAAACAGGTGCAATTAATACAGGTAAAGAGTGCAGAATAGGAAAAACTAACAGAATAAGAAAAACTAACAGGTCTGTGAGAGCCAGATTTCTTGCTGGTTGGTAGGTAATCAAATACTTATTTCATGCAATAAAATGCAAATTAATGATTTAAAAATCATACAGTGTGAGTTTTCCGAATTTTTTTTAGATTCTGTCTCTCACAATTGAAGTGTACCTATGATAAAACTTACAGACCTCTCCATTCTTTGGAGGTGGGAAAACTTGCAAAATTGACAGTGGACCAAATACTTATTTGCCTGACTGTGTGTGTATATATATATATATATATATATATATATATATATATATATATATATATATATATAATTACATGATATTTTCAGCATCTTTTGTTTGAGTTTGAGTTACTTCAAAAAAATCTTTTCACTGAATGGCTGAATAAGTCCGGAATTTTAAAATCTTTGAAATGATAACCACTGCATTTCTGTTCAGACTTTAAAGGAAATAAGAGAGATGATTTATGAGTGCACAGCTATTTCATCATAGGCTTATCAGATTACACATTCCCCTGACTGATGCTACTGGTCGCTGTCTCTCACAGTGAGTCTCCTCTCTGGTCCAAACCTTCCTATTAATGTCTTCTTCCCACGCCTGGTGTCAGGTTTTGTACTAATCAAGCTGTGTGATTAGTCTGTCCGTTGGAGATGAATAGCTCAGACAGATTAATGTGACATTGCATTGTTCCAAATCTCTGCTTTATTGTGCATGCACCAGAGAAACGCTGTAACACCAGCAGCACAGGTTATGTGTGTGTGTGTGTTTGCAGGTTTGTGTGTGGGGTTTTTTTGAAGATTGAGTGACTGTGTGTGTGTGTTTGGAGGCATTTTTGTGAAAGATGAGCTTTGTCAGCTCAGAGCACAGGACCAGGGATCAGCTGGGTGCAGACACAAGGGGTGCATCTGGATCATATGGAGGGATAGTGGAGACGAGGGACAGAGAACAGATGAGGAACATGGAAGAGAAATATTAAGGGAAGGGAAAAAGTGAAAATAGTAACTAAAGGTAAATAAAGGAACCGGACAAGAGGTTGTGAGAGTTTGACGTTTTCAGCTTAGCAGAGACATGTTTCCATGGAGATCTTCACACACAAAACACATATTTGAATGCATATCTATCAATGTTATAAAGATTTTGTTAATTTCCATTCATCCAAATTAAAGCACATGTATTTATCACTAAATTGGAGAGTTTGTCATCGCAATCTGAACATTATTTCAGCTCATACTGTATTTTGTGTTTATGCACTAATGTGGTGCAGTAGCGATGTCTTTCTTTATTATGTGGTGGATTGAGTACCGGTGGAACAGTTGTCGTAGGATATTTTACCCCCACCCTGGATATCCCCCCCCCCCCCCAAAAAAAAAAAAATCTTTCAAGATATGTTTGTCAGTATGTATGTTTTGTTGTTGTTGTTTGCTTGTTTGTAATCATTGCATTTTTCACCTTTTAACTTGCTGTGCAGCACACAGTTTACATCGCAGACTCTTGCAACTTCACATATAGCAGCTCTAGTGAGGTACCTTTCAGTACACAAAAGGATCAAATATCAGATATCTGGGGGGAAAGATATACTGTTACACCGGTGTTGCAGACTGAATGGTCCCCCCTGCTGTGGTCCAAAATGCGTAATTTCGGACCATAGCAGCACATCTGGGACTGAGTCTCTACACCCAAAGTGATCAAAGGAAATAATTTGATTATTAACCATTAGATGACAAGGTAAAACCTCTTAAATCATTTAAAAGTCAGTTTTAAGCAGAAACGAGGCTGTTTTAAGCAGAAACGAGGCAATAATCGCAGCAGCTAGCAGCTCATGTAGTTGCGGCGCTCTGATCGCTTCCTCCGTCTATTATGATGAAATAATGCAGAATTTATGTGGAAATGATAATTGTACAAAAGCTTCAGATATCTGTCGCTGAGATAGATGATGACTGGAGTGCAGTTTGAAGCAGAAACGAGGCGATAATCGGTGAATCGGGATGACCAACAGAAATGACGCATGTGTAGTGAAGGCAGGGTGGACCGATTTTTAGGGGAACCATTCAGTCGGCGACACTGGATTTTAAACTGCAGGGCCTCTCATACTAGTAAAAAAAAAAAAAAAGCAACTTTCAACACTGGAAAATTTGGTACTTGCATAGCAAATGACGTGTGAACTGATGCTCGCTAACTTTGCAATTGTTTCAAAAGGTTCCAAGAGACATTCCAATCCTGGCTCATTTACACAACAGATATTCAACACTGAGCTCCTTGGACTTTTCCATTGTACTGTGTGTTGGACAGTACAATACGTCTGCTCAAGAAAAAGAACAAAGAAATCACTGGCAGTCAAATATGGCCATGACATTCATGTCCATGATGAGTGCACGTAAACATCTAAACAGGGCATATGTCAGTTACCCAGCAGCCTATCAGAATGTCATTATTTGTATAACATTAAATCATTTCAGCAGAGTTCTGTGTGTATGTGTTTGATGAAGTGTGCAGATGATGCTGTGCTACTTGTGATACAGTGTTGTCAGCAAAGCAGATGTCTATACTGAATGTACAACATTCTCTCTCTTGTTTAATGACGCTGTGCAAATGCACTGTGTATCACACCATTATACTGTGATGGGTTTGGAGCTAATCTTACATATAACAGATATTTATTTTCACAATCAATCAATCAATCAATTTTTTTTATATAGCGCCAAATCACAACAAACAGTTGCCCCAAGGCGCTTTATATTGTAAGGCAAGGCCATACAATAATTATGTAAAACCCCAACGGTCAAAACGACCCCCTGTGAGCAAGCACTTGGCTACAGTGGGAAGGAAAAACTCCCTTTTAACAGGAAGAAACCTCCAGCAGAACCAGGCTCAGGGAGGGGCAGTCTTCTGCTGGGACTGGTTGGGGCTGAGGGAGAGAACCAGGAAAAAGACATGCTGTGGAGGGGAGCAGAGATCGATCACTAATGATTAAATGCAGAGTGGTGCATACAGAGCAAAAAGAGAAAGAAACAGTGCATCATGGGAACCCCCCAGCAGTCTACGTCTATAGCAGCATAACTAAGGGATGGTTCAGGGTCACCTGATCCAGCCCTAACTATAAGCTTTAGCAAAAAGGAAAGTTTTAAGCCTAATCTTAAAAGTAGAGAGGGTGTCTGTCTCCCTGATCTGAATTGGGAGCTGGTTCCACAGGAGAGGAGCCCGAAAGCTGAAGGCTCTGCCTCCCATTCTACTCTTACAAACCCTAGGAACTACAAGTAAGCCTGCAGTCTGAGAGCGAAGCGCTCTATTGGGGTGATATGGTACTACGAGGTCCCTAAGATAAGATGGGACCTGATTATTCAAAACCTTATAAGTAAGAAGAAGAATTTTAAATTCTATTCTAGAATTAACAGGAAGCCAATGAAGAGAGGCCAATATGGGTGAGATATGCTCTCTCCTTCTAGTCCCCGTCAGTACTCTAGCTGCAGCATTTTGAATTAACTGAAGGCTTTTTAGGGAACTTTTAGGACAACCTGATAATAATGAATTACAATAGTCCAGCCTAGAGGAAATAAATGCATGAATTAGTTTTTCAGCATCACTCTGAGACAAGACCTTTCTGATTTTAGAGATATTGCGTAAATGCAAAAAAGCAGTCCTACATATTTGTTTAATATGCGCTTTGAATGACATATCCTGATCAAAAATGACTCCAAGATTTCTCACAGTATTACTAGAGGTCAGGGTAATGCCATCCAGAGTAAGGATCTGGTTAGACACCATGTTTCTAAGATTTGTGGGGCCAAGTACAATAACTTCAGTTTTATCTGAGTTTAAAAGCAGGAAAGTAGAGGTCATCCATGTCTTTATGTCTGTAAGACAATCCTGCAGTTTAGCTAATTGGTGTGTGTCCTCTGGCTTCATGGATAGATAAAGCTGGGTATCATCTGCGTAACAATGAAACTTTAAGCAATACCGTCTAATAATACTGCCTAAGGGAAGCATGTATAAAGTGAATAAAATTGGTCGTAGCACAGAACCTTGTGGAACTCCATAATTAACTTTAGTCTGTGAAGAAGATTCCCCATTTACATGAACAAATTGTAATCTATTACACAAATATGATTCAAACCACCGCAGCGCAGTGCCTTTAATACCTATGGCATGCTCTAATCTCTGTAATAAAATTTTATGGTCAACAGTATCAAAAGCAGCACTGAGGTCTAACAGAACAAGCACAGAGATGAGTCCACTGTCCGAGGCCATAAGAAGATCATTTGTAACCTTCACTAATGCTGTTTCTGTACTATGATGAATTCTAAAACCTGACTGAAACTCTTCAAATAGACCATTCCTCTGCAGATGATCAGTTAGCTGTTTTACAACTACCCTTTCAAGAATTTTTGAGAGAAAAGGAAGGTTGGAGATTGGCCTATAATTAGCTAAGATAGCTGGGTCAAGTGATGGCTTTTTAAGTAATGGTTTAATTACTGCCACCTTAAAAGCCTGTGGTACATAGCCAACTAACAAAGATAGATTGATCATATTTAAGATCGAAGCATGAAATAATGGTAGGGCTTCCTTGAGCAGCCTGGTAGGAATGGGGTCTAATAAACATGTTGATGGTTTGGATGAAGTAACTAATGAAAATAACTCAGACAGAACAATCGGAGAGAAAGAGTCTAACCAAATACCGGCATCACTGAAAGCAGCCAAAGATAACGATACGTCTTTGGGATGGTTATGAGTAATTTTTTCTCTAATAGTTAAAATTTTGTTAGCAAAGAAAGTCATGAAGTCATTACTAGTTAAAGTTAATGGAATACTCAGCTCAATAGAGCTCTGACTCTTTGTCAGCCTGGCTACAGTGCTGAAAAGAAACCTGGGGTTGTTCTTATTTTCTTCAATTAGTGATGAGTAGAAAGATGTCCTAGCTTTACGGAGGGCTTTTTTTATAGAGCAACAGACTCTTTTTCCAGGCTAAGTGAAGATCTTATAAATTAGTGAGACGCCATTTCCTCTCCAACTTACGGGTTATCTGCTTTAAGCTACGAGTTTGTGAGTTATACCACGGAGTCAGACACTTCTGATTTAAAGCTCTCTTTTTCAGAGGAGCTACAGCATCCAAAGTTGTCTTCAATGAGGATGTAAAACTATTGACGAGATACTCTATCTCCCTTACAGAGTTTAGGTAGCTACTCTGCACTGTGTTGGTATATGGCATTAGAGAACATAAAGAAGGAATCATATCCTTAAACCTAGTTACAGCGCTTTCTGAAAGACTTCTAGTGTAATGAAACTTATTCCCCACTGCTGGGTAGTCCATCAGAGTAAATGTAAATGTTATTAAGAAATGATCAGACAGAAGGGAGTTTTCAGGGAATACTGTTAAGTCTTCTATTTCCATACCATAAGTCAGAACAAGATCTAAGATATGATTAAAGTGGTGGGTGGACTCATTTACTTTTTGAGCAAAGCCAATAGAGTCTAATAATAGATTAAATGCAGTGTTGAGGCTGTCATTCTCAGCATCTGTGTGGATGTTAAAATCGCCCACTATAATTATCTTATCTGAGCTAAGCACTAAGTCAGACAAAAGGTCTGAAAATTCACAGAGAAACTCACAGTAACGACCAGGTGGACGATAGGTAATAACAAATAAAACTGGTTTTTGGGACTTCCAATTTGGATGGACAAGACTAAGAGACAAGCTTTCAAATGAATTAAAGCTCTGTCTGGGTTTTTGATTAATTAATAAGCTGGAATGGAAGATTGCTGCTAATCCTCCGCCCCGGCCCGTGCTACGAGCATTCTGACAGTTAGTGTGACTAGGGGGTGTTGACTCATTTAAACTAACATATTCATCCTGCTGTAACCAGGTTTCTGTTAGGCAGAATAAATCAATATGTTGATCAATTATTATATCATTTACCAACAGGGACTTAGAAGAGAGAGACCTAATGTTTAATAGACCACATTTAACTGTTTTAGTCTGTGGTGCAGTTGAAGGTGCTATATTATTTTTTCTTTTTGAATTTTTATGCTTAAATAGATTTTTGCTGGTTATTGGTAGTCTGGGAGCAGGCACCGTCTCTACGGAGATGGGGTAATGAGGGGATGGCAGGGGGAGAGAAGCTGCAGAGAGGTGTGTAAGACTACAACTCTGCTTCCTGGTCCCAACCCTGGATAGTCACGGTTTGGAGGATTTAAGAAAATTGGCCAGATTTCTAGAAATGAGAGCTGCTCCATCCAAAGTGGGATGGATGCCGTCTCTCCTAACAAGACCAGGTTTTCCCCAGAAGCTTTGCCAATTATCTATGAAGCCCACCTCATTTTTTGGACACCACTCAGACAGCCAGCAATTCAAGGAGAACATGCGGCTAAACATGTCACTCCCGGTCCGATTGGGGAGGGGCCCAGAGAAAACTACAGAGTCCGACATTGTTTTTGCAAAGTTACACACCGATTTAATGTTAATTTTAGTGACCTCCAATTGGCGTAACCGGGTGTCATTACTGCCGACGTGAATTACAATCTTACCAAATTTACGCTTAGCCTTAGCCAGCAGTTTCAAATTTCCTTCAATGTCGCCTGCTCTGGCCCCCGGAAGACAATTGACTATGGTTGCTGGTGTCGCTAACTTCACATTTCTGAAAACAGAGTCGCCAATAACCAGAGTTTGATCCTCGGCGGGTGTGTCGTCGAGTGGGGAAAAACGGTTAGAGATGTGAACGGGTTGGCGGTGTACACGGGGCTTCTGTTTAGGGCTACGCTTCCTCCTCACAGTCACCCAGTTAGCCTGCTTTCCCGGCTGCTCGGGATCTGCCAGGGGGGAACTAACGGCGGCTAAGCTACCTTGGTCCGCACCGACTACAGGGGCCTGGCTAGCTGTAGAATTTTCCACGGTGCGGAGCCGAGTCTCCAATTCGCCCAGCCTGGCCTCCAAAGCTACGAATAAGCTACACTTATTACAAGTACCGTTACTGCTAAAGGAGGCCGAGGA